>NC_134414.1:38281966-38581966 GCF_030867145.1 Opisthocomus hoazin | reverse complement strand
AAAAACCCAGATGTGTATGTACAAAAAACAGTAATACTGATATTCTCCTGTCTCACCGTGAAAAATAAATCTGGATGTTAGTGATATCAGACGTAGCCTTTGGTTTTCATTTTACTTTTAGGCTACATTTCAAAAATCCAATTATTCAGGGTGGAGATGAGGGCAGAATATGCCCCTTCAATATGAGAAACACATCTACAGCAGGAGACGAGTTGGTCCATAACACTAAGAATTTATTACTTCTTTATCTGTTTTATCAGCTGATATGTCCTTTTTTCCTCCTTCAATTCAGTACCGTCTCATGACTCAGGAAGAGCCCTGCAGGACTGTTTTATCCCCGGGAATGCCAGGATTTCATGTCATATCTCTTCAAGCTCCTTTTTATTGTAATTGCTTTGTGATTTCATGCAAAACTTCAGCTCTAGTCTGTATTGTTCATCATATGAAGTTTCACTGGAACTAGCTAACAGTTTTGCTGTGTTGTTGGGGTTTTTTAAACTATCAGCTGTCAAAAGCTTTGTTTGAAAGCTTGCATCTTGGATACAAACACATTTTGTACTGTGGCAGAGGTTCACTGGGTAATCTGAGCTCTCAGGGTGAGAAGGGGGCAAATATGTCTTGAATGGTCCTTAAGTGGGAAACATTTGGTCAATGGCTCGTTTCCTCTCCACAGTCTAAGTCTGCTACTTTTCCCTGCCAGATGGTGTGTGAGATTTATTTCTGAGCTTCTAGACAGAGACGAGGCACTTGAGCTGCTTTGAGGACACATCTCTTCTCCAAAACTCTTCTAAACACGAATTTCAGAAGACTCCGTTGTAAATTTTGAAGTGGAAATCTTTTGGAATTCCATTTGTTCCATGTTTGCAGAGGAGTTTTTTAGTTGTCTTCCCAGCCAAAACAGCTTAAAGGCACAAAACCAGAAAAATACATTGCACGGTAGAAGCAAGCACACATGCACGTACTCAAAAGTCAGTAGCCGGATTATGGGTAGATATTTACTTCTGATTGAAGAGGTCCAGGTATAGGCAACATCCTATTCTAAATAAATACAGCAAGACAATGAAGCTCTGCACAAACATGCCAAACTTTCCTCAGGACTTCTGACAGCAGGCAGCCAATTACTTTGAAAAGAATGGATTCTGTATCATGACTGCAGCAACACAAATGCATCTCCCTTGATCCCAGCATCAAGGTAGAGCTTTGCATTTCCGATATTATAATTCAATACAAAGCAGCGTTTTCAGTGTTGTTTATTTTTTTACGGTGGGTGGCAGCTTGTTCGGTTTTTCTGCAATCACATGTAACGGCAGCAGGGTTAAAAGAGGTATATGAATAATAGATGACTTCTCTCCCCTAAGGAAGGATCTGCCAATTCTTGCCCTCCTTTTAATTTGGGAAGGGAATATCGTTTAAAAGATGACAGATTCTTTCCCATCAAGTCAGAGAAGAAGGAGGCTTCCAGAAGAACAATGGTTGATGCCACAGCACGACTATCTGACAGGCTTGAAAAGCGACTGTAAAGTTGCCAGTACAACAAACCTTTTATCTTTGATGATAGCACTTGAAGCTTGTGATTTTCATCCAAGGAATAGGAGGAGGTATGTGATGTCCTTCCACCACTTCTTTTCATTCTGTTTTAATTAACACCATTTAAAAAATAAAAATATTCAACAAATAGACATCCCTTTTTTTAAAAAATTTCTATAAGTGAGTTACAGGAATATCTTCACTACACTGCTGTACTTGGCTTTATTCCCAACATAAAAATAGGTAACTCTTTTAAAATTTCTTCGCCTTTATGTTCATTTTATGGGTAAATAGGTAGCCTTACATGCAATGAAATCTCTTTGGAAGCTTACTTATAGGTCCACTCAATTACTGGAAAGATTTGCTGCATGTTATTAATACAGCCAAGATCTTCCTTCTATGTGAATGACAGTCATGGGGCTTTCCTGAGCAGGCTGTAGCCTCCAGCACTCAAGGGGACACACTCAAAACCCATTTAAAACCCGGATCTGGGTGTTACTGTAACTGGAATCCGGTTAATTAAAATTCTTCCTCTCCTCCTGCATGAGAAACGGGCCCACGTTGGCAGACTGCACTTGTGTGCGTTCAGCTCAGGCAGTTTCGTGGTGCAAGGCTCAGCAGTGGGATGCCCGTGTGCCTCGCTCCAGTCAGGTGCTTAGGTTCCCTTCAGGTAAAATAAGAGATAATTTTGTTCCTGTGCTGCAGCCTGCTCCAACAGACAAAGCCAAAGGGTTGGATGCATTTGAAACATTGCCCCTTGCTTAGACTAGAACACTTATCTCAGACACAGCTGCCAGCATGCAGTTCAGAGCCTGAAACCTGATCCTGGCATAAGCTTTTGGATTTCCCTGGAGGAGAAGGCCTCTGCAACAGGTCTCTTTTGCATAACATCTTATCCAGGAAATGGTAAAGCTGAGCTCAGTGTCTTCCTCAGACTAACAGGCTTTGAATTTATACCTCCCAGTAGTACTGGAGGGTGCATGAACTGCCATCTGTAGGCTCACCTGGGTAGAAAGATGCCTCCACATCTGTTCAAGCTGAATTTTTGTGCAGCCAGGTGTGCAGAATTCACAGCACCCAAGGGAAAAACAGCGAAAGAGCCTGATCCTGTACCTGGGAACAGGGACAACCATGGATACGGCCACGGTTGCAGGATACTGTGTGTACATCCTACCCTGCATCAGCACTGGAGGGACAAAAAGTAATCCAGGGAAAAGAAAGAGGCTTTTCCACCCCCTGTTGAGGTCCCTAATGTCTAAGCGGGAAACATACTCTGTCTCACCTCTTCTGACCCTGTAAATTTTTCACCCCTTCTTTAAGTGGGAAGGATGTTGGGGATCTTCTTAAGAATATGTCTTTGACTTGTAGCACGGATATCCTTCTCAGCTGTACAATCCTCTGTCTTAATCTGAGCGATGTGAGCAGTAATTTAAATCCTTGGTCTTCCACTTCCTGACCAAATGCTCCACAGACTATGTACTGCATAGATAGTCATTAACTCCACAAGTTCTTAACTGAAATCAGTGTCATCCAAGCAACTTCATCTTGGACCAGGCATGCTTAATAATTAGACCTTATGAGAGAAGGTACACACACTTTCACAAGTGGTCTAGTCCAACATAAAGCCTCATTGCTCTCAAAACCAGTGATTTTAGCCTTTGTCCCACATTTCTGCTCATGATCATTCAGGTAGCCATATGGTTATCATCTTGCTGATTGAGCAGACTGTACAGCCGCAGAAATGCTTGTGCTTGCGCAGGGAAGTCACAGGATTGTGTGCCCAGGACTGGAAGGGCAAGGAGAAGGAACAGACTTCCTCTCGTGACACTCACACTGGCTTAAACTGCCTGTGGCCCATCGTTTCCTGTAAGCCACTAATTACAACTGCTGGACCTCCATCATAACAGGTAGGCACCACAAAACATCAGTGACAATCTGTGACGTAAGCAGGAACTCTTCAATCAAGCCCAAGCAGCTTAGAAGGGGTTTTCTCTGATCACTGTCCTTTCTTTGGGCTTCCTACACAGTATTTTAAGCTCCTGGAGCTGTTGTCTTGAATTTGAATCCTCTGTGGCATAAGGAGAGTTAAATGGGATTATCAGCACACTTCATGCACGGCAGTATGCTGCACTATCCAGGCAACAGGAGAAATATGTGAAATATTCCCTTTTCAGTATTAAAAGTAACAGTTCACAGGATTATCCATGATTTCTACTACAAGAACATAAGAAAAGCATCACTGAGTTAGACCAAAGGCATGTTTAACCTAGTTCTTCTTTTTGACAACAACTAATAGCAGAGGCTTTGAGAAAGACATTAGGAAAGAAAGAAAAAGCACATCAACAGCAAACCTTCCCTGCTTCCCACTGTCAGCAGCTTAGGGTCTTTCTCAGCCACAGGTTATATCAGATCTTCACGTTTAATAGCTTCAATACGCTGCGACAGGTATTTTCCCCATGGATCTGTCATTGTTGTCCCCTTTCATCTTATTTAAGTCTGGGCTCTCCCAGTACCCTGTGACAATGAGTTCCTTAATTTAATGGTGTGAAAAATACTTAGACTTGTTTGTCATAACTTTCCCAGACAACTGCAGTAGATGCCCCTCCACTTATGTTACTCTAAGCAATTGTTGTCTATTTACTTTTTCTGTAGTGTTCATGTTTTTCTATGCCCTTTTTCCTAGCAGTCCCTTCCCAGACTGCAGTACCTCGTTCTATAAAATAGCCAGGCCAGACTTCTGGCTACCACGGATCACCCCTGGGAATGTTTTCTACTCTCATCTTTTTGGGCCAGGGGTGATCATAAAACCTATTTGTGAAGAAGGAGAACTGTAAATTATCTATAACTGAATCCTCACAACCAAGAGGCCTACAAACTCAGGCTCCCTTTTCTGTTCTTATTCTAGTCCCATCGCTCTTAGACACCAATGCTATAGATGCCAAAGCATTTACCTCTCCATTTCTCTCCAACAGCCTGACTGTCTACTTGTAGTTTTGCCTGGGATCTTCCTTCAGAGTGAATCAACTTATTTTCTGCTAAAATAGTTTCCTCCTCCTCTTAACCCTCCTGGTTAAGACCTCAGCAGTGGCTTGGGTGAGACTGCATCAAGTTCAGTCCTCCAGTGCCATTTTAGATAGTTCCAGCTATCTCCAGCTTTACTTTAGATACGTTAAATGCTAGGGCTACAATGAGTCCAGAAGACCCTGAAGGCCAGGACAGAGGAGGTTCACCCTCAACAGTATGAGTGCAAGACATTGACACTGGCTTTAACCATAAGCACTCCTGCGTGTATATGTTGCTTTGGCCTTGGTTCAGGAGCAAAAAGAGCTCTCCAGGAATGCTGGCTACCACTTTTTTCTATGGGACAACACAGATGTAAATGTCTGAAACAGAAGATTGAACCCAAGTCTAATGATTCTGAGATTAGTGCTCCAATCTCAAGGTAATTTCTCGCTCACTGAGCTCTGTATTTTATGTGAAGCCCATCCCACCAGCATGGTGGCTCAGATACATCTGCCAGACCAGACACAGGGATGCAACTTCATCTACAAATCTGAGACAGACTGAGGCAGGAGATGGGCACCCGGAGCCCTTGGGGATCTGTGCAAGCAGAATTTAAACTACTGAGTACAACAGGGGAGCTCACAGCTTCTCAGAGAGCTAAACAAACTGGGGAGGAGATTGAGGGACAGTTGAATCCCTCTGTTAAGGGTTCAGTGCTAAGTATCCAAGTGGCATTTTAGGTGTCTAACTGCTATTTATTTCTTTTTCCTGAAAACTCTAGTCAGTGTAGGGTTGTACTTCTATAAAGGGGAGGGAGGTATACATGCATATGCATACCCAATTACTATGCACATAAACCTATTGAATGCACATTTTGTATTTGTGTGCATGTGGCATATATACATGTAGAAGTATATATGTGTATGCATATATACATGTGGCATATGTGCATACATACATTAATATATATGTACATGAGCATAATATACTTTCTCACTTGGATATGTAAGGCAAGATTTTTCTGAAAGAAAATTATCTACCAAAAACCCATTAAGTTTCCTGTCTCGCTCCATTTGACTTCTCTGAAAACTCAAGGCTCAGCCAACAAATTTGGTCAAAACCCCCCCTATATGCCATTCACAGGACCTCCAGACGCATCTGCCCGAACTCATCATCTGCACCTTTTCATTGTTCTTGTATCTTCTCTTTTTTTCCCCACTTTTTCTTTAATTTTCCTACAGACATTTTAGCAAGCTATTATTCATGTTTTCTCACCCAGGCTATTCTTCATGTCTTTTCCAGAACGTTGGCATTTGTGGTTCTGATTTCCACCCAGCAGTAGCAATTTGGGTATAAACACTGAAAGGACAACCAGAGACAGGAAAAGAAAATTGCATAAATGAGAGGAGATACTACCTACATCACCTACTCTGGATCTCTCACTCCAGTTGTCTAAGCAATGGACTTCATCTCCCTATGCCCTGGAGTCAGTGGAGACAATTAAACCCCTCCCCGAAGGAATTCAGGACCTTTGCTTTGGAAGTGCCTACCTCTCTATTTTCCATGTGTACAATACCTGCAGAGCTGTGCCAGTTCACTCAGACACCTACAGTGGGATGCATAAAACAGAGCTTGACATTTTTTAGCTGTCTTGATGACAGTAATTTTTATTCTGAACCAAAAATCCTAGACTGAAAACAGGTTTAATTAAAACAGTGCAAGCTTGTGTGTAAACCAGCCCTTAGGCACCTTCAGAGAGTCATATAAATCAGAGCTATACAAGACTCGTTATGTTCCTGAATGCATCTGCCTGTCAGAGTGAGCCCACCCATGCAGGATATCTTGTAGCATTTTATTCAGCCTAGTTTTAAAACCCCAAATCATTCCGCCATTTATTCCATCTTGCACCATACACTCAGAGCAAATGCCCTGACTACTTATGGTCATTTAAAAACCCTACAACACTTTACATAAAATTTGCTACCAGCAGTGTCCTCCTCAATTTACAAATGAGATAATGGCAACACTATCTACATTCTCTTTACAGTTTCAGCTGGGTGCAGTGCTTTTGTTTATTACTGGTGCTAAGGTTTTATAATAACACTTTGAATTTAGGTGCAGCTGTTTGTCACAGAACTCTAAATATATTGCATAGGGAAGTAGGGAGTACCACTCCTTTGTTAAGGAGTGAAGCACCACGGTCATGACAGTGCAGAGCTAGAATTGAGTATCAAGTCAGCAGTACGGTTAGGATTATATTTGCTCTACCTGGACTCCAAGACTCAGCCTAGACCACGTTACAATGGACACTATGAAGTAGCAGCCATGTTCCACTACTGCCATGATATCATATGGTCGTGAATAAGCTTAACCACTCCCACAGGAGAACAAATAACATGGAACAGGTGGGAGAGGGCAGACATGATCTTTCCTTTAAATTCTTCTTTTCGGGGAACACAGGACTGTCCTCTCCATTCCCAAAGGAAGAGCACAGTCAGCTCTCCACCATCACAGACCCAACTGCCGTTTGGCTCCCTGGAGATATGCCAGGGGCTGGAGTCACCTCACGGGTGGATTTAGGTTCCTCTGCAGCTTCCTGATCTCCCTCGCCCTCCATTGCCACTCAAACACAGATAGGAAAAAAAAAAAAAACAACACAGAAACCAAGAAAGATAGGAATGCCATAAGATACAGGTGCAAGTTCCACAAGATGGAAAGGGTCTCTGCTCAGGAACTGGTATAAGCTCATGCAACTTACACCATCAGTCTCCTGGGTGGAACACGCACACTTCCCTACATCCGTTTTTCTGGCACAGAACCTAACCTTAAAGATTTTACTGGTGGGCACGTTTGTAGCTCTATGTACAGACAGACCTACAGGGCCAAACTGGACTATACCGTATTACTCATCTCACAAGAGTGCCACAAAGTTTAACTAATTGGCATTTGTAAAAGCAAATTTTGGAAAAGCAGCAGTGAAAAATACCCCACACTGTTACCACTAGAAAAGATTGCTCTGAAAAAACACGGATGTGAAAAGAGCCGTTTCCAGCAATCACATAATGCCTCTGCCATTTATCCTCTTCTCTGTCTTCCTCTCTTTCAAGAAGCAGGTGCCCAGATAGATCTGCTCATGCATTCAGATTCCATGTTTCTTTTCAAAACGCTCATCATCGGGCACAAAAAAAAAATAAAGAGGAAAGAAACCGCACCTAGACTTCAGTGAGGCTCTCACAAAAGGGTTTTCTTTGATAGTCAGAGAGTGGATGCTGGGGGGCTTATTTTTTTTTAAAAAAGGTAGCTTGTAATTCACAGTAGGGCTCTGAACAAAAATGGAGGCTGGGAAGTCAGAGAGGGAAGAGAGGTTGTCATTTTGGTGTGTCCTACAGCACTGAACTAGCACAGAAGCTGTTTCCCCTGCAAATGCTCAGAGAGGAAATTATTTCTGCAAACTAACAGTCTCCAAGCCATGGTTTAAGACAGCATGTAAGAATGCGTATGTTAGAGTACAGTCACTCCAGATTTTGCTTTATTTGCATTGTAGCATATTGTGACCTACATTAAACAGTTTCCATGCACTGACCGCAAAACAAGCAGGCTCAAATGACACAGCCCAGCATGCAGACAGTTCCATTTCATTTGGAGAGGAGAGCAAAATGCATGCTACAGCTTTACGGTTTGCCATTTTTGAACAGCAATACACACCTGCCGCAGTACAGACACCCCT
Source organism: Opisthocomus hoazin (assembly GCF_030867145.1). Classification (NCBI taxonomy): domain Eukaryota; kingdom Metazoa; phylum Chordata; class Aves; order Opisthocomiformes; family Opisthocomidae; genus Opisthocomus; species Opisthocomus hoazin. Next base: position 38,573,709 of record NC_134414.1, on the reverse strand, counting down.
GGGCAATATTAGCTGGATACTGCAGCACCGTAAGAGGGGTTAGAGCTCTGTACTCACGCCTGAAGTCCCCATCTCAGCTAACCACCCTCCCGAAGACGATACTGTGCCTCGTAGTGCTGTGTGGCATGTCAGATGTTAGCGCCCTGCTTATGGGTCTCCAGTGCTTCTGCGTCCCACAAGAGTTTACCAGCCGAGGTGAAATCCCAGAGCCCACACGGGCCCTGCGTGCGGTACAGTCACATGTACACAGCGCTGCACATGGGGCAACAAAACTGTGTACTTAAGCTGGCTTCCATAGTCCCAGCTCAAAAACATCTGGGAAAAAAAACCTATTAACCCCTTTTTACAGATAACAGAGAGCATGTAGTAATAATAACAACATCCAGATGCTAGTCAATACATTTTTTCCGTAGAAGGACTGCAAAGACCTGAGTTGTAAATCCTAGTTTTACAGAAAAGGAACTGAGATGGCTAAAGCTAATTGATTTTCCTGCACTGTAGCATGGATGTACTAAAAATGAAATATAGTCCTTATTATGTTTTTTATAATGGAAACAAATAAAAAATAAGAAGATGTGGACATGAATATATACAGAATAAACTGCATATGTATCTCACAGGCACGCACAGACATATGAGCAGAAAATAAGCTTGTATAAGAAGAAATGACCGTGTAAATTTAGAAAACGCCAGCTCTAAAATTCCTCCTATGACCTTCTAGCACTCTTAGGATACAGTCTTCCATTTCAACCAAAAATGCTAGATTTTTCTCAGATGTGAATAAAGACTATAACTAGGGATAAATATAGCTATAAATACCAGATATATGCAGAGGGGTAGAAATGATATTACATGAATAAGCTTAATAATTACTTCAGTTATTCCTAAATAGTGACCTTGCAATCTTATTGTTCTTTGAATGTGTATGCTAAATATAAACAGGATCACTTTCTGTATTTACACAAATGTACTTACCACTTCTCTAGGATAAGTATCTTTTGGGATAGATTGGAAATACATGGTCACTGGCAGCTAGGAGATGTGCAGAAAATTGTTCAGCTGTGTTATTTATCTATGTATAGATTCAAAATCTCCTGAATGTGGTCTGTGGGAAAGTTTGGGGCACTTTCTTTATCCAAATGGTCCATCTGACATGTCCCTCATCACTCAAGGTACCATATGCTGGGGCATCCTCCGAGGGCTTGGATCAGGTGTTATCAAGCCCGCATGTTCAGTTTACTTCTGCAGGGTAAAAACAAACACCAGCATGTCCATTTGGACTCAGCTGTGGTAATTCTATTTACCACATCGACTCCAGGCAGCCATCATAATTAGCAGCCTCATGCAGCTTATGCAGCATTTGGCTTCCTCCTGCCTGTTTGCCTCTGAGCAAACGGAAGGGCATTTGGTGTGAGTGAAGCAGACGGTGAGGAGCTGGGAGAGGTGTCTGCATTACCACCTTCACACAAAGGCTCAAAGCTGCCTTTCCCCACCCCACCAGCTCAGTTTACATGACGACACTGGACCAGATATAGGGCATCTGTGTGAATACAACGGCCATAACCAGCTCCTCTCTGCAGTACCTCGTCTCTCACAATAGCATCCTCTGGACATCGTCAGCTCCACCAGACATTTGATTTTATGAGTCTGCCATTTCTGACCCTCAGAAACAGTTGGTTCAAGCTCACTGTAATCCTGGGGAAAGTCACTCTTTTCTGCTGATGCTTTTTGTCAGCCATTGTGGATGGGCAGCGGAGATCTGGGATCTACACAGTGTTGTCCTTCAGGCAAGGAAAGTGAGAAAGGTACCAGTAAACCATATACAATCAAAACCTCTGGAGACAGAGTGCCCTGTTTCAATGGTCCAGTCTTTCTGCTGCTCGTTATAGTGATCAACTGTTCTCCTTGTTCACCAAGGAGAGAATAAAAACAAAGACTTTCAATCTGTAGCAAAGATGATTTAATTTTGCGTCTAAGAAGGCACTGCAAATGAAATAGTTGCACACTGGAGTTTTCTGCGTGGGGTGGTTGTGAAATCTAGGGTTTATAATTGCTGAGCAACTGAGGATTTGCAACAGCTGAGTAGACAACACTCCATTACCAAAGGTTTAGGAACACATGGCACTACCTTACTGCAGAGAGTGGCATTAAGCAATCTTTAAAGAACCTTTCCAGACAAACATGTCTATCATTTTATCATCTTCCTATCTGTGAGCTTTGTCTATTTGGCTGATCCTGATGAATTTAGCATGAAGTTTCAGCTGTGACACCACCCACCCCTTTTTCCACAGTACATTTGAGAACAGAATTCAACCCAATTCAAAGTCACCACTGAAAGAAAGCATCTTATCTCCTATGCGACATCAATGTGAGGAGGAGAAATTCCTAATGAACGTCTCCACACCCTCAGGGGATGTCAGAAACAACGACAGTAGCCTGCTTTCCTTCCAAGCCAACATAAAACTCAGAGGCTATGGCTCTACAGGGAAGTAGAATGCATAGATCTGTTTAACAAGGACAAGCAGACAGTAGCAGGTAGCAAGTAGAGAACAAGATATGCTCACAGCAATGCAATTTGCAAAAATTCTGTGCTGTCAGGAGCTTGAAGAACAACATCTGGGGACAGCTTCTCCATGATGCTCTGAGAACTGAAGGGTTAATCAGAAGACTAGTTAGAGCTGCTCATCTAGTTGCTGAGCAGTGCAGCATGAGAGCTTGGGACAGCTTTTGTGATTACAAAATCCACTGTTAATTTTCACCAGATAATTTTATACCAGCATCCCAAATACTACATAGAACAAATCCAGCACAGCCTTATCAAAATATACACAGAAAGCCTCTGTCTCCCTCATAAAATTCTTCCCACCACCACCACACAACTTGCAATTCCTGATTCTGGAGGGATGCAGCAGCAACTGCAACCAACAGACTGCAGATATGCTTGCTCTTGTTTGGCACGGCATACTCAAGGATGAGCACTCTTGAACAGTAAAGAAAAATTCATACTGGAATGTTGTAGTATTTACATAGACAGACATTTACTGGCTAAGGCGAGAAGAACACTGAGACTATATGCCTCCTGTCTGCAGCAGTAACATGAGAAGCTGGATAATTCTGCAACATGTCTTCAAGGTGTACAATGGACTTAAAATTTAATAGCTGTTCATCATTGCTTATATAAACCACAGGAATAAATCAATCAGACATTTTTTCCTTCTTATCTCAAAAGCCAAACTACTTGCCCACAACTATCCTACCACTTATAGCTACACCTTCTTTGCAAGTCCTATATGCCCTCTAGCTTCTTACCGTCTTCTCCCACTGTGTGATTTCTGAGGAATGTCTCTTTCCCCACATTTCTTCAACAGTGCCCCAAGGCAGACTAATTACTTTTCCTCAAAGCGCATAAAGACGTAATGATGGCTTTACTATATCCAGACGTTGATGCTGCAATTTCTCTATCCTTTCCAGGATGTTACTAATAAAAATACACACTGCTACTGCAACCATTATGCCACGGGCTCCTGTCTGTGCTTCAGCCCACTGTGGTGACAGGCTGGTCTAGATACTATTCCCAGGAAGATAAAAGCACAAGGAGAAGTTGTGAAATGGAGATGTGAAAAATTTACATGTGTGGGATACCTTTTCATCAGGAAGGAAAATGGATCCTCCCCTGCCCTGCAAAACCAGTCCTTAAAAGAGGTTGAAATCGACCAATCAGGTTTCAGAATCCGAGCCCTAAAAGGAAACTCTATGGCAATTTTTTGAATCTTAAAGTGACATCTGAAATTTCAGAACTTTTTATGATGACAGTGAGTCCTTGCAGGCTAAAAATGAGGTTTCTAGCGCCTGGGATTGTCAGGTAGAGTTGGGTTGGCAGCAGTAACAGGTTGTGCCACAGGTTTGGTGACTGTACATCAAGCCCATAACATTGAAGCCAAGATCAAGCCAGGAGCTCAAGTCAGAAAAGCAAGGTGAGGATCAGCAAAATATAGAGACTACAGTTTAGCAAAATGTTTTAGTTTAACCTGGATAAATGCCAGGTGCCAACCAAAATGGCTCTATCACTCCCCCTCCTCCACTGGACATGGGAGAAGAAATACAAAGAAAGGCTCATGGGTTGAGACAAGGACAGGGAGAGATCACTCACCAGTTACTGTCACAGACAAAACAGATTGAACCTGGGGAGAAAAGGAAAAGTTTAATTTATCACCAATCAAATCAGAGTAGGATAGTGAGAAATAAAAACAGATCTCCAAACACTTTCTCCCCACCCCTACCTTCTTCCCGGGATCAACTTCACTCCCATTTCTCTACCTCCTCCCCCCGAGCTGCACAGGGGGATGAGGAATGGGGGTTGTGGTCAGTTCATCACACGCTGTCTCTGCCGCTCCTTCCTTGCGACGAGGAAGGCCAAGGCTCACCTGGAATTGAAGCTGGCAAGGGATGTCAAAAACAACAAGAAGGGATTCTTCAACTACATCAGCAGCAAAAGGAAGGCTAGGGACAACGTGGGGCCGCTGCTGAATGAGGTGGGTGTCTTGGTGACGGAGGATGCGGAGAAGGCAGAGCTACTGAATGCCTTCTTTGCTTCAGTCTTCAGTGCTAAGACTGGCCCTCAGGAATCCCAGGCCCCGGAGGTAAGAGAAGAAGCCTACAAAGAGGACGACTTTCCCTTGGTTGAGGAGGACTGTGTGAGGGATCGCTTAAGTAATCTGGATGTCCACAAATCCATGGGCCCCGATGGAATGCACCCACGAGTGCTGAGGGAGCTGGCGGATGTCATTGCTGAGCCACTCTCCATCATCTTTGAAAGGTCTTGGAGGACAGGAGAGGTGCCCGAGGACTGGAGAAAGGCCAATGTCACTCCAATCTTCAAAAAGGGCAAGAAGGAGGACCCAGGGAACTACAGGCTCGTCAGCCTCACCTCCATCCCGGGAAAGGTGATGGAGCAGCTTATCCTGGAGGCCATCATCAAGCAACTGGAAGAAAAGAAGGTTATCAGGAGTAGTCAGCATGGATTCACCAAGGGGAAATCATGCCTGACCAATTTAATAGCTTTCTACGATGACATGACTGGCTGGGTAGACGAAGGGAGAGCCGTGGATGTTGTCTACCTGGACTTCAGCAAGGCTTTCGACACAGTCTCCCATGATATCCTCCTACGGAAGCTGAGGAAGTGTGGGCTGGATGAGTGGTCGGTGAAGTGGATAGAGAACTGGCTGAATGGCAGAACTCAGAGGGTTGTCATCAGCGGCGCTGAGTCTAGTTGGAGGCTGGTGACAAGTGGTGTCACCCAGGGGTCAGTACTGGGCCCAGTCTTGTTTAACTTCTTCATCAGCGACCTGGATGAAGAGTTAGAATGTACCCTCAGCAAGTTTGATGACAACACCAAACTGGGAGGTGTGGTAGGTACACCAGAAGGCTGTGCTGCCATTCAGCGTGACCTGGATAGGCTGGAAAGCTGGGCAAAGAGGAACCTGATGAGGTTCAACAAGGGCAAGTGCAGGGTCCTGCACCTGGGGAGGAACAACCCCATGCACCAGTACAGGCTTGGGGTGGACCTGCTGGAGAGCAGCTCTGCGGAGAGGGACCTGGGTGTCCTGGTGGACGACAGGTTAACCATGAGCCAGCAGTGTGCCCTGGCTGCCAAGAAAGCCAATGGGATCCTGGGGTGCATCAAGAAGAGTGTGGCCAGCAGGACGAGGGAGGTTCTCCTTCCCCTCTACACTGCCCTGGTGAGGCCCCATCTGGAGTACTGTGTCCAGTTCTGGGCTCCCCAGTTCAAGAAAGATGAAGAGCTACTGGAGAGAGTCCAGCGGAGGGCTACAAGGATGGTGAGGGGACTGGAGCATCTCCCCTACGAGGAGAGGTTGAGGGAGCTGGGCTTGTTCAGCCTGAAGAAGAGAAGGCTGTGAGGGGACCTTATAAATGCCTACAAATCTGAAGGGTGGGTGTCAGGAGGATGGGGCCAAGCTCTTTTCAGTGGTGCCCAGTGACAGGACAAGGGGCAATGGGCACAAACTGAAGCACAGGAAGTTCCGTCTGAACATGAGGAAGAACTTCTTCACTCTGAGGGTGACGGAGCACTGGAACAGGCTGCCCAGGGAGGTTGTGGAGTCTCCTTCTCTGGAGATATTCAAGACCCGCCTGGACAAGGTCCTGTGCAGCCTGCTGTAGGTGACCCTGCTTCGGCAAGGGGGTTGGACTAGATGACCCACAGAGGTCCCTTCCAACCCCTACTATTCTGTGATATTCTGTGATATTCTGTGATATTCTGTGATATTCTGTGATTCCTCCTCAGGGGGAGGACTCCTCGCACTCTGCCCCTGCTCCAGTGTGAGGTCCCTCTCACAGGAGACAGTTCTCCACAAACTTCTCCAATGTGAGTCCTTCCCACGGGCTGCAGCTCTTCACAAACGGCTCCAGAGTGGGTCTTTCCTACGGGGTGCAGCCCTTCAGGAACAGGCTGCTCCAGCGTGGGTCCCCCACGGTGTCACAAGCCCTGCCAGCAAATCTGCTCTGGCATGGGCTCCTCTCTCCACAGGTCCGCAGGTCCTGCCAGGAGCCTGCTCCAGCACAGGCTCCCCAAAGGGTCACAGCTTCCTTCAGGCATCCACCTGCTCCGGGATGGGGTCCCTTCCACAGGCTACAGGTGGATATCTGCTCCACCATGGACCTCCATGCGTTGCAGGGGGCACAGCCTGCCTCACCACGGTCTTCATCACAGGCTGCAAGGGAAAACTCTCTGCTCCAGTGTCTCAGGCATCTCCTTCCCCTCCTTCTTCACTGATCTTGGTGTCTGCAGGGTTATTTCTCTCACATCGTCTCACTCTTCTCTCTCGAATGCCATTTCCCAGCAGTTTTTTCCCCCTTCTTAAATATGTTATCACAGAGGCGTTACCGCTGTCATTGATTGGCTTGGCCTTGGCCAGCGGCAGGTCCATCTTAGAGCCACCTAGCACTGGCTTTATCAGACATGGGGGAAGCTTCTCGCAGCTTCTCACAGAAGCCACCCCTATAGCCCCCCCCACCAAAAGCTTGCCACGCAAACACATAACATTAAGGCAACGATATAGGGCAAGGACTGATCTTAAATCGTAGGATCCCAAGATAATTCAGTTTAGCAGGGACCTCAGGAGGTTATTAATCCAATTTCCCGCTCCAAGCAGGGTCAGCTATGGTGTCAGAGCAGGTTGCTTGGGACTTTGTCCAGTTAGATCTTGAAAACTTCCAGGGATGAAAACTGTAGAATCTCCAAGGAAATCTCTTTCACTGATGGACTGTCCTTATATGGAAAAAAGATTTTTTTTATACCAGTCTGAATCCATCTTGTTTTGCTATAAGCCTGTTGTCTCTCATCCCACACCAACACACCACTACAAAGAACCTGTCTCTGTGTTCTCAGTGCTTCTCATAGGTGTTGAGGGCTGTTGTGAGGTCCCCCCACATCCATCTGATCTCTATGCTGAACAAGCTCTGCTCTCTCAGCCTCTCCTCACAGGGCAACTGCTTCAGCACCTGACCATCATGGTGGCCCTGGTGAACTTGCTCCAGTTTCTCACTGACTTTCTTGTACTGGGGTCCCAAAACCAGTTGATCTATCTAGATGTGATCTAGTGAGTGCCAAGCAGAGATGGTCACTTCCCTCAGTTTACTGGCTATGTTCCTGGTCACACAGCCTAGGAGGCTTTTTCCCTTCTGTGCTGCAGGGCTCATGTGCAGTTTGCTATCTACCAAGTCCTGCTTTCATAAGGTTCCTGTCAGCCCATTCTTCCAGCCTGTCTAGGTGCATCTGTTTGGCAGCTCTGCCCCTGAGTGTATTGACTGGTGCCCCCCAGTCTGGTGTCATCTGCAGAGTTGATGAACCCATCGCCTTCTCTAGGTCATTGATAAGAATGTTATACAGGTCACATCTCAGGACAGGGCACTGATAAACCTCACTGAAGATGCGGTGGTGCAAAGAAGAGCTACATGGGTCAAGAAACTCTGTGCATGTCCTCTAGATGATCACAGCTTGAAGAATTGAGGAACTGACTGACAACCAAATGGCAGGCAAAGAAGAAAATCAGGGGAAAAGCAAGACAGGAAAAGGGAAAAGCAGAGAGGGAACAGCCATACCCAAGAGTGAAGAGATCAGAAATAAAGAAGCAGAATGTGTGCCTGAAGAGATAGTCAGCCAGGACAAACAGAAAGCTACCCACAATGTGCAGGGCTTTTTTTACCGTACCTGATTCAGTTAGCATTAGCTCAGTGTACATTTGACTGTCACCATGACTTAAGGATAGATGTGATTGCTGAGTAGAATTTCTTAAATTTTCCTGAAAACACTGTGATTTTCAATTGAAGGTCACTATTCGAATATTGAAAAAGTAGTATAATAGTAAAAGCTTTCTAAACATAAAAATAATGATCTTTTATACACAACTCCATTTATTCATGTAAAAGCTGACAGAAGATTTCATCTTACAGAGCAGGAGCACATCTTCCACTGGTCCCAGGTCCATATAAGCCATTTTTATGTCATTGACTTTATAAATGTGTAAGTTTGGGTGAGCTCATCATTTGACACAGAAATGAGCACATCCAGAGAGTGATATATTAGAACAGTCTTAAATGCTGAATCTCCTCTGGAGACTTCAATTTCTCTCTTCAGTTTCAATGAAGGGAAAGTCATATGTCTAGCTGAGTCTTAGTTGCCTAACTCAGGGCAGAAAGCAGTAATCCTTCCTCCTGTAATTACACAGACCATTGGGGATCCCACCTGACTCTTGCTCAGAATAGCTGATCCTCATGGGAACAAGAGTTTTATTGCTTAAGACTGTAATGGAATCTAAATCCTCCTGTCTGCTTTTTCTCATTGCCTTTGGTTGACAGACACTGTATTAAAAGATTTAGACTTAGAGATAGTGGGGGAAAGTTTGAGAAGAGATGTTGTTGTGCAAGCAGCACATTTAGAAAATGAACACCACAGATCTCACTATGGCTAAAAAAATACCTCTGGCTCTTTATATCATAGCACCAACCTACAGAAGTCACAAGTTGCATCCTGTGGTTGCAGAGCATGCAGGAAGGCATAAGCACTAAAATCACTCCAGAGCTGCTCCAACATTCACTCGTTTTTGACTGTGTGTCAGAAGCACCAGTGCAGAGACTATATCATGCAAGAGCTCTAGGGAAACAAAGCACTGCCACCTTGGGAACAACAGGATTCCCAGGAGTCTTTGAGATGCATATGCCCAGGAGACCAGAAATGGGATTCACCTGACCACATCTGGAGATCTCCCACAGATGTCTGAACATCTGAACAAGGCTTCCCTTGCAGTTAATGAAGAGAAAGAGATATTTTCAGAGGAACTTCTGAGCTCACAAAAAAGCAGACATTTAATGCTTAAGTCAATTGCACACATACAGGCATCTAGTGTTGTTTCAGGTGTCCTAGAGTGCCAGTATTATCTACATGGGGTTGTCAGATATAACAAGGGACCTGTGTCCTTCTGGGATAAGAGCTAGTAGCTGAGTGGGAGACCAAGAGTATCTCAAACTACAGTAGGTACCACATTAATGTAGGCACGTGAATTGGACTTTTACATAGCAGGGATGGAATTCAGGTCCAGAGTGTAGAAGCATATTAGACACCTGAAATCAGCTGGTCACATGTAGGTGTTTCTTTTAGAATGAGACTATTAGCTCTCTAGACTCTACTGCGTTCATTAGATCTTCGTCAGCTTAGACAGCTCGCTTGCATGTAGACACATAAATTTCACTGTCTGAATGTGGCATTAAATCCCACTCTCAGAGTGGCATTCAGCTGCCTAAATGCCATAAAAGATGCCATAGGACCTCCAGCTGCTCCAGAAGAACATGTGCCTTTCAGAAGTTATGCATCTAGTCAGCACCACATGGCTGTCTGAGATTCCTTCGGGCACCTCAGCTTGCATTAGCCATCACTATTTTGACAAGTGAGTTGAACTTGTTGCAAGTTAATGGGATGGTTTCCAACCCCAGGTTTCACACCAGGAGTATGCGGATACTGCTTTACATCCTTCAGGAAGTGATACACCTACACAGTGTGAACAGTCTGGCATCTCCTCCCGCGCATGCACACAGGTGAGCCATTACTGTGGTGAGCTGCAACAGCAGCGATTGTTGTACACTAGCAAGAGTACCTTAGGTCCTCTGCACTAGGTCTCTTCACCCTTCCACGTGCAAGGTAACATGGGAGAGGAAGAATTTGTCCCATCCCATTTCATCAAACATCAGCATGAGTTTGATACCGATATGAACTGGCTGCCTAAGAGAAACAGATACTTTTAGGATCACCTGAACTATATTAAATATATTCTTTAAAATGGCATCATTCTTGCTCTGTAAGTGCCAGCTTCCCTCCACTGACTGCCAAGACAGCCTACATGACCGGTTCAAACATAGATGGCTCCACTGTGAATATCAGGATCTGGTCACTTCCCACAATGCAGGACACAAGAATCTCAACTGCAAGATCGCCTAGTGTGTTGTCCATCTCCTGTGGAAATGGATAAACTGGCTCAAAGAAACTCTGTTTCAAAATTCTCTAGTAGATAATCTTGCCTATACCTCTGCCACTGCTGGATTGCCCCATGAAGCAGATTTATCTGCCTCTGCCTCTCACTGAAGTTCTTTTCTTTCAGGTTTTTTAAAAGATGCTGTATGACAGCTTGAATGAAGGATTTTGAGAGACAGAAATTCATGCATATAAAAGGTATATGTGTATGTGTAAGCTTTTGTGTGTATATTCCCATCACTCCACAGTCCTGCTCCATCACTTTCAAATGTCCCAAGTTACAGGACTTTCATAATTTCCATAGGAAAGCTATTCTAACATTTAATACTTTAAAAGTTCACTCAAGAGTTAGTCTGCACCTAGCCTATATTTTATTTCTGTGAGAACTGAAAATGTACCATAAGTCAACAGTAAAAAAGGAGGGGAAAAAAAAGGAAAAATGTGTAGAGACATACAAGAAAGAAAGAGCTTATGGCATATGCATGAGCTTAAAACTTCAAGAAAAAGTTAAATTAATGAAGGTAGTTCACAGTTTAAAATTAATTATTTTTGCATTTCTTTTTCTCAGAGGTTCCTCTTCAATATTCCAAATATAAATGGTGGTGGGATTATTTAGAAACCAAGTACATTATAACTAAGGCCTATAGCAACCTCACTCAGCAGTGAAATTTGTTGTCTCCCTCTGATCCTCAGATTATGGAGATGAGGGGATGAATGTACATCAGTAAGATTCCCTACCGAGATAGCTTTTCAGTCTTTTCAGTAAGAAAAAGATCAAAGAGAAAATAGATAATTAACATACCAAAGGAGACAAAACCCCTAGAGCTTTATCGTTGTTGCAATCCAATAATAAACAGCCAAGTACAAAAAAGATTATTTGATAGTGACACACAGAATTGAAAGCCTTTGAAATGTCAGCTTCTCAAAAAAAAATATTTTGGAAGGAAAAAATATCCGTAATTGTACAGAGTAATGCTTAAGCATTGGGGAGTAACTCTTCATTCCTGTGAGAGCTTGCTTATAGGCTTGCCTTTATCTGTAATAAAATAAAAAATTTTAAAAAACGCACAAAAGGCTTCAAATCCCTTCTTGAGCAAACACTTGATTCTTTTATAAATTAAAAATTAAGTACTGTTCTTCTCGTTCTGTTAAAAAAATATTATCAACCTCCGTTCCCAGACCAGCTTCCAGCTTTTACAGACTTGGGGGCAGTGGGACACCAAGGTTTCAAACGATGGCTGTCAGGGCTGGCTAACCGCTATGCCACGTTGTAAGTTCTAGGTGCTTTTGTAAAGCCAGAGGCAAAAAGATAAATTCATGTAGCAGCAAATTATGTGAAACTCTTCCCTGGGGAAAGCAACTGCTCAGAGTACATGGATACATCAATACCACTAAAAGAAAGAGGACCGGGGCATGGGCCCAAGCATATTAAACCGTAAGTAGTTTCTCTGGCACACTTTTGGCTCAGAGCAGCTTTCCTTTCACAGCACTATTAAGAAATTAACACCGCTGTGAGGCCATTCCCAACAGATAGCTGGGCACAGCCAGTCTGGTTTCGGAGTTAATTTTAGCCTCATGGGTGCAAACCGTTACATTCACAGGGCCAGAGGATGATCACCTCTCTGTTCCATTTACAGATGCAGATGTAGCAAATCAGTCTGTTTTAGAGAAATGTCTACTTCTGGGGCATCAGTTTTAGGGTAAGGGAAGCTGAGAAACACTGTTGTGAATGGCTGTTCAGCAACCAGCACAAAATATTCCACTGCTGTCCTACCAGAGGCAGGTTTGCATGTTTGAAAATCCTCACTTTTGGTACAATAGACATGATTTAGAAGAAAGGTTAGTCCCTGCATCGATACTAGCAAAGAATATTCAAGGATCTGCTTAAAAGTCTCCTGTGGGATAAGGCCTTGGAGGGAAAAGGAATCCAAGAAAGCTGATTGATATTCAAGGATTGCCTCCTCCAGTATCAAGAGCAGTCCCTCCCAACAAATCCTGCATGGATGACCAGGGAACTCCTGGAAAAACTCAAATACAAAATTTAAGGATATATAAGGTAGAAGCAGGAACAAGTAACCCAGGAGGAATACAGAGACACTCGCTGAGCATGCAGAGATGCAGTTAGGAAAGCAAAAGCCCAGCTGTAACTGAAACTAGCCAGGGATGTCAAAGGCAACAAGAAGGGCTTCTGTAAGTACAGAAGTAGAAAAAAGACCAAGGAAAATGTGGTCCCTCTCATGAACATGTCAGGGGCCTTAGTCACACAAGACATGGAAAAGGCCAAAGTACTGAATACCTTCTTTGCTTCAGTCTTTACTAGCAAGACCAGCTGTCAGCAATCTCGGATCCCAGAGACCAAGGGGAAAGGCTGGAACAAGGAAGAGGTGCTCTTCGTGGAAGAGGATGAGGTTAGAAAATACCTGAGCAAACTGGACAAATGTAAGTCCATGGGCCCTGATGGGATGCACCTACAATTACTGAGGGATCTGGCGGATGTCATTACGAGGCCACTTTCAAATACTTTTGAATGATCATGGCAATTATGAAAGGAGACTGAGTAATGAAGGAAAGCAAACATCATTCCTGTCTTCAGGAAAGGCCAGAGTGAGGACCCAGGGAACTACAAGCCAGTCACCTTGATCCCTGGGAAGGTGATGGAGCAGCTAATCCTGTAAACCATTTCCAGGCACATTAAGGACAAGAAAATCATCAGCAATAGGCAGCATGGATTCACCAAGGGGAAGTTATCTTTGACCAACTCGATAACCTTCTATGATGAAATGACTGACCTGGTAGGTGAGGGGAGAGCAGTGGATATTGTCTACCAGGACCTCACTAAGACTTTCAACAGTGTCTCCCATAAGACCCTCAAAGAGAAGCTGATGAAGTATGGGCTGGATGAACAGGCAGCGAGGTGGATTGAAAATTGGCTGAATGGCCAGGCCCAGAGGGTGGTCATCAGTGGTACAAAGGCTAGTCAGTCTACCCATTAACTAGCTGTGCACCTCAGGGGTAAGGACTGGCTCCGATCCTATTCAACATCTTCATCAATGGTGAGCATGGTGGGGCAGAGTGTACCCTCAGCAAGTTTCCTGATAACACAAAAACAGAAGGAGTGGCTAACATGCCAGAGGGTCATCCAGAGGGACTTCAAGAGGCTGGAGAAATGGGCTGACAGGAACCTTATGCAGTTCAACATGAAGTGCAAAGTACTGCATCTGGGGAGGAGCAACCCCAGGTATGAATACATCCTGGGGGCCACTCATCTGGAAATCAGATTTGCAGAAAAGGCCCTGGTGGTCCTGGTGGATACCAAGTTGAACGTGAGCCAGCAACGTGCCTTTAGTGTAAAGAAGTCAAATGGTATCCTGGGATGCATTACACAAAGTATTGCCAGCAGGTAGAGGGAAGTGATCCCTCCTTCCCCTCTACTCACCACTGGTGAGGCCACACTTGGAGTACTATGTTCAGTTCTGGGCTCCTCAGTACAAGAGAGACATTGATGTATTGGTGAGAAGAATCCAGCAAAGGGCCACAAGGACAATTAAGAGACTGGAACACCTCATGTATGAGTGAAGGCTGAGACAGCTGGGACTGTTTACCTTGGAGAAGAGAAGGCTTAGGGGCATTTTATCAACGAATATAAATACCTGAAGCAAGTGGGCAAAGATGATGGAAGCAGGTTCTTCTCAGTGGTGCCCGGTGACAGGACCAGAGGCAATAGGCACAAACTAAAACAAACTAAACATCAGGAAACACTTTTTTGCTGTGAGGGGGACTGAGCACTGGCATAAGGTGCGCAGGGAGGTTGTGGAGTCTCCCTCCATGGAGTATTCAAAAGCTGTCTGGACATTGTCCTGAGCAACTGGCTCTAGGTGGTCCTGCGGAGGGGGTTGGACCCAATGACCTCTAGACATCCCTTCCAACCTCAGCCACTCTGTGATTCTGCAATAGCTTTTCATGTCAAAGGTATTCTCCCTTTGTTAGGGCTGCCATTATTGTAAGAGAAAATTGAATTTCCTTTGCTTGTACTCCACCTACTCTCTGAACAATGATAAGTTTCAGTTTCTACTGGAACCAGTCATTACAATAAAGCAGAATATACTTCATTTCACACTGCAGTTCAGTAATTTATTCAGCATATTCATGGCTCAATACTGAAATGCTAGTCTAGACTCTTCATGAACACAAAAGCAACAGGCCCATTTCTTGAACCCTGTTTATGCAAGGCAGGGATGCAAATGAGATGAGAGGCAGCACTCTAACCTGCTGTCTGACTCAGCCTTTGCAAGCAGAATCCATAGGTGTTAATGTACAGTGTCTATTGTCTTTTACCTTTTAGGTCCTAAAACAGGCACATGCATACTACTGGCACTAGAGGATCAGGAAGCAAAAGTGGGTGGAGGGCCCTGGCTTTTTAATACAGCCCGGCTCAGTTTGGGCTATTCCCAAACTAAATCTGCTAGAGAGGGGCTAGCCTTCACCCCATGTGAGCACGAGCACTTTGTGCCATGCAAATCTTGGACCACGGATTGGCCTCTGACTGTCTTTTTACAGCAAGGTGGCAAGGTGAAGTCAGTCATAAATTACCCTCTTGGTCAAAAAACCAGCATTTTATTCCCAGTTAAAACACAACAGCCACCATCTTGACTCAGAGGATACTCTAAATTAAACCAGCTGGGTCCAAAACTGAGCCAAAAAGGCACTTTCAGATTCCCAGTCTTCCACTTCTGCTGTGCCAAGCTTAACATGTCAGCCAATATATATATAGAAATAGTTTTCCATTACAAAGACAGAATTATGTCAAATAAATCCCTGAAAGATGCTTAGGATATGACGTTTCAGAGGCTAAATGTGGTTACATTGTGTTTTAGAAATACATATTGATTACTAAGTGCAGGGCGTCCTGGCCTAAAGAGCCTGCAATAACCACCTATAAATGCAGTCAGCAGGTCAAAAGCATCCAAAGCCCACACCTCTGAGCCTGCCGTGATAGGTCTGGCAGCAAAGGGCTTCACTGCCTTTTACCCTGCTAGTGGTAAACCCTAGCACGTAGCATCATTTGGCCTGAAATTCCAAATTGACCAAAAACCCATTCTATTGTTCAACACGGAAAACATCCTCATGTAGCCAACACGACTGCTAAACCCAAACCCACCCATAACTATATAAACTGGATCTCACCAACTCTTTTGTAGTTACGGCTGAGTGACAACCCCTTTTACAAAGTCAGTCAAGAAAGAAATTAGGAGAAACACAGTACTCAACTCAGCTAATAAACAAAATATACCTACGGGTTCTTTGTAGGGTCTGTGCTTTGGAGAGGCTGTGAACGCATCTCCGCTCTTCCAGAGTTAGTCATTGCAGTGTGAGTGAGATAAAACAAGTACTCGGTTTTAGCCTCTGTTGTTCTTCCACTTTGAAAAGGCTCTGAAGACTCTCAGAACTCCTGTAGGACAGCAAAAATGCTTAATGATATTTGATCTCAATTCACCCAAATGTCACATTTAAAAGTACTTTTGCTAAAGTGGAAAAAAATGTATATTACAAATCAAGAGCAATATTGTGCCACAATGAGTCTTTGGCAAGCTACCAAAATATAAAAGGCTTCCAACAAATCAGTATAAGAAGTGTTTTATACAGAGTAATATTTTCTTTAGCTATCTACAAGACTGAGTTTTTATATGTTCATTATCTTTTCACTATAAAACCATTAGAGAATTTAGCAATATCATGTGTGTATTTTCATGTCTCTCTATTCTGATATGCTTTACTAAATGTAATCCTTTCCTCAGTCATTAATCACTAGTACTAGGCAAATTCTGCTCCCCCCCAAATAAAAGTCACACATGTTCTTGTAGATGGGAAAATGAATTCACTTCATCTCTTCTTGTGTTGACTTTCTCTGATGATTTTAACAAAAATATTTCCAGGGGGAAAAACTGCTGAGAAGGGCAACTATCTGAATATCAGAAAACAATGACAGAAATTAAATCATAGCAGAATATAGCCAAATATTTGTACTAGAAACGCAGTTCAATGTGTTGTGACACATTGCAACATGCCACATTACTTATAAGATCAGTCAAAACCATTCACATTCTGAATAACAAATACACACAAAGAGTTGCTTTTGAAATGGAGAATTATTTCCATAAATTAATTGGGAACAGATTTCCTCACATCTATTCACACACAGCAGCAGCTTGTTCCATAGGCAGGTTTTTCTTGCTTCAATACGAGTAACCAGGAAAGAATTTGACCCTTGACAAATGATTTTGAATAATGAATATGTTTTTAAAATATTCCAATCTGCTCATGGGCAAATTCATCAGCAGAACAGCAGGCAAAATTTGCCATCTTCATTACTTTTTATTATTTAGCTATCTATTCTAACTGTCTCTTCAAAACCTCAACCTCTAAATGTCCCCGTCCCCTCCCTCTTTAATTTCAGTTATAGCGGCAGAGGTTTTTGTAAAATCCTCCTGTTGGCAGTATTCATTACATGTTAGCATGCAAAGTTATGAAGTAGAGAACACTTGGAATGAAAATAAGGAAAATAATTCCTACAGAGGAAATGCAATGGTAATAATTATCAACGACACTAAATTTTCACTGTTTGATTATGATTCTCAGCCAGCTACCATCATTTCTCATTCAGAGGCAATTGTGGTAGAGGAAAAAGGAATAGGCTTTTTAAGGTTTTGTGAGGCTCCCTTGGTTCCTTTTTATGTCAGGCTTATCTACACAAAAAGATACACTACAAGAATATTGCTCAGATTGCAAAGTCAAGCACTCCAGTACTAGCAAATGCCAAAATTAAGATTTCCTGAAAATATTAATTCAATCCCTTATACATATGCATTGTGCCACGCTCTTTAATTACTTGATGACATACTATTTTTTCCACACTGTTCTTGCCTCGTTCTGTGCTCATGCTGGATGGTGCTCATTTAATGAGTAAGCTATTCAACATTTTCTTTTATCCTCCACATTCAGTGTGTGGCCCCAATGCTTTATTTACGGCACACTATTCAAACCCTGCTATGAAGACAGAATTAATTTTCTCATGGGTTTTTCTATGGCTGTCATCACTATCATATCTTAAATATTCATTAGGCCAGAGAGAGAGGGAGAGAAATGTTGTAGTTTGGTGGTTGGAAGACTCACCTGGGAGACCTGCTCTGATGCAGTCTCTGCTCCAATGACTACTTAAACAGCATGTATCAAACTGAAGAGCTTCAATAGGAGACACTAACCTGCTGGTACCTGCATACTCCTGGTTACAGCATTCATCAGAGAGGTGGGAAACTTTGCGTGAAGACCTTCTCAATGAGGCAGAAACTGGCCCCAGCCCTTCAGATGGTTAATTATCGTGTATCAGACTGCTGCTTTCTTTTGCAAGGAGATGCTGCTGCAGATAAAGCACTTCACTACAGGACGTGGCTTACTACTATGTGATGAAGTGAAAGGTGGCTTTGCTCCAGCTGGAGGCAGCTCCTAATGGCTCGCTCAGGCAGTTCTTCACCAAATTTTCTGGATTCTTCAGACTCTTCTTGGGCATCCAGTTTTCTCTGTGCCCTCTACCCGTTCCCAGCATATAGGACTGTCAGCCAAAACCAGATCCAAGGTCATTCCCAACAAAGGATCTAAGCACATCCTAGTCCATAAGGAACCTAAAATAGACCATTTCTTCTTCAGCCCCACTTTTGTCAGTATTCAGTGTACAAGGTGTTACACTGCTGCGTATGACACAAAGGCTCTGCTCCAAGCAGCTCAGCACTCATCTCTCTCTCCATGACGTATTTAACAAATGAGCGTTTACTGTGTTAGATAGCCTCACAGAGTGGACAGAAGCTGGAGGTTGAAACCCACTGCTCTTTTCTTAAGTCAAGGAACCAAAGTAGGCTCCAGAAGCTGATGCTACCTTCCTCCTTTGCTTAATCACAACCCTGTTTAATCAGTAGAAGTTTCAAAGGGAGGAAAGAATGACACCACTCCAAAACATTTAGTGTCTCTTGACTAAGGTAAGTTCCTGCTAAGCATAGTACTGGGTGGCATAAGAAGCTTTTTAGCTTTCTTAAGAGATATATTAGCAGCTTGTTAGACTGGCTGTAGTTCAAAGTAGCTGTCTTTGACTCTGAAATTTATTCTTAGCTATGACAGCAGTAAACATCAGCTTTTGCAAAGTGAGAGTCAACCTCCACCCACCTTAATTTAATTTCTTTATAATTCAGATAAAACTTCATTGTGTAGTGCCTGCATCCTTCAAAATTTCTTACTTGTTTGATGCCTTGGTATCTTAATTGCTAAAGGTTCAAATATTTCAGGTAATTTTCTTCTGCTGCCAAAGATTTTATATAAGAAAGTTTCAGTTAGTCTGTTCTTTTTTTAACCTTCCACGTCTGTATATGCTCCATATAAAATATTCTTGTGGATTTCAGATTGTTTTTCATGTGATTTTTCCCTTTTCCTTTAAAATCATCCATTTTGGAATCTCAACTTCTCTTTTAATTCTTACAACACATATATAATTTCTCACAGAAACACAAGCTTTCCTACATTTAACAGATCTCAATTTAAATTTAAATGAACATTGATGGAGACAAAAATAATCTAAAATTTCATCTTTCTGCTGAGGACTTATTGGAAAGATTACAAGAGTTTGAAAATATCTTTTTCCAAAATCAGCCATAAACACAAAAGCAATCCCTATTTCATTTCATCTCAGTCTTCCAGGTAGCTATTAGGTGGTAGGAATATCTAATCACCACTAACAAGGGTCAGATTCTAACTGGTGTGCTTAAGCCTTGAATGTTTGATCTGAAAACTACCAATCCTTTGAACTGTCCAGATGGTTTAATAGGCTCTTTTATTTGCTCACATCTAATTACTTGTCTCCTGTAAATATTTAGTTTCGATTCATTAGAACACTGACTGTGTGCTCATGAAGCGCTAGTCAATTTATAAAACCTTTAGTGAGGATTACAATCATTAAACAATCTATTGCAGCTTCACCCTATTTTTCATTTGTGGGACCAGATTCCCTCAGGAGGCCAAGGGCCAGCATCAGTGAAGGTAAAGTCGTAGACTGTATAGACCTGAAAAAAAGGAAGCCCAATTATTGTAATTCTGCCACCAAGGGGCATCTGGAAATTGCTGCTCATTAGCAGCTAGACAATAGCCTAACAAGCAGTATGTCTGTGTTTCATCAGAGGGCTCCACAAAACTTATGTGGTATTGTATAAATAGTACATAGGGATCAGAAATCAACCAAATATAGCACTCAAAAATATATAGCTTGAACTGAACACATGGTGCTCGTCATGATTGGCATTCAAGTGCATGCTGAGCACAGGGCTGAAATAATGAACCAATTTACACGATAGAGGCATGAGAGAAGATCATTAGAAGAATACATGACTCAATGTATAATGAAGTAATTATTTGTATAGGAAGGTGAATCACATCTGACTCTTTGGATGTATTCTGTGGGATCCACAGTGTGCTGCTCCACCAAGAGTAGACAATGCTATGCTTTCTGGTTGCCCCATGGCCTAAATAAATGAACCTGCATTACCCCTCCAGCACTAAGTCAAGCTACGCTGGAGTCCTCATGGTGTCCACAGGAAATGCCGAGATTGGAGCAAGTGAATATGGCCTGTGGGTAAGAGCTTTTACTCTAAGAAGCCTCAATTGTCTTGGGGTCCCTGAATGTTTGAAGTGCAGGAGAGCCAGCTGGAGACAGAAGAAAAGCAGATGATAGGAGAAACAGACTAGGAAATGGTAGCTCTTATTTATCTTTCTTTCTCCCCATCTGTGGCCACACTGAGAACCTCGAGGTTGTTCTAAGGCAGTCACACTCATCCTCTCCTTGTCCCACGCTCAGTTACTGGAATAACAGAAAACATTTCATTACAGGCTGGACACAAATAGTGGCTTAAGAAAATCTGGAGTATATACACAAAAACCGCAATCAGAAAAATAACCAAAATTGGCTGCTTACATTTACTGAGTGCCTGGAGTTGGACAACAACTGCAACCAGCTTGTGGGGACTGTGACTCTTTCCATAGCCTCCTTTTACCACTAGCAGCCACAGTTGTTCTCTGCACAGCCCCAGAGGTCCTTGCCACCTCCTCCAGCCCTGCTGCCATCACCATGAGGCAGCTGGGTCTGCACTCATCAGCACTGAGCAACAGGCAAACCTATGGGGAGAGAGGGGAAAGACAAAGACCTTCCCTTACTACATGAGCAGCTGCAAAAGAGGCAACTGAAAGTGAGGATTTGTCTCCTTTCGTTCACAGAGACTACTCATGCCACCCTCACTGTATCTCTAGTGAGACCCACACCATCACTGGGATGTAGAGCAGGGAGAGGGTTCACCCATGGAGCACATTTGAGTTGTCTCCTCTGCTGTGCCCTGGTGCAAATCTGAGTACCTGAGTAGGGAGTTCTTCCAAACAGCTTGGAAACCATCCACCAGGGGATTTCATACAGGTAAAGAATTCAGCATAGTTTTATTCATTAACATTAAGGCTATATCTGCTACCATCCTTAAAAAGTCCTAGCTCCAGAACATGGACTTGTCAGGATGCTGGGCAGGTATCCTAGGGAGTGGCACCCCTTCACCCTGCAGAGTTCAGAAAGAAATTAAACCTTTATGGAAGGTGATGGAAAGGACGAGGGAAGAAAATGAGACATGAACTTAGTAACGCAGTTGGTAGGCAGCTCACATGTCTTTGGGGGCACCCTGCTCTCAGGACTATTTTCTTCATTAATACCCAGGGTATGTTTAAATGGTGTTTATTCAGTGATTGTGAATTCACAACCGTTATCAGAGGCAATTCATCATAGCCAGCAGCTCTGGTTGCACTCTCCAGAACAATGGAAGCTGCAAGCAGAAGTTCTTCATGCTGAGGAGAGCTCTGAGAACATCCCTTTCTCCAAAAGAAGTGCTCTAACCACTACATCATTATGTAGAAAACTGACAGAGACAGTACATCTTTTGACTGGGGAGGGGAGGCTGTCTCCCAAGACAAAAATAAGGTTTTTACAGCTTCAGGGACTCCAGCTCGGTTCACCGCGAAGTAAGCACAGGGTAATCCCCTGAAATCTGAGGCACTGCTGCACGAGCATGGGGAAGGGCAGGATTTCATTCTTCTCTGTTTGCTCAGTGTTCCCCCATTCTGTCAGTCCATGGGCGGGTTTGGATTCCATCCCGAGGCATTTTACTTCCCTCACATGAAGAGAAAGGAGCTTACATGTCCACCTAGGGATTGTAGAGTACAAAATAAGGACCAAACACGTAATATCTAATAACATTGACTTCTCCTGTTTAAACTTTAGTCTTTCACCATCTGATATTAACATATCTTCCAGACTGTTGGAGTATGAAAAGGAATTATGAACATATACATTTACTTTTTGAATCATGATTAGTAATGTCACTATTTGTATTTCTTTGCTGCTGTACATCTAGAGCTTTCACAAACACCCTTAACTTTGTTTGTCATTTGTCTGAATGTTTCCTTTGCTGATTTATATATATTGCTATGAACTTCTCTGTTTCTCATTCGTTTTGATAATATCAAAAATTCATTCGTTTTGATAATATCTAAAATACATTGCTGTCTTTCTATCTGGCAGAGCTTCTTGATTTTGGGGGATGGAGAGGAGCATCTACAGAAGCACTTGTAAAAAAATTGCAATTATCGTATAAACCTTTATATTTAAATGTTCTCTCTCACTAACTTCATTCATAGTTATTTTCATTGTTCGTAAGAGCTCCTGCAAGTTTCAGGGCCTCGAGTGTGCCAGCAGCCCTGAAATGCCCTGGGCAGACCGGATTGAACTCTGACCTGCCTTGTCACTGTGGAGAAGTCTGGTAGTCACTGGGCTCTTGGACAACCCTCGGTCCTTGTCCCTGCTCCACTGGCCTCACTGGAGCACCATAGTATGGTGCCCTTGAAGGGGAGAACACTGTCCCTGCCCATCTCACCACCACCCTCTCTGCTCCTTTCTCTTGCCTGTGCCCTGACACCAACACATTTATAAAACCTTTGTGCACTGGTGTGTTATTGTCTGTAATATCTGGATCCTCTAATTATTTCCTCTTAGTAAAACTCAGCATGGGCCCTAGTTGCAAGAGTGCACCGAAAGCATGTGAAGAAATGCTTCATGAAGGAAATGCAGCAATGCCACTGACCTCAAGAGTGGTGGGATTTTCACAGCAGTTTATATGTGTGAGGATGCCAGTGACTTTTCTTCAGTGGGATTTCTTGTCAATGTCCCTGCACTGCCCAGAGCTGGGGCAGCCCCCACAATGAGGCAGTCTGAGTAATTGATTTCTCAGTTCAGCCAACAAAGAAAATAAAAGAAAGCAAACCTCATTTCAGACCATTTGGAATGTCTTTCAGCTCTTCATCTCTAGAGGAAGAAAAAATTAAATTAAAACTATATTTTCATTGCATAATATTACATTCCACTGCTATAATATTCCACACAACAGAGAATAAGAGTGTTTTGAACACTCAAAATGAGCAAATAACTTCTCCCACTGAAGTGAGAGAGCCAAATTCACAACATTTCCTGGTGACATGGTTTTACCCTCTCACATGTTAACGCAAAGGCCAGGACCCAGGATTTTGCAGTCCTGAATTTAAAAGCCTGCTATTCTTCGTGGTCCTTGAACCCACATCTCCCAGACACACAACCTGGGCCATGCTGGATTTGAGAGCTCCCCTTGTAACATTGCTCCATATGTTGGTAGCAGAGCATCATTTTACTCTCTGTTTCATAAAGCAGAATATCTCTAGGAAGGAAACTCAGAAGCACATACCTCCCCAAAACCCTGCTGCTCAGGGCTGTCTAATCAGCTGGCCACCTTCCAATGGATTTATCACAGGTAAACGATCCAAGACTCTCTGTGTCTTCACTGAACAACCCAGTCACCAAGAGTCAGTCTCCTGCACGGTTTTCCTCCAAGCTGCAAGAGGAATCATCCTCTGTCCTAACAGTTGCAGCACTCAAATGCATGGGTGATGATATAAAAATGAGACAGTATCCACAGCAGATGAGCACTACACAGCCCTGGGTAACTTATCACGAGGGACCTTCCCTGTGTGGATCAGGATAAATGAAAATAGTTTCACTACTGCTGCAGTAGTCAGTCCCAAATCTCCCAGAAAATAAGCAAATTCTGTGCTAACCTATACTACCGAGTAAAAGTTGTTTCCTGAATTAAACTTCTCACATTATTCTGCCTCCTACGTTCTTCTGCCAGGTTTTCACTGTTAATCCAGATTTATGACTAGTTTTAGGACAACTAAGACCATATTTTCCAAAGAATTTAACTAGTCACAAAAATAATTACAGTTATCACCTAGCTTTTTTACTCGTTCCACTTAAGCAAGTTATTTTAGTTCTATCTCACACTTTTCCCATTTATACAGTATGGAAAATCATACCAGCCTGTGTAAAACAGACTGCAGAGATTCTTTGACACCAGTCCACCACTCCAAATCATTTGCACAAATTGAAAGCCAGTGCCAAATGATAATAATCTAAATTAGCAATATTTTGCAGCCAATCCATACTGGCAGTATGGATTGTAAGAGAAAGAGATTTCAGACTTATCTATATCTGTAAAAGTGTCTGGATGAGAAAGTACTCTCTACTCTCTTCTCTTTTTCTTGTCATCTCTCTCAGTCACCCTCCTAATCATAAATCATCCCTTCAGATTGCCCTAGTACAATGATCTCTACATCTATCTGTCACCCAGTCTTGAGTGAAGTGGCTGTTTCATTCATCTGACAGAAGTAGAGTTGGTTTGCCAAATTTCCATCACTATCGCTGCATGGCACAACTCTGGGATATTAATAAACAGTTTATTACCTAGGGCCACCCAGCATGGATTAATTTGGCAGCATCTCTTATCTTTGTGCAACAATTATAGCATTTAATAGTTTAAGGGACATAGCGTGTGTAAGACTTCAGGAAATCCTTTTGCAAGGTTTTCATTGCTTAGTTGAGATGCAGGGCACAACTATTTAAGGATTAGCTCTCCCCTCTCTCAACACGTGCTTCTTTGATGATACCGTATCCTTCTAGCTTCCTCTGTGGAGCAGAAATGGAGAATAGACGTGCCAGGGGAATTATTAGACTCAGCCTCCTTTACGCCTTTAAGGCAATTACATTCCAAGACAAGAGTATCTAATGTGCAGCATGTGTAACTTAGGTATTTTTATGAAGTCACAAAAACCTCTAGATATATTCTCCTTTTAAAGACTGTCATATGTTACAAACCTTAAGCCAGGTTTAATGCAAGTGTTTATTTTTTTAATGTTTTCAAAGTAGAAAATGTTTTCTCATAAAATATATGAGCACTTTTTACTCTGTAAAGAACTCTGTGAACCTTTTTTTTTTCCCCTGGTGGAGAACTAAAGGCAGAATTTTATAATAACCAAAGATAACTGATTTGCTTATATGTATGTTTTGACTTGACACTCAGCACCATAATATCTGAACACAATAATGCTGCAGTGGAGGAGCATACAAACTCTTTTATGGAGAATGACAATCGCCAGGGCAGTACTTTAAAGAATGAGTACTAAGTACAAGCATCGTTTGCATAGTACCCTGGACTGGGCAGACGATATGTGTGTCTTAGGGAGAGTAACTTCTGCCAGAGATGTTCCAGTAAAAATTGTTCTAAAGTCATCCTTCATAGTCAAGATGTATGGAAGAAAGCAATTCACATATTTCTGAGCAGACATCTCTGGCATCATTGCCTAAAATGGTAGCAGACTGGGCATAGTAACAGGCACAGAAGGTGTCGATGTTCCTCTTTCTTAAATTAACCAGGCAGAGCTTGTGGAAAATTTCCCATCAATGTAATTTTCTGAAGGAAAAGGGTGTGTCATACAGTTATAGACAAAATAAAACCTATGTCTATGTATTTTTCTGCCTCAACAGTCCTGGTCTTTGACTGTTCAGCTCCACATCTACTCAGAATTGCACTTTTCTCTCTCATAGGTAGATTTTCTCAGAATCAGAACTCCACTCTCCCAGCCAAACTTCTTCTTGCTTGGCACCTTTGCTACAAAGCGTGTCTCCCCACTTCCTCTATTATTCCACAAGCTTTCTTTTTGTCTGTCAGGCTTTCTGACTTCAGCTCTCTTGGGAAATATCCCACTAAATTTTGCCAGGTGAAAACCACATTCTACCAAGTAATCCATCACGTAGTCACCTCTCCTTGAATGCCGAATTGAAAAATTGCTTTGTCCAGTGACGCTTTGCATTTACTGGCAGTCATTCAAGTTCGATATAGCTTTGTTGTTAGTCATGCACTAGGTGCAAGAATTTTTCCCATCATGAACTATGGATATAACTCTAATAGTGGAAGCAAAGCACATCAGAGAACAAAACCATATCCCTAAAATGTATTTTGTAGCTGAACACTTGCATGCATAGCAAATCCGCTTTATCAAGCTGACCTAGCATTTGTATGTAGGTAGGATGACTCCATTGTCACAAAAACTATTTCTATGGGAAAATACCCATCTTACACACACACACCCCTAACCAAAACTACAGTTTTCATCAGGAAAACAAACCCCAAAACTTTCTTTTTCCTCCTCACAAATAAATATGTTCTCAGTTACAACTTTCTGTTCCATTAGGATTTTTCACAAGAAAAAGACTTCTCTCTCAAGCTGTTGCATACATGGAGCTTGCAATGTCGTAACTAACTCTCTCAGTTTCACCTGGCAGAAAACTGGAAGGGAGAGCAAAACACAAGGAGAACAATGTTGGAATGGTATTTGGTGACCACCCCAAAAAGGAGATGAACTGCTCAATTCCCTTTCTAGCAGATATTTATAAATCCCTTTAAAGCAGAACACGTTGCAGAAATCTTGCTTGGAACGACAAAGACATGAGTAAGTGTGACAAGCCCCTCGTCGAAGAAAAGAAGTGTTTCAGTCCTCTGTCCAAATAGATTTCAAAAGACACAATGAACTACCAATTTTGTCTGGAAATGGACACAGAGTGACATGTCAAGTATGGCTTTTAGCTCATGACCATATAGTAAATAGGAAGAAAATGCCTCCAACAGATGATTCGGGCACCGTCATTATCCCGCTTTTCTGATACTTCCATAACCATTTCTATCTTACCTAATTTTCTCATGCTAGTCAGTCAGACTCAGGAAAAACAAAGTTTATCAAAGAAACAAAAAACAAAGCAGCACTTCCATTAGCTGTGCTGACATCCCTGATGAGTCATTGCCTGACCTGGTGGACCAGGTGAGTCTCTGAAGGGAATGAAACACATCTGACCTCCCAGAGCCTAAGCAGCAGAATATTCCCTTTGAAGTGAAGCAGATGACCCAGATAAAACACCTGTACACAGACATGTGCTCACACCTACACAGTCTGCATGGGTAGACTTTGACGGGGCCTGAGCCACCCTGGCTCTGCCTAGGAGATGAGCAGGATCCACATCTAACCCGGCCTGCTGGGAAGGTAGAGCAGCAGTACCCAGCAGCGTAACACTGTCCTTATTCTCCGAGAGACATTGAGGGTGTCTCTCCAGCTGCCACTCCAATGCTGCACAAGTTATAAATCCTCTGGCATATCTCTTATACATCTGCAGATGTCAGGGGTACCGTTGGGTATATAATACGGAAGAAAACCAGTGTTACAGGCACTGTCTCACTCCCTTGGGGTAAGACTCAGTCTGAGACTAAGACATCCAAATTTAGGAGCAGGACTCAGCTGACTAAACAAAAACATGTAGCACCATTTCAGGCAGCCTACAGTATCTAGGGCAGTCAGGTGGGGCATCCTAAGACATCTCTAATGGCAGGAGACTGTAATGTTTAAGTACCTCAGATGTTTACATGTCACTTGTACATATGAGCTCCCATTATAGTCAATGGAGATATTGACTCAATTCAGCTGCACACACATACACATGGAGTTACATTTAAGATGCCCTGTAGTGTGGAAGACGCTCATCTGGAGATGGCAGGTATAACGGAAGACCTACAACAGAGCAGTAACTTTCCACGGTGGCAAGTGAAAACCAGGGAGAGTTTTTCAGGGAATCTGGAACAGAACTGAACCCATGTGTGGACATCTGAATTCAATTGTCAGTCAGTACATTCAGCAGTGCCTCGAAAGTGACTCAGATAATGCTGAAAACCTGCAATAGGGCTTTAATAAGGTTATAGCAGATGACCTTCGTTTAGACACCTACATTTAGGCATCTTCACCTGAGCTGAATCCCATCTTCACTGATCAGACAGATGCAGTCAGAGCAGACACAGGATTAAATCTGTCCACTGTTTAAGAGCAAGTCAGCAAGCCTTAGTTCAGAGAAATTCTGGGTTACTACACTACTCAGCACAGTTGGACAGCTAGGTTGTAAAGTGTCCTTGTAAAGGGGAAAATAGGACGATGCACGTCCAGGGCCAGCTCTGTCAGAGTGGTTGGGTACAGACACTGAAGTCCCAGTCACTTAAATAGCTCTATACAGAACTCGTAATGAAGATAATCCTAGCAATTGCACAGTGCTGACCACTTGTGTGGTGACCACACCACTTACCTCAGCTGACCACACAGTGAAGAGTAACTAATCAGGCAAATCACCCCAATGCCCAGCAAAAATGACTGGCTCACTATAATTTTTCATCTTTACCTGTTTAAAACAAAAATCAGTTTATGACCCAAGTATCTGCAGGACATATTTTCCCTTCCTTTTCTTATTTTACTTAAACTGCATAAATTGGAAGTCATTGCATGGGTAATAAATACCCCAATTCTGCAACAGTTCCCACTGTGACCTTTTGGTGTTCATTTAAGCTTGGAGAGGTGAAACAGACTAACCAGAGAGGATATTAGGTCTGCTTATTTTCTGTTAATTCCATGGAGATCCAGGTCAAATAAGAATATGTCAAACAATTCATTTGACCTCTTGCAGAGGACAAGCCAGAGAATTCCACCTAATACTTTTTGTCAAGAAAAGATTACTTCTTCCATTATGGCAGTGAATATTATCAATGTTTTGGGTAGAAGAGCACTACAGCTGTACTAGAGTTCCTACATTATTAACATAACTGCCCATGGCCAGGTAGACATGGGGGAATATCATAATTCATAACATCAAATCAACAGTAATACTCTGGTTGTTTATAAGTTTTGTGTTGTTCTTGTTCATGACCTAAATTTACAAGAAGTCTGAGGTTACTTTCTGTCTTGCTAGAGTTCACTCTTTAGGGGAACGTTAAACGTTAAATGTTTCACTGCTATGTGGAATTTTGGCTTCTGCAAACTCTACTGTCATTCTATCCTTGCTGCCTCTGTGCCTTCCCTTTAGGTGATGGGTAGATCTATAATCTATTACATTCTGCGAATACTGTGTCAGCATACTGTCACTTGCTAGTCTCCTTTAGAAACCTTTCTTTCAACAGTAGCTGACAAGGACTGGGCAACTAGTCAAAGCCATTCTGCTTTGGGGACCAGGAAGGCTACGCCTTTCCATGAAAGGAAAAGCCAAACTGTGTTGAACTCTGGTATTAAAAGTCCAAGGAAAGCAAGACGAAAGGAAGAGCTGGAGTTAGCACAATAATCCGTTTGTGTTATTACTATTAATAACCAATGTTTATACCCAAAAACATAAGCATGAAGAAAAAACATGTATATATCCAGATTAGACCAATTTTTTTTTAAGTAGCTAAACTGTGCATATTTCTATAAAGGAATTAAAAAAAAAAAAAGAGCAATTAAATTGCATTGAATCTTCTCAAAAACCTGAAACACAGATAGTGTTGTGACAGTAAACCCTATTAGTCTATGTTCACCATGAAGTGAATATTTTTACTGTTTATGAAGAGATTATCTGCCTTACTGTCTAGGCACTTACTGTCTTTCAAGTCTAACCTTGACATAAGATGCTATTTTTTTACCCACAAAGCCTTGTGGATTTGCCAGCACTGAGAAAGGCCATTACAAGTACACAGACAAACACAGGCTAACCAGTGGGACGCTGATTGGTAATATCCAAGGTAGACAAGGACTGTGTTGCGTAAAATCCCAGTTCAGCAGCAGTTAGCCAGTGCACTCCTAAACACACCAGCCATCCAAAGTAAACTGCTAGCATTATGTTATATAGCAGGAGAAAAAAAATTAAATTGCACTGGAGCCAAAGACCTGCTAAAAGGACTTGTGAAAGTGCTACACTTCTTGTTAGCTGCCAACCCCAACCAACTTTTGGTTAGATTGCCAACAAGACAGAAGCCACCTTTCCACGGCGTGAAGGAATCGTGGTGCCCCGTTGTTTCACAGAGGATTGCAAACAGCCAGTAGATGGTAGCAACTGTCGGTCACTAGTAACCTGAGCTGGATGCCTGCCGACAACCTAGATGCGAAAAATTCCACGTTTCATTCTCAGCTGCATGAGCTATTCAGTCTCCCAGGATAAAACTGTATTACCCTCTGCTATAGCTAATTTTAATTGATAGATGGAACTGTTTTCAGAAACAGTGCTGACCTACATATGGACTTCTGAAGCTACGCTGTCCATTCAAGTCAATATTCAGGGAAAATTAACATTAGGGCAGAACTGCATTTTCAGGGTGTGTGAAAATACTATCGATGGTCGGAAAGATAAGGAGAAAAAGACTGTCTTGTCTGTCTGTGGGTTTGGAAGGAGAAAAGTTAGTAGAATAAGAACAAAATAGTTATTAAATATGTGCAGAAATTTCAAAATTAAAATCTGTATCCCCATGTTTTCAGAAACCTGTCAAGTGTCTTAAACGTTAAGTATCTTTATGTGGAGGATATAAAAAATGCAGCCATCATGCTATGAGGAATACATGAAAGAAACAACAGCCTCAGTGTTGGAAAAAATAATGCAAAGATTGCTTTTTAGAGGAATACTCTCTGGCCCATGATAACTGTTACTGACAGAAAATTATTAGCTTGAAACTACAGGATGTGTCTTATAAAAAGAATTTGTAAATTTAATAACATAATTTCTGCATAAATTAAAATATTTTAATAGAATGTGCTTGCTAAATAGTTGAAAAAATGCTAATTGAGGGAAACATCTGTTCTGAACAAGAGCATTTACCACAGGCAAAGTGCTTGTCTGCAGTGGCAGTTTGCACGAGGAATAACAGGATGCAAAGCCTCAAACCGTATTTTTACTCTGACAGGGAGTTTAAGGATATGGCATGTTGAGTTTGACATTCGTTGTGTCCCTGATTTCCGTACCATACTTGCTTAGTTTTCATGGGAAAAACTGTGGGAGGTGGTGGGAAGGAGACATTGCAAATGATGAGAGATGACACTGAGAAGCTTCAAATGGGATATCTGAGTCAAGCTGTACTTTTCTGGGTCTCTGTTTTCTTTGTTATCAACACTAATAATGGATGTTAGGCACTTCTGTGCGTCTCAGTTTTCCTCAGAAACACCTATGTCATGCTCACCTGCTGACTGTGAAGATGGTACAGTCTCCTCCGTGGTCCTGCAAACAGCTTTTCTAGCTAAAAAACTGGCACATGATGCAAATGCAATCTAAAGAGCCTCCATCAACCTTCCCAGGCTGGGATGGTTTTACAGAACTGCCAAGTTATATTCAGTTTGGGTTCTTTCTCTATTTTTTTTTTTTCTTTTAGAAAAGCAGCATCTCGGTCCCTGAATAGACCCGAGAGCAGAGCTGCTGAGTAAGGGAGCTGAGAGCTGGTGTAGATAATAGCAAAGCTCTGCCTGCCATTTTCACATCCCTGCTAAGCTCTCTTTAATAAGCATTACAATTAGCTTGTGATAGCTGCTCGGAGGCCTGCATGGAGCAGGCTGGTTGTCTGAGTATGGGTCTTATTAGTGAGTTGTCTCCTCACAAAACTGCCTTCACAAGTGACACCCTTCTCAGCAGTTTCTGCGGAAGCAAAGGATTGAACCCATTCAGAGACTGAACAGCCCATAAAGCCCATTCCCTCAAGGACACAATAACAAGAAATAATATAAAGGAGAATGAAGGAATGAGGACAAGACAGCATAGAAGAACCTGTGCTGATGCTAAACAGAGCGTAATTGTCATAAGGGTGTTTTTTCGACCTCTGAGCTATCGACCTGATCATTTTCTCTTGGACTAAATATACTTACAGTTAGTTTTGGCAACAAGCAATTCTCATGCCAACATCTGCGGCTTTTAGATATGAAAAAAAATACAGCTTCCCTTTAAAACTTTGGTTTATTCTCCACAATAAAATAAAATTATGGTGTGGCTGGAAATAACAACAGCCGACTGTTCTCAAATACCCGGTAGAAACAATCTGGCTGGCTGACCCCTTGCCTGTGTTTCCTGATTATAGTGTCACCAAAATGTAGTTATAATGATATTTTCCTTATTAGATTATGTTCTCCTGGCAGGTATGCTCTCTTTTGTGAAGGTCAAAGAGTATAATGCATGATCTCAATGCAGTTAAAAATCTAAGTCTTCTTTAAGATAAACTTTGTGTAGAACAGAAACAATACCAAAATGAAAAATGTACATGCATTGAATCAACTAAGTTTAAAGCAGGGATTGTTTTTTTCATTTTCTCTTTTCGTTATTATGTTATGCTGTATGTTACAGACATCATCAAGGACTTCTCACAAAACTCTACATTTCTGGAATCACTTTTTCCTAACTTCCAGCTGAGAAAATGCCTTTTAGTTTTGTTTAAATCTGATCATTATTTTCCTTCTCATTCTGCATACGTGCTCACTGACTCAAAATCGCCCAACAGAAAAGTGAATACATAGGTAATTGCAGTGTTTTGTTTGAAGACTTGCGGTATATAATTCAAGGATTAATTCTACTAAACAGAAAACTGACCAATCTCCACTATTTATCTGAAAAATCAAACTTGTTCTCCACGTGTATTCTCTACCATAGAAGTACTAAACTGAATATAAGGCAGGATTTATCCTACCAATGTCAAGTATTCTGTAACACTTTTGTGTTGGATTATATATACAGCAAAGTGTGTATGTATAGCCAGGTCTACACTTGCTGCAAATGCTTGCAGTGCCATTATTTTCAGCAAAGTTATGAGAGTTACATCAGCTAAGATCTTGACCTATAGTTTTGTGTAATACAAATCCAATACTCTGAAACTGCAATGATGCAGGCACTTCTAATAGGAAATAATTCCGTTGGCAAGCCCAGTCTGAATGGTAATGTAATAATAGCTTCATTCTGAGCTTTGTAAGAACAGTCCTCAGGGAAAGATCAAGGATTCACAACAGCATAGACAAAATCAAATTTTACTGTCCCAGGAATGAGGACAAATTCTTGCTAGATAAGGAAACTCAGTTTCGCAGCAGCTCTTGATTCTCCACCCCCAACACAGCCAGTTTCTGAGGATGCCTCCCAGGAGCAAAGGAGCTGATGTTGTGGCAGGTTGATAACAGGAAAGGCCATGCAGGCAGCGGGATCGTGGCTACGCACTGGTGATGACACAGCGGTCCACCAGTCATAGCATCCCCAGTTGCTCAGGAAGGACTGCACCTACAGGAGCAATTTGTCCTGCCTCGGGTGATCCAGTAGAAGCCAAGTTCAGAAGTGCAGTAGCCACTGTGACATCAGGAACATCCTTCTCGTGTTTTCCCTTGCTTTCCTGGCATGATTTTTCTGCTGCCATCCCATTCCTGGGCACGGCTGATCATGCTGAAAAGTGCCCCAGAGCATATCCATAGGACAGCTCTCTAGCAAACTGAAGTATCTTGATCAAGAGTGCAGTAAGCTCCATTTCACGAGACCAAAATGTGTGAGTATAAGGAGGCTTTACCAGCTAAGTAAGACAACCAGACAATGCCATCTGACAGAAGCGGCCAAAACCAAAGTACATACCAAACCTGGAGGGATTTATTTCTGCACTGAATCATCTCACTTTCTTATCTTCAACAATGACATAAACCAGAGCCGTGAAAACAAGCCTTCTCAGGCCTTCTGAAATGTTTGAATCTCAGGGTTTCAGCTCAGGCTGACCCTTAGTGAAATCTTGACATCTAGAAATACAGGCCTTTCACATGCAAATAGCGGGGTGTAAATAGGGAGCGCAAGAATTTTGGAAATGCTTTCACATACTGGGCTCTTAGACCAACTTTTTCTTTGGTCGCTTCTTTCTCTGCAGTTAAGAAATGTGAAGACATATGCCATGCAACGTTGTCAGGACTTCTTCCGCTCACTACCCATGAGCCTAGTGATTTAGATGGAAACATATTCAAAAGAGTCATTCACCAATATCCCTGCAGGCTTAAATATTTTCAATTCATTGTCAAAGGATGCTAGAATGGGAGTGATACTCTGACCAGTCCTTTTCACAATACAAATCATCCAAGCAGAGGGTGTGTGAGAAAACACGGACAAGCCTGATGTTATTGTAAGGCTTCAGTGTTAGCATCCTGTGCTGGGAAAGGGCTCTGCTTAAATTCTTCCGCGGTGATAAGATTTGCCTGTGCCCACAGCACATTTCCAGACCCTGTACCTCTGTGAAGGCGACTTCATGCATTCACCAGGTAACACAGGCTTCCCCTGCACAAAATCCTCTGCTACAGTGGTCTCTCCCTTCAGGTGACAATATGAGTGCTAGCATGACCCCAGGCTCTTTGCATGCTGCTTCTGTCTTTACCATGTTAAAACTGAAATCTCCAAGGAGCAAGTTCCAGACACTTTTTGGGCATTGCTAAAATCTCAGGAGCAAGTATGATTAGTCCACACGACTGAGGTCACATTTAAGTGGCTTCTCCTTGGGATACTGGCTTAGGTTACTGTTCATCTCACCCCCAGGTGGCTTCCTTGGTTAACACATCGATCCAGTTCTTCAGCAACTCTTACAATCCAGTTAATTGAATGTTATTGAAATGCTGGTTTTAGCACAGAAAACACCATGAACTCTGATTTTGAGCTAGATCCTAATTTCCTTTTTTTTATGCAACTCACAGCAAGTATAATTTCAACAGCTGAAGATCCTTAAGCAAGTCAGTTTATTTTTGTGCTTTAGATATTATCAGATTTATAGTCAGGTCACTAAGGACTTAAACGACTACAAGGTCTTCTCCAGGGAAAGTCTATCAGTAAGAAAGATATTCTTGGAAGAGTTTTAACCTTTCCTAACACAAAAGCATTGTAAAATTCCATCTTAAGGCAATATGTGACTGACAGTTCTTCCATTTTACTGCAATAATCTTGCAATCCTGCTTTACTATACATCTTAATCTTCCACTTTCTTCTGCACTATTGGATTAAGATCACCAGCATCAATAAAGCAGCAGAAACAGCATCTACTTACATTTATCAGGACGAAAGAATTTCAGTTGACAGTGATGAAGAAAGATTAAATTCCTGTTCACTTTCAGCCTGGTTCCCGGGGATTTTCTGATGTATTTGATGTATTTGTATCTGACGGATTTTCCAGGACATATAAACAAACTAAACCAAAAATCAAAACAAAACAAAAAAACCCCAAAGCCCTGCTTAACAAAGTTTTCCCTTCAATTCACCATGTAAATCTTCCTCATACGCTTTTCCTTACTTTCTCATTTCCAGGTTAGAAATCAGTGCCTACATTCCAGAAACAAATGTTTTTAAACAGCACTGTAAAATATGGAGATGTCCTAGTCACTTATTACAAGTATGCAGTGATAAGTGACCAGGTCTTTTATTGCTGTTTGGATTGGCAGAGAAAGCTATAACATATCCATGTAAAGGGAATCATTTTGGTTTTGATATAGCAGGGAAAAAAAGGAAGGAAAGAAAGGAGGCATTTGCAAACATGCCTGTGTGTCTTGAAAATGTTTAAATCTAGCTTATTCTTGCCACGCAAACAGGTCATAAATCTGAAGAATTAGACATCATTAGCCAAAGGTCTTTACGAACAAACCATTTATTGGATGCAGCAAGCACGAGTACATTTTGGAGACGTGTACTTCGGTTACAGCTTGGCATGTGCTGATCCTCTCTTCCTCCTGCCAGCTCTGCTGTGACTTTGTAGAGCTCCTCAAAACGTAGGCAAATTTTGATAACACCCAAGCTCAAAGATACAGAACCACAGAATCACAGAATCATAGAATCATAGAATAGTTTGGCTTGGAAGGGACCTTTAAAGGTCATCTAGTCCAACAACCCTGCAATGAGCAGGGGTATCTTCAACTAGATCAGGTTGCTCATAGCCCCATCCCACCTGACCTTGAATGTTTAGAGGGATGGGGCATCCACTACCTCTCTGGGAAACCTGTTCCAGTGTTTCACCACCCTCATAGTAAAAAATTTCTTCCTTATATCCAGTCTAAATCTACCAACCTTTACTTTAAAACCATTACTCCTTGTCCTACTGCAATAGGCCCTACTAAAATTGTTTCCCCATCTTTCTTATAAGCCCCGTTTAGGTACCGGAAGACAGCAATAAGATCCCCCCGCAGCCTTCTCTTCTCCAGGCTGAACAGCCCCAACTCTCTCAGCCTTTCCTCACAGGAGAGGTGCTCCAGCCCTCAGCTCAGTTTTGTGGCCCTCCTCTGGACCCACTCCAGCAGGTCCATGTCCTTCTTGTGCTGAGGGCTTCAGAGCTGGACACAGAACTGCAGATGAGGTCTCACCAGAGCAGAGTAGAGGGGCAGAATCACCTCCCTTGACCTGCTGGCCATTCTTCTTTTGATGCAGCCCAGAATATAGTTGGCCTTCTGGGCTGTGAGTGCACATTGCCAGCTCATGTCCAGCTTTTCCAGTATCCCCAAGTCCTTCTTGGCAGGGTTTCTCTCAATCCCTTCATCCCCCAGCCTGTACTGATACTGGGGGTTGCCCCAACGCTGCACTTGGCCTTGTTGAACCATGAGGTTCACATGACCCCACTTCTCGAGCTTGTCCAGGTTCCTCTGGGTGGCAACCTGTCCCTCAGGCATGTTGACCACACCACTCAGCTTGATGTCATCTGCAGATTTGCTGAGGGTGCACTGGATCCCACTGTCTATGTCCTTGATGAAGATATGAAACAGTACTGGTCCCAGTATGGAACCCTGAGGGACACCACTTGTCATGGACCTCCATCTGGACATATTGACCCATTGACCACTACCCTCTGGATGTGACCATCCAACCAATTCCTCATCCACCAAACAGTCCACCCATCACATACATATCTCTCCAACTCATAGAGAAGGATGTTATAGGGCACCTTGTCAAAGGCCTTACAGAAGTCCAGATAGATGACATCTGTAGCTCTTCCCATGTTCACTGATGCAGTCACTCCATCACAGAAGGCCACTAGGTTGGTCAGGCACGACTTTCCCTTCGTGAAGCCATGCTGGCTGTCTCTAATCACCTCCCTGGCCTCCATGTGCCTTAGCGTAGCTTCTAGGAGGATGTGTTCCATGATCTTCCCAAGCAAAGAGGTGAGGCTGACAGGTCGGTTGTTCCCAGGGTCCTCCTTTCTACCCTTTTTAAAAATGGGTGCAAGGTGCAATGTTTCCATTTTTCCAGTGAGAAGGGACTTCACCTGACTGCCATGACTTTTCAAATATCATGGAGAGTGGCTTGGCAACTACATCAGCCAACTCCCTCAGGACTCTGGGATGCATCTCATCAGAATCCATGGACTTCCATACGTTCAGGTCTTCCCTTACACTGGGAGGGACTTTGCTCCCCCAGTCCCTGTCTTGCAGTCCACCCACTCAAGAGATGTGGGAAGAGAGGTTGACAGTGAAGGCTGAGGCAAAAAATTTGCCGAGTACCTCAGCCTTCTCATCCGTTG
Source organism: Opisthocomus hoazin (assembly GCF_030867145.1). Classification (NCBI taxonomy): domain Eukaryota; kingdom Metazoa; phylum Chordata; class Aves; order Opisthocomiformes; family Opisthocomidae; genus Opisthocomus; species Opisthocomus hoazin. The sequence goes on along the minus strand of NC_134414.1, from coordinate 38,536,371 downwards.
CTACCAGTTTGCCATTCTTGTTCATCGGGAGGTTATGCTTTCTTTGTCCTTCATTTTCTGGCTGACATACCTGTGGAAGCCCTTCTTATTGTTCTTTGTATCCTTGCCAAGTTCAGCTACATCAGTGCCTTGGCCTTCCTGACCCCATTCGTACACAATCGGGCAGTGTCCCTACATTCTTCCCAGGATGTTCCTGCTTCCACTGCCTGTGCGTTTCCTTCTTGTCCTTTAGTTTGACCAGCAGTTCTCAACTAAACTATGTTGGTTTCCGGCCTACCTCTCTTGATTTCTTATACCTGGTGATCGAGAGCTCTTATGTTTTACAGGAAGCGTCCTTAAATATCTTCCAGCTCTGTTCTGCTTCCCTGTCCCTGAGGGTAGTTTCCCAGAGGGTCCTACTGACTGTCTATCTCATTGAACAGCTGGAATTTTGCTTTCCTGAAATTCAGGGTCCTGACTTTACTCTTCGCCTGACCCATATTCCTCAGGGCTGCGAACTCCACCAATGCATGATCACTGCAGCACAGGCTGCCTCCAGTCTTGACATCACTGATGAGCTCACTTGCATTGGTGACCATCAGGTCCAGTATTGCATCCCCTCAGGTAGGGACATCTATTACCTGGCTTAAGAAGTAATCTTCAATGCACTCCAGGAGTCTCCTGGATTGCCTGCAGCTCACTGTGCTACTTTTCCAGCACATGTCGGAGTGGCTGAAGTCCCCCAGTAGGAGGAGAGCCTGCGAGCGCGATGCTGTAGTTGGAGTAAGAAGACTTCGTCAACAGGCTCCCCTTGATCAGGTGGCCTGTATTAGACATCAATCACAAGGTTCTTCTGTTGCCTCGGTCTCTGACTTTTGCCCATAAGCTTTGAACCTGCTCATGGCTATTCTTCAGAGACACCTCTTCACATTGTATTGATTTCTTGATGTAGAGGGCAATCCTTCTGCCCCTCCTTCCTCGCCTGTCCCTTCCGAACAGCCTGTAGCCATCCATAGCTGCACTCCAGTCATGGGTTCGTCCCATCAAGTTTCAGTAATGGCAATCAGGTCGTAGCTTTCTAGCAGCATGGTGGCTTCTGTCTCCTCCTGTTTGTTTCCCATGCTGTGTGTGTTGGTGTAGAGGCACTTCATCTGGGCTGTCAGCCATGTCAGCTTCTTAGAGGAACGTCCTTTAATTCCTTTGAGGTATTTCACTGGTGTTTCCCTGTTGACTTTTACTAACTCAGGAGCTCCTGGATCATCTCCATAAGACCTCAAGTGTGCTGCAGTGTAGCCAGCATGTCTCAGAGCAACAGACTGAGGGCCCTTGCTGGCACCCTGTCCCTCAAACCTTGGTGTGTCACCCCACAGCTGGTCATTGGCAAGCCTGGTATTATCCCCCTCAGTCCTTCGAGTCTAGTTTAAAGCTCTGTCAATGAGCCCCGCTAGCTTGTGAGCAAAGACCCTCTTCCCCCTTAGAGAGAGGTGAATCCCATCTGACACTCGCAAGCCTGGTGCTGTATAGCCCATCCCATTATCAAAAAAACCAAAACTGTGGCCGTAACACCAGCCATGGCGCCACATAATAGACCGGATCCATCTGTTTCTTCCAACTTTGCTGCCTGCAACTGGAAGGAGAGAGGAAAAAATAACATGGACTCCAGATCCCCTTACCAACCGTCCCAAGGCCCTGAAGTGTCTTTTGACTGCCTTTGGACTATGTGTTGCAGCTTCATCACTACTTACATGGAAGAGCAGTAATGGATAGTAGTCCAAGGGCCATACCATGCTCAGAAGCTTTCTAGCAATGTCCTTAATCTGGGCCCCAGGGAGGCAGCAGACTTCCCTTGGTGGAGGGTCTGTCCAGCATATTGGACCCTCTGTTCATGTCATGAAACATTCTAAAAAACATTTTGTTTGTTTGTTTTACTTTTCTTCTTTCCTTCTCCATTTGACCACCTTTTCATTTTCCATGGAAAGTTTCTGCATTTCCTTTCAAGTTGTTTTTCCTCCTGACACACTAAGATAGTACTGTCAAACTCTGGATGTATTCCCAGGAAGACGCTATTTCCCTGGTGCACATGATCCCAAAAGTATGGACTGACCCAATAATTTTATGTGCTTATGTTACAGAACACTTACCACTGAGGTAGAGAGGGCAAAGTATGGGGGAAATGTAGTTTTACTGTTTCAAATCTGCAGAAAGGAAATTTAGGCTAATATTAAAGGCCATCTTAGAATATCATACTCTCAAAATAGTCTGGAGATATGTGCAATACTCGGCTTCACAGTCAAGCCCTAACAGACAGCAATACTTCTGTTGGCTTCACTGGTGCAACAAGCAATAGACCCAACTGAATTCAGGAGTTCACAAAGTCAGGAAAAACTCGATCTGGAAACTCAGTGAAAAAACAGGAGTTTGGCTCACCGTGACGTGCTACCTCATCTAGTCACTTTCATTTCTACAGGACATTGTGTAGGTAGGAACATGTGACAGTGGAACATTTTGATCTGGAAACGTTTTGTACCCATATTATGTGAATACCAGACAGAGGAGACCATGGTTCCCTCATAGCCAAAGTTTGTGTCTGGGGCTTGAGGATCTCTCCAACTGCTTTAGCAAGCAGTTTGGACCACTAGAATTGGATCTACAGAGCTCAGGAGTTGGTGCAGAGGTTCTGGCATCCCAAAAAACAGATTTGTGAGTATTTCACTTCATAATGTTTCTAGGCTGGTTCTGTGGACTGAATGGCCACCTGCAGCTCGAGTGCAGTAGGTGATCCCCTCAGCCATTGCTTCCAGTTTAGTTTCAACTCAAATGACTCTGTTTCATGAATGCTGAGACCACTTCATGATATAAATCAAAATGCAGCAAATGGGGAAGAGTCTGCTTTTCATATTAAGGAGAATTGTTGGAGGTTCATAAGCAGTAAAAACACATTCAACTTGCTAATTCCAGTAATGCCTACCACACCAATGACTTCTTTGGCGGTATTAATTGCAGTTTATTACGTATGCATTCATTAGGCCCAACCCTCCAGATCTGTCTGTGCTCTGCTTGATTCAGCACCCAAGTGCAGCTCAATTTTCCTTGTCCTTTCTGGTCCTTGTACATACCATTTCAGCCCCTGGCATAATTAGATTCCCAGTTGGGAATTACAGTTTCAGTCAGAGATTGCTCAAAGCAGCAATGATCCCCCAACGCTCTTTCCTTTAGGAAAATTTATTTTGGGGTAAACTTGGTTCTGCATCAGCCAGAGATTACTCCCGCCTTCGGTAACCTCAGTGCAGGATGAGAAGGACAGGATCTGTTCCATAGCATATTTCCAGGTTATCATACTAATATGTCATTTGCTCTTGTTCTGATTTATTCATCACTATACAGCAGATTCGTTAGGCTTGTGTTCATCATTCCAGATAAAATCTGGCAACACCGAAAGTTCTAGCTTTCACTTTTTTCCTACAACTTGATAAATGGCATAACTCTATGTGAAACTCTTCCATCCTACTTTTTTTTTTTTTTAGATATTGCTCTATTCTATGCATTGGATGATTTCTATAAGAACATAAAGATGCAGTTCTAACAGAAAAATTGCTTAGGAAGTTCAGAGCATGAGAAAAGAAACCATTCTGCAGACTTAATTAAGGCTTTTGCTAGCAGCAAAAACTATAATGCAACATGACAGTTATTTGAATGATTTTTCTTAAGATGACTATTTCTTTTAATTATCTAATTTGACATTAAGGTTGGTGCTGTGTGTCTAGCCTGCAAAACAAAAATAAAAGTTAATAAAACACATGCTAGAAATAGAATACAAGTTCAGAGGGAATGCTCTGGAGGCTAGGCCTTTCTCATGCTTTGGGGAGAAATATACTACCATACCCTTGTCCTAATTTTTTCAGTGTAGTTTAGAAAAGGCCTTATGGCTAATATGTCACATCTAATATAATTTGCTATTTCTGCCTTGCATTTTATTGGACGTTACTTTTTCATATTATAACTACTTTGCTAGAAGGGCTATAGATAAAGTTGTGTCAGCATTTCGTTATTAACACTGTTTTTTCAGTGTTTTTCAAATCAGACGTTAACACTATTCTCATCCCTGGCTTTAGACTGGTAGATATTTTCAACTTAGGTGTGAAACATTTGGAACAACTTTTAAAGAAACAGTCTGGCCCACTTTTTATCTGAAGATCCATTTTTTGCCCCTGAACAGGGAAACATAGCAGGATTTTTACTGAGTGCTGGAGCTTAAACCATAGCCCAGTCAATTTCTCCTTGTGGTGTAACCTTCTTGCAGAACGTCTTCGCCACTGTCCTCCTCCAAAATATGCCAGAAGACTAATGAATTATAAAGTCTGACCTTTGTCGGTGCTGAATGCTTCCATCTTACACAACCTGAGGACCTACCCACCACTCAGACACAGGAGCGTGCCTTCCTTGGACAGGGAGCTGGCTCTACAAAATCAATAGATCCATAATACTGCAAGAACAGTCCAGTCAATTCAGGCTTGAAATCAGAGATTAAATGCAATGGTGTCTTTGTCATAATAATTATAAATAAAACTACACTTACTCTTGAAGACTTGACCAAAAAAAAAAAAAAAGGCAAGCAGACTATTTGACTTAGCATGGGTTTTGACTGCATACAAATACATGACCAAATCTCCTGGGAGCTTTACTTATAACACAACAAAAAATAAATAAATAAACACAGTAATTCTCCCTTCAATTATTGAACAATTGAGTTGGTTAATACCCTCAATGCCAGCTGCACAAAGAAAATAAATAAGAAAGAATGTTTAATGAAAAAAACTCCTGTCTCAACTGTGTGCCCTTCTCTTGAGCAATGTAGACGCTGAACTGGAATATTGATTGATAGGTAATTAACAAAACATATCTAATTTATCTGATGATTAAAGATCTAAGTAGCTCTTTCAAGTGGATTAAAAGGAATTCAAATATAAGTATTTCATTTGTGAACTGTATTGCTTATGTAATTCTGTATTAATTACTTGCAGATGAGGTATTTTTGTTTTGTATGTCTTAAACCTCAACAAATACCCTTAATGAATTAACTGATAATGAGTGCCTTTTTAAAGCAGATCAGATGCTAATTTGAAGTAGCTTAATAGGTTCTTACTGCTGATATTGTCATTACCTATTGCAAGCGTCAGCAAAATAAAATGTTTTCCTTTTTTTTTTACTGTTACTGCTCTTTAGCGATGCAATAATGTTAACCTTATGGTAAAGGAGAGGATTTCCTTACACCGTTTCTTCTGTATGAAATTTCACAGCATAATAGCACAAGGCCTTTGTGCACTTACTAACAATGAAAAGAATTTGTTCCCTTTGTTGGTGTAAAAAGTAAAGAAAAATACCTCTGGTATCTTCTCATCTGACACTCTGCTAAAAGCAGGGTAAGCTTAGCTCAGGCTACTCAGGGCTTTATCTACTTGAGATCTGAACACTTTCTAAGAGAGTCCTCAAGTTCGCACAGAGCGTTGCAAGAACACCATCTTCTCTGTCTTTCTCCATGTATTCTCTCTGTTTTACTTTGATGGCTTTCACTAGCCATCCTGCACCTTCTGAAGCAGACCCAGAGCTCTAGTATTCAGTGTCCAGACTCTTTAGATGTTCCTTTGACCAACACTTCCAGCTCTCCTTTCTGTCATCATAGTCCTCGGTGTTGCCCCTCCAAATTTCACTCTTTGTCTCTTGCTTTCTGTATCATTAATAAGTAGATACTAATTGCAATTTCTTGAACTAGAACTAATGGTTTTCTGACATCTTGCACACCATTTAGATCAAGGTCAGAATACCTGTACTTTAACTTTCTAATGTCTCATTCAGATTTTTCTTTAGAGTTCTCTTTTGGTGTTAAACTACCTCATATTTATGTGTGTACATATTTTTACCACATTTCTTATTCTCAAAATTACATTCTAATTTGCAAGTAGATCTTGACTTAAAACACCTGCAATGCTATGAAAGAAAAAAACAACCTTCCAGCCAAAAAATCAAAATCTGAGTAACCAAAAAAGTAAGTATTTTGATGAAACACAGTGATACTGGCACAATCATGTTAAAAATCGATGTCACATACTGCAGTTCATGACCATAGTCTACTTCCCATTAGCTAAATGTCAACTTGAAGACAGTCATTTAGTCCACCTTGATAGTGTGTAAAAAGGTATAATTGCCTCAGTGAGAGATTCAGCCATCTTGCCATGACGCCTGTCCCAAGTTAGGATGTACTACCTTCTGCATATGTTTCTCTCTCCCTGCCTCCATCCTTTTTAAGGCCTTACTATCTGTTTCTGTACTTTGAGTTTTATAGTCATTGACTTCCAAAGAGCTTTAGAGGATATTTCTGACAGGAAATATCTTGTATCATCAAGTCTCTAGGACCATGCTGTTGGCTACTGTTCCTAGACAGAAAGAATGCAGTCTATGAAACAGGCTTGGCAGAGCAAATGTGTGTGAGTGAAGACTGAAAAATCATTATGCGCAGCCAGTGAAACATAGAGAAGACAGAAGTAAGGCCAAGACAGAAGGGAAAGGAAAGGTGAAAATGAAGGAGAAAAAAAGTATGGCCAATGCAGAGAAGCAGTATAATCTGAACAAAGCAGGACACAACACCAAACAAGTCTGAGGTGTGCAGGGTGGCTTTAGATACAGAGAATAAAAAAAACCTCATCCATCAATGGGTGACATGGCAACTACACATGGAGAGAAGGATGGGTAGTCAGAACAATGAAGCAATTAAGCTGAATATGTCTATCAATTGTTGCTAATTATCAATATGTCACTCCTAAGGGCACCACTGTGATTACACACAAAGATGTGATAAATTGTTTAGCACAAAGATGAAGCAAAACTGTACATAACTGATCCTATAAATATAAATTCAGCATATCTCAATCTGTGTCCACCAACAGGCTCATCTAGAAGGTACATTCAGAACAGACATTGTCTGAGCGCAGTCAGCCTGGAAAAGATGCACTGGTTGGAGGTAAAAATGGGACCACCTGCCCAAGAGTACTGCCTGGTACAATATGCATCCACCTTCTTTCCACAAGAAAGTGTATATAAATCTGCTGACAATAAAATGCTTCTCTTACTCATCTTTCATAAATTCCTTTACAGGCAGGATACAGACTTTTAGGGATCTGTGGCACAAAGCTACTGATTAGCAAACACCTTTATTAGGTGGCTCACAGGCACCCCGTGGAGATCAGCATCTAATTGCACGGTGCAAGTGAAAGAGGACAGGACAGACTACCGATTAATTTGGAGTCTCTCTTTGCCCCACATTCGCTCCAGTGTGATCAACACGGGCACCTCCCCACTGCCATGGGGTTCACACTCTGAAAGACAGGACAGTACACTGCGTCCTTGTACAACTCACTGAAAGCTGGGCTATATTGAAAGAGCAGGGTGGAAGGGAAACAGACTGTTCAGTTCTCCACCCCACCCCATTTAATAAAATTGGTTTAACACACGTGCTCTCTCTGTTGTTTACTATCTGTGACCTTCTCCTGGCGAAGAAGATTCATTTCCAAAAAACTGTCAGGCAACAAATTTGATACTTCTAAAGGGGAGATTTTAACTGCACTTCTAATAAGAACATATATAAGAACCGCTTTGTGATTGGTCTTCCTATGATTTCATTGATGCCTTGAGTGTTTTATTTGAAATGTTGGACATTCCTTAGACAGAACTATGAGGTTTGTCTTTTAGCAAGACAATCAAGGTTTTATGCTTTTAATCACCATCTGTTTTTCGATAAATGTCAAATTCTTCCTAATGTGATCTTCTAGCATACGGGGTTTTAATTTTACTTTGTATTCTGTGTTCAGTACTGGCAACTGAGGGCTTGTCATATAAGATTTTAATTTCTTATACTGTCTTAATTTTTGTTGGAAATAAATATACACGTGCATTCATACACAGGCACACACACATACAAGAAGTGCATGCTTTTCAAAGCTGTAGAGGAATACAGAAAGCATATGAAATTGTTCTTTCAGTGGTCACAGTGACTGTAGTCCCCACAAAGAATATAAAAAGAACAAGATAACAGATCTCAGGAAAACTATTGAGAAACACCACGATTGTTAGACTGCGTCTTTCCATCAAAAAGATCAAAACAGGTTTTAACTGAAAATACTCTGTATGTTACAGTGAGGTTCAGGGTTCAACCAGGAGGACTCTGAGCCGCTAAAAGAGAATAACTCAGTTGTTGACTCAGAAGATGGTTTGGATGTCACAGTGAAGAGTCAATACACCCTGAAACACCATGTAAATCCAGACTGATTGGACAAAGACACTAGATATGAGAAGGTTTTCTTCTGATCACAGCAGAGAAAGCAGGTGTGAAAATGAACTACCTTTGACAAATTTCTGCAAATGTCAGCAGAGGAAGCAAAAATTCTGTCCTGTTCTCTGGTCTGGGATAACAGATCATCTGTCAGCAAGTGGTAAATAACAGGAACACACGGCTTTCCTAAAGAGTTTTACAAATACTTCAGGACTCCTTCTCTGAAGAATTTTCTTTGTGATCATCAAGGAGAGATGAAATACCTTTCAACTGTCAATGTGCTGTTAATAATCTGAGCTCTGCATGACACATCTGATTGCTTGGATCAATTCTGAAATATTCTGCAAAGCCTTGGGAAACCATATGTAAAGCTAATTGGGACAGATTCAAGGTTATAAATACAGAAACCCAAGGTAGGTCACAGTAAAAAGCATCCTAACTAGTCAGGCTGCTACTGTTTAGATCCTCAAGAGGTATAAAGTGATGAAAAAACAAAGCAAGATGCCTCACTAACATAGATAACAAGACAGTAAGAGGCTACAAGCAAAATTCAGGAGTGAAGCTGGAAATCAGTACCAAGTCTAATTCCAGAATTTAAAGTAATGGCTGTAAGTCAGAATAGGAAAAACTTATTGCTGAGCTACCAGACAGGAGATGGACTCACAAACAGGACCTGAACAGCAGCTTTGGCATCACACAAGGCTGTTCAGACTAGTCACAGCACCACAGCAGGAGCAACCAAGTTTGTGTTACTCTTCACAGCTATTTGTCCAGCCTTAAAAACCTTCAAGACACTTTAACATCCCCAGTCAGTCTCTTCCATGCATGACTGTCCTTCCAGTTAGAAAACCTTTCCAAATCTTGATCATACCGCTCTCTTGTTCTAATTTAAGCCTGTCACTCCTTATCCTACATCTTGCAGATGTGTAAAACATCTCAGTCTTTTCCCAGCTGACACAGCCCTTTGCCCATTTCTTTCTCCCCTCAGTGTTCTCTTCTCAGCACCATCCATCACCAGAAAGGAAAAGCCATGGATAAAACTGGAGTTTCTTCACCCACTTTTCCAGTTTAGACATGCTGAAGTTGGCCAGGTAGGCCATGGTGAGTAACACTTGTGCATGATGAAGTGGAAAGAAACACCAAGAATAGAGCTACAAAAATAATAGCAGTGAAGTTTCTCAAAGATAGCCAAGCACCCCAGCTGTTTGTTCCTTGTCAAACATACAGCAGGTCATCAAATCAAAAGAAAAGGCAGGTGATATGCCACAAACCATAGCCAGGTGACAATAGCCTTTGCACACGGCCATAGCATCAATAAGGTGAGAAGTATACTGCACACATAGAGCACCACAGAAACAGACAGCACCACCAGACAGGCCTTCATTCTTTTCCCTGCCCTTTTAGCTAAGCCGCAGCCAGAAGCTAGACCAGGCTCCATTTGTACTGCTGCAAGAGCCTGCCCCGAGGACCTTGTTGGTACATTCAAGATGTAGCAATGTACATGTTGCCTCCCTTCTCTACAGCCCCAAGCTGCTGATGGTTCCCGTTAAGGTCAGCTGGTGGGCAGAAGCCAACTCCTACAACATTCCAGTAATACTGCTATCTGACCTGCACAGCTGCAAACTTGAACTGTGGCTAAGGTTTTACTGAAAATTTGGCCCCAAATTCCAACCCAGCACCTATTTTACACTAAATTTTCAGAAATCTTCCTGAGGTGACTAAACACAGTGATGGTTTGTGAAATGAGATGTGATAAGGGTCTAGATGGGAAAAAAATGGAGGTGAGGGGAAAGTACCACTATTATTGATATTGTATAGGAAGAAATGATAAGATTTTAACATGACCTGTGTATACTGGGATTTGGAGAAAGGATTCAGGTGAGGTAAAAAAAGATTATATGATGCCCAGTGGCAAAGGAAAGGAAGAGGGCTTCATGGGGGTTACTAAGAGCTCCATTTTGTCTGCATTATGATTATGCTGATGGTTTCAAAAGCATAATTGCTTCTAAAATAGTCAAATTATGCATTATGAATACATTATCTCATGCATTAAGCCCTCTTTTTATGCTGACAAATAATTCACAAAACAATCCTGATTTGTGCAAATGTATCCACTTGAAGCTCAGAAATTGGTCTAAAAACAGATCTTTACAACACTGAAAGAAACACCTCAGCTAGTTCAGCTATGTTAGTGGGTCGTATAGATCTTCCGTTAGACAGTCTTTCTCTCTCACATGCAAACTCACACACAAGTCAGTACATACTATCCAGTGTCTATATTATGGCAGCCTCCTGAACGTTTCTCAGCTTACAACAGCAATTGCCATGGAAATGTTGTGACAATCCCCTCGAGGTAAATGAGTGGTCTATACAACAGCATTTCTGAGCTGAAGAGGTCCCTTTTCAAGGCTATATTGAATTGAGTAAGTCACACCATTACTGAGGCAGTCTCAAGACTGGGAGTGCAAAACTATGCAGTGATTTGCCAGTCCTAATCGCTTTTCAGCTCTATGCAGCAGCTCTCTGGAAGTCCTGAGACATGCTTTTCCAACACTTGCGCAGTAAAACTGAAGCATCCATTGTTAAGGGGCTGTTTTCAATTTTTCTTAGCAGTCTCTTTTGTAGCGGGGTCAGATTTTTAAGGAGGGCTAACATTCCTTCCGTGTCAAAAGGACCCCAGTTTCCAAGAAAAAGATCCCACACAGTAAAAAGAATTAAACAGATTATTTAAATAAAGTAATATTGTATGATCACAGCTCAGATTATTTCTGTGTTCATTCTCCAGGACAGCTAACCTCCTCTCCCATTTCATGTAGCTTCCAGGTACAAGCCTTTTAGGGTTTTAGGATTCACTTTATCCTTTCCAGTCTTTATCTCTTCACATCTTTTATCCTCTCGGGGCTTCTCTCTCCTATCATTTCTGTGATGCATAGATATTAAAAATTAGTGCATATCATGATCTGTTGTGTACCATCATCCTCCCACTGCACTAGAAACTATATAATCTACCCCAGTTTGAAATATTGTCCTGTATGGATGCATTTTATATAGGAGAGACAAAAGTTTTCAGTTATTGCTTCTAACCAGTACTCCTAGTAGATCAAAGTTCAGGATTGTTTGAACTGAGAAAGGGGAGCTTGCTGGTTGTATAGACCCTGCTGCAACCTCTAAGTACATGTTCGCTTACACTTCTATCCACCTCCCGGAATGGAGGGTAGTCTATGTCTGGGGTCTGGTTCAGTGCCACCTCTCTCTGTAAGGGGATTAACTGCTTATTAGAAGTGTGAGAATGACAATCTGGGAATTTAGGAGACCTGCTCAGGGACAGACATAGCATATGTAGGAACACGACAAGGACTTCAGTTCATGGTATGCGTCAGTGCTGAGTTTGAGGGAACATGCCCAAAGGAATGATACACATTCATCCTGCCCTGACACCTTTGCTGATTGATCAATAGTGCAGAGTGTTATGATGACAACACTGATCTGGGGATAACTGTTCCTCTAAGAGCCAGGCTAAAAAATAATTCATTTCTCATAAGCTGCTGAATAGTAGACCATGGCATATGTATGGAGGCCTTCATATTCAAGATGCACCTACAAACACCCTCTTCATCACTATTAGGAAATAGTATGTACTGTCCCTGTTTTAAGGAGAGGAATAACAATGACAACAAATGCTAATAACTTGCCCACAAGGAACCAGTTCTGATAATTCATTCTCAGGACGTGCCTCCTGCCTTGCCACTGGAGAAGTCCCTCCTCGCCAACTGGCAACGACGCCCTACATCACGGCTCAAGAAAGAGCGGCCTCCCCCCTCCCACTCAGCAGAGCTATGCTCACCCCTCCAGTGTCTACAAAGCCCATGCTCACCCCTTTGAGGTGGGCAGACCTGAGACATTCATGACAAGCCCCACTATCCACGTGCGCTCTGCCAACACTCACAGAGGTCATCTCAGCTCGGCGTGTCCACCCGGTGCTTAGCCAGCACCAAACTCTAACCATCTTCTGTTGCTCCAAGATGTCAAATTCCTGGTCCCACTGTGGGCAGATCCATGCAGAAAGCATGAGGCCATCTTAAAGCCATGAGCCTGCTCAGCTGTCCCCTCCCCAGAGAAATGTATGGCTCTACTTTCTGCCTAGAAACAATGTTCAAGAAGGGGGAAGTGGAAACCAATTTGGACTTCTGTGACCAAGCTTGGACCTGCATCTTTCTGAAGTTTCATATTTGCCTTGCCTACCCAAATTCAACATTGTCCTTCTTGAAAGACTCATTGCTAATATAATCCACATCGGCAAATAAATGTCCACATCTCATTGATTACTAGAATGACTGCAATGAAATTGCTTCCTCGTGTCTTTCCATCGTCTTTCTTAGCTCTGCACATGTAATTTTCCACTCTATTGTACTTGCTCTGAACTCTGCTTTGAAGAGCTTTTCCATTTACTGAAATACTAAACAGTCACAACAATTTATTTGCACTTCTATTGTGCCTGCCTCCCCTCAGAGAATATCAACACAAATTACAAACATCAGTGATTTTAACCTCCATTCATTCCAGCAATATAATCCCCAGCCTACAGATGAGGAAACTAAAGCGTGACTTGTCCAAACTCATATAGCAAACTCACTCCAGAAATCAGTGGTGTCTTCAGGATGCTGGAGGCCATGGTACTGCACATGCAGTGAGACCAGCTCCCTGAGCAGGAGACGTGGGTTCACTCCATCTGAGTCTCCAGACTTTGTAGAGCCACTTCCCAGAACATCTGACCTATCTGGCTGCGGGACTACTTTCTAAGAAAGGGTCCAGAACATGAGCCTTGTGGTGCCATGATTTAAGACAGCACTGCCAAAAGCATGAAATTGATTCCTGTCCAGATCCCTGCCTGCAGAAGCCTTAGGCCATAGTTAAGAAAGCAGCGTGCACATCAATAGAAACTTTTCATTTCAGTTTATTTTCCTCCTCATCTCAGCAACACCACACGATGAAAACAAGTCACCTGCAGCCTGCAAAGCTACTGATGCTCCGCTAAAAATGATCCCATAAAGGAATGCTGCACTTCCACTGGCTTTTGGGGTTTATTAGAGCAAGGAGAAAAAGAGACTGCATGAATCATGGAAGACTCAGCTACCATTATAGGAAGATGCATGATATGGGTGTCTAGTCCTACCGCCAACACTCACCAGCTTGCTGGAAACAACATTGTTAGGCTGTTAGAATAGAATCTGTCTTGCTGATCTTGGCCCCTAATTGAAGATTTTAATGTTAGGCGTATGATGAGGCAGTCCTCCTGAATGAAATGTTTCAGTCCCTACACAGCAAATATGGAAAAGTGAAGTCTGACAGGGAGATGATCTGTCCAACTCAAGTGATCAAGTGTAGATGGACTACATAACTTTTCAGAGTCTTCTCAGAAGCACTTCTCATTCTTGAATATCTACACAGAGGGCACCCATGTAATAAGTTAGATAATTACTATACACAGGTCTTTTAACAAGCAGCTTAAAATTGAAGATAAAGACATAAAGTAGGAAGACTAGACCTTACCTTTATCTCGTATGCCAAGTCCAGTTCCTTTTTGTTTTCAATTCAAGCAAAAACTTAGTCCAAGTATATTTCTTTAGAAGCAAAAATTAGTTTCCATTCGTAGTCTATTTAGTAAAGATCATTATATAGCCAACCTTAGCACAGATATTGTGGGAGCTGAATTTTCAGTCATTCTTTTGCAAGGTTGAGTCACAGAGAATGAATTCTCATCTTCTTACAACTGAATTCACACTGTGCTAGTTATGTAAGTTGTCTGCTCACACATCAGAAATAGATCTATCCTGAAAATATAGGTGAATAATAGATTTGATAAAATATATTGTTTTCACGTGATGATAGAAACTATGTGTGTTTGATTTGCATTTATTTAACATATCATCTGAAAAAAGAGGAATGAGACTTTCAAAATGGCAAAACACTTCAACATTTCAAAAGAAGTCTTTTGCATTTTTTATTTTGAAATGGCTTTTTCATATCAAAATTGACCTCATTTGAAAATAAGGGGATTCAACCATATGTGGAACATATGGTTTTATTTGACTACATGTTTTATTTATGCCAGTATGGAGCAAATCATGTTAATTTGGGTCCCTACATCTCCCCCTACAAACAAATGAGAGATGATCCAGTTTAATGTGAGTTGAGCTAGGTTTTTTTCTCACAATTTTTTGGCCCAGCTCTCAAGTTGCAGACTCTATTACTTGTTATTTTCTTATTAGCAGCAAAACCCTTGGGTCACATTCATCTCATCCAGCTTAGTTTGCCTCAAATGCAACAGTGGAATTCAAACACTTTGACGTGGATGTCCAGGGTGCAGGTCTCTACATTTGAGGTGGGCTTTCTCCAAGAGGCAAAGTGAATATAGACAACAGAGTCAAGAAAGGTACTTAGCACAACCTAAAATAAACATGTACATCTGATCAGATAAAGACATCTCCAGTTTCAGTGACCATGATGACTGAGGGACACAGGTTCAGGGATTCAGTTGCTCACACTGTAAGCACCTAGGGCCATTTGAGATTCCCTAGAAGAGGTCCGTATGACACAAGGGCTACACGGAATGTCTCACTACACCAGATAGAGGCAAGGCAGTATACCCTAAGGAATTTCAAATGGCCCAAAATATATCAGAGTGGGCCACAGAACTAAACCACACACAACTAATCTAATCCAATTAACAGGTCACAATACACCAGCGTATTACCCAGCCTATCTATTTTTATTATTACATGTTTTTCCTTAAGGAGAGGGTGAATCACAGTTGGACAGTGGCTATACAACTAGCTTAAAGTAAATACATCTTGTAGACTGATAAAGCTGCGTGAATTAAATTCCACTCCATCTGGTTCCTGTGGCTTTGCAATATGATAATGAGTGTGAACTTCAAATGTTCACAGCGAACTCATCACACGGAGAGGACCATGAATGAAACACAGCCAGTCACAAGTACTTCATGAGCTATTCGCTAATGCTTTACAAAAAGGAAAAGGGAGTTCAGGTCTATAATTAAAGCAACCATGCCAAATCACTTGCTCTGTTAAAACAAAACTACTTTTTACAGTGCCATAGGCAGCATTTAGTTTCGCTTGTGGAAGCCCAGGCAGTGTTCTAACTGACACCTGGGGGATTCACGTTGCCAGCTTTAGGCATCCCAGTGAAGTGCACGAATTAGGAGGCCAGCTTCCCTGGGCTTCCTGTATAATCCACAGAAGAAGGACAAAAGGAAGCAGTCTCCTTGAATGCTACCTAAATCTCAGACAGCAAGCCATTCTGCAGACTTTAGAGTACTCCCTACAGATGCTTAATATTATTAATACTTATTAATAAATTAGGTTTTGGTTGCTCTCACTTGGGTATTTAGGACCATACGAGATACCCTTGGGTATCATGGCTATCAGATACGAAGCATAGACCCCTCTGGAACATCTGTGGGTCCAGGCACAGTACTATTATACACCTCAGACAGCTCTAGACCTAAACTACATTCAGGTCTAAGTGACTTGCTACTTCATCTCAAAATTCCCAGAAGTTTGTCTTTAATTACCCACGCACACTGAAAAGGACCTCTGTTTGGAGGCTAAGCATTAATTGACTGCCTAAAGCTCTATTGCAATCCAGGATTAGGCAGACAGGTGACGTTCAGGAGACTAAAAAGCTCATTTTTTTCTGGTCTGACAGAAATTCTGTGGGGAGCCAAACGTCCCCCTTGCTGAAAAGGCTTTTTGGTGGCAGCCAAAAAAGGTAATGTAACGATTTAATGGTAATATTTGAAATTCACTTCACTGGTTTGGACATGTTCCCCCCACAATTGCCTGCCACTTGTCTGGACTGAACAATCGCCCTGATGTGACTATGGAGGTCCTTGAGATGTGCACCATATTTGGGACAAAATAATGCTATTATCATACAAATGATGCTGAAGAGCTGCCTCTGTTGTGCAGGCTACACTAAAAAATGAATGAAAAAAAGATTAGATTCTGTGAGATCCTTCCTTGCAGGAACAATGTATTGTAAAGCAGATTTGCTTCATTTCCTTCAAAATCCCTCAGATAATGCAGGACAACGCTTTTCAATGGTTCCCACTATAAGCACTGCGTGTCTAAGTAAATGGGAACATGGTACACTTCAGAAATCATTGTAAAGAATTACTGTTTATCTGGATAAGGAAGGGTAGTCTTGAGACCTGATTATGCCTACTGATCCGAACGCATTGAAAACTCTGTTCTCATTTTCACATTCCTCAAGTAGCAAAACTTGACATCTGTGCAAAAACTGTCCCGCTGAACAAAAAATATGGCTGCTAGTGCAACTAAAAGGGCTAGAGTTTGTCACTAATGAAACTTTCACCACATTTCTGTCTGTCCTTCAGAGGAGTTTGTGGTTATTGTTTTTTTAAAGTTCCCACAGGAAATCTCAGCGGTTTTATCTGCACTTTGAGGGTCATGTAAAAGGTTGGGGCGTGTTTGAATGCTGAAGAAATTATTCAGAATGCAGATTTGTAAACGAGAGCAATTATTTACTCAGAACAATTGAACCCAGGCATAAAAGCCAGGAAGCATACATACAGTGAGGGGGCTAGATGCCAGCTCTACGTGCTCGCTGCCTATCTGGGTTTCTGAGCAGCCATATCTCTCAGCCACTGACACTAATGAGGGCTGAGGATTTTCAGCATCTCACAGGCTCTGACTGCTGTAGGGCGGTTCGCATGGACCATCCTGGTGTTTGCATGCTTGCCATAGTTCATGGAAATGTGGCAGTGGGGATACATCACCTTGCACCTGGACCTCTGCTCTAGCCTTAAATATGTCACACTGGTTCTGACTGCTGTTATTCGTTCGTCTCTGTAACGCTAGAACTGCCACAGTCGCAGTTATCCTGTATGACTTGGCAGTATCCTGGCAACAATTTTTGTTAAAGGACGACAACGCTGAGTCTTCCTAAACAGCCTTTCCATCCTGTATAACCTCACTCACATGCACAGAACACAGCTGCTATCTCCCTGGAAGATTTGTATCTGTTTCATCTAGAGGAATGCTGAAGTCAATCATTTGGTCATTTGTGTAGTGAAATCAGTTGTCGACCGTAGTAGGGAGCAGGCTGCAAACAGTGCTGATTTCACTACGCACAAAGACCAGGTATTGAAATTATAGAGCGTTCAGCTCTGCCTCCTAAAGATTGCCTACCACACAAAGTAGAGTACTATAATTGTTAAGAATGAAGGGGTACTTTTTCAGAGTGCTTTGCTCAGCAGTTTATTCTCCTGACTCTGATTAAAGTTAATGGGAGTCATGCAGCTGAAACCCCATGGATTGCACATGGTTTGATGACACAATACAGCTGCAAACGAAGGCAAGATTGTGAAGAGTCAGGTACAAAATGGCAATTTTTGCTCCATTTAACCATCATCTCTTTTCCAGCTCTCAGCACATTAACCACTTTTCTGCTGATCGTGTCTGCAATGTCTAAAACTAAGCGGTGCTCTTGGGAACACCCTATTTCAGCAGTAAAACTGAGACCTTGTCAATACAGCCACTAGTACCTATGGTAACACCTACCTTGTGTTTTGTTCCCAAAAGCAGAAGGTTTTTTACAGTGTGGGCTAATCCAGGATGGTTTTCACCCTGTCACAGACTACTAATCATTCCTCATCAACATGCATGACAGATTAACACCTGGGAATGCTCCACAGGTGCTACCGCTGAACCCTGTTCAGTGCATTGTTCCATTAACAGCATTTTCCACTGTATGAAATAAACTCGTGTGATTTATGGGTACTAAATAATTCTTGGACAAAAGTACATTGTGAACATATTTTACAACGTGTAGACACACACCAATATTTAAAGGAAAATGTGCTAAAGGCTTACTTAATAAAGTATTTAAGCACCAGGAAATTTTGGTCAAGCATTGTTTTTCTTGAAGACTATAAGTCCAAAAACCTTGTGGTCTGTCCTCATTATTTGTTTCCCCCAAAATCCTTTCAAAGCCAAGCCATTCAAAACCATTCTTTCTGTTTTGGTAACATCCCTTTATTTACAGTTCTCATTTATATCCCATTAATACCACCTTCAGACTGCCTTGGACACACTACTTATGACATCCTGTCCAAAACCCCACCATAAGCTGGCAGTGGAAAAACTTGCAGCTCATGTTTTCCAGATATATTTCATATGGAACTCAGTTTCTCTAGCTCCAAAAAAAAAGTGTAACCATGGCCTGCCTGTGAGTCATAGAAACCCCCATGCTGGAAGCTGAAGCTGTGCACTAAGAGAAGATATATACTACTAAATAATGGAGGATGAGGAATCATGCTGGACTGCTGATCATCCATACGGTGTTTCCTCACTGCCTGGCTCTGCTCTGAACGTCTGTAACTAGATTTCCTGAAGACTTAGCTATAAAAGAACTGGGCATTCTCACCAGTAGGGACTAGTGCCAGTCTGTGCGACTTGGACTCAGACTTATTTCCCTTACAGTACAGACAGTGCCAGTTATATTTCTGAGGGTTGATGCATTTCTGTGATCTGATATGAATCCACAATTCCATTCCCAGGAGGTGAATAGCTGCACTTAAAAAGCCATTGATTTATGAATCTAACTATATTAAAATGATTTTAGGAAAGCTGCTTTGCAAGAGAAAGATGTTCCTTGCTCATACTTCTCCATATGGCAACATGGAGAGTTAACACTGGATAACACTAAAAATCAACAGAAGATCATTCTTGCATCTTGAGGTTCTTATGCTGTGACCATCACTCCAGATTCTGACCATCACTCTAGAAGATCAGAAGAAGAAAAATAATTGCCATCCTCCTTAAGCCTGATTCTGTGCCTGCAGACGCACCTCTGAATCTCTTTGGGCCACTTCTCTGACTGCCAGTATGAAGGGAAAAACAGAAATTAGTCTGAGCTGGGGAAAAGAGAAAATACTTCCCATCTCCCACTGAGAACAGACACAGAGTTAAAGCCCCCAGGCCCTCAATAAGAAGACATCAAAGAATCACTTCCATAACATAATCTGGTTCCCAAAGATTTGCACTAAGAAATCCCTGCGGGAGCTGGCAATGCCAGCAGCAGTACCAGTCCCCACACCAGTTCCTCTCCTGCGTGGCAGGGCATAGAGTGAAGCTGCACCCCAAAGTTTTTAAGGGACCCAGGTTGCTTGAAGGGAAAAGACCCTAGAGGTCAGCACAGAGATGAAAGCCCAGACGTACGCCCCGCATTTAACCCACAGAAACCTGTCTGTCCCCTGTTCTGCAAAGCTGTGCATTCCTCAAGGGGAGGGAAGACCTAAAATGAACACTTTGCAGATAGAGAGATCTTTTACAGCTTCCAGCTGACTTTTTCTCGTTACCCATTTGTAAAGGCATGGAATTTAGCATGAATATGAGGAGAGTTATTGTATTTTCCCCTTCTTCACAATGAGGTTTCCATGCTAAATTGCTGTTAGTTAAAGACTCTGTGGCCCACAGATAAAAGATACTATACGAAGAGCTAACTGTTATTATTCCCATTTAAATAGCCAAATGAATCTCTTCCCCCTTTAAAACACACGAAAGAGGGAAGTGCAGAAAATGCTAAATCAAGGTGCATTTGATCACTCCAGACTTTCCGGAGTTCCAAAGACCCAGCATCTTTAACATCACTGTTTCTTGGGGATATTTTTCATCACAATAAAACGATTCAGCGGAGAATGTTTCCATTGAAAATGTTTCAAACTGCTTTCCTGTCAAATGTATAAAATGTCCTGCATTATGCATAAGAAAGATTTGTACATCAGCTTTGCTAACATAAACAGTATTTCCAGCATGGGCAACTAATAGAACAGGTTAATGCTCTGGGGTCTGTTCATAATACAGATGGTAATGATTTGTGCAGTGTATGTGTGTGCTTCCCATCATCAAGAATACAAGTTCTTTTATGTCAGTCTTTCAAACACTGATCTTCCATCACATGGGCAATGGCAGCAATCCTCTGTCACCTCAGTCTTTCCAGTTCCTTCTTTGACCCACCCTGATTACAGATCAGGAGCTAATTAACGGAGTCGCACAGCTGCATGTAAAATTAGTCAAGAACCCAGCAGGTTAAGAAAGCCGTGGCTCACTAGGTAGAGCCCCAAAAGGCATTCTCGCATCCAGCTGCAGAGTGCCCAGCACTGAGGAAAGTACCGACTGATGTACTCACACCACACTGCACAGAGGAGTTTCTCAGGGGTTTCTAAGCAAGCTGGGTCTTTTCTGTGGCACAGTGCTTGCACTCTGGGAGCAAGTTAGTCACATTAGTGTAGTCTGCTAGCCAAGTGCTCATGTAAGCATGGTGCTCAAACAGCTATCCTGTTTTTCAGTTTAAAAAGCTGGCTATATTGCCAAATGAAAGATGGCAAAGAGGCTTCTGTCTTTGGTCCAAGAGGCACTGGCGGCTTTACATTGTCTTGGCTTAGGGCCAGCACTCAGTGTCACTGTAAGGAGCTGCGCCACGGGGCACAGACGTACCCTCGGTTCCCCGTGCAAGCCGGTGAGAGACCTGAGCTTCTAAGAGGAGGCTGCAGATCAACCGACACACTGAGCCAGCCAGAAGTAAATGCCAAAAACTGAAATCTCCTAGTCAGTTGCCATTGCAACACTAGGAGTCAGAGCCAAACCCTCTACAAATCCATATAGCCCTCAACTCCCACTACAGCACCAGCCCCTTACAGGGGCTAAGGTGTGTGGTTTGGGTGCAGCTTCTCCATCCCTTCTCTGTAAACTGTATCACTGTGCAGGCAGGAATGCAATATTCCTGGAGCCTGAGCGATAATGACAGCCCAGTTCTTCTGTGCCTCTCTGACGAAGAAGACATCCCAGGGGTGGCTCCTATATCTTAGACAGCTTATGTATATCTCGTGCACACCATTTATAAACATTAGGCGCAGGAGGCAGACCGTGGGACTTTCCGTGTTCAGAGAGGTTGCTTGCGCTTGAATGTTGGCCTCCTTCTTGTTTCTTCTCTTCCTGGCTCCTTAGTGCTTCCCTTTCAAACCAGATAGGGCGCAAACCCATGAGAAGTAAAAAAGATGGTGCCAGTTCAAAGTGTTATATGTGAGATATATGAGACATTTCCACACTTCAGGCTAAGAAAATCCAGTGGCAGGATTATTGCTGCATGCTTGTCCTTGCTCCTATACGCTTCTCTGAAGACTCTGCTATTGGCCACTGTTATGTAGAGGATGCTGGGGCAGCTGAGCCTTTGGTGTCAGCAACATAGTCATGCTTATCTTCTTAAATCCGCTTATTTTGCAGCAGAGCTGGTTTATGAAAAATTTCCCAGTTTTGAGGGTAGTTAAGTGCCCAAAGAGGCCACTTAGAGAGACTGAAATCTCCATCATTAGAGGTTTTAAGGAACAGATTACATGAACAGCTGTCAAAGGCAGCTCAGAAATACATGATCCTGCCTTCAAGCAGAGGGATGGACAAGGAGACCTCCTGGGTTCTCTGTCTAGGATTCTGCCCCTCTTCTGCACAACTCCAGCCAAAAGCAGCACACTCAGATGTCTTCTTCCAGTGACACCTTCTGCTGTCAGTGGATCCACTAGATGTATAGCAGTATTGTCCATCTCTTTCCCTCTCCAAAGTCATAGAAGTAACTAAGGGCAGAGAGATGTATGCGGGATAGAGCTGTGTCCCATTGCTCCCTAGGAATCACACATAGCAGGCAGAAGATAAAGAAGACTGGATATTAGGAAAAATTTCTTTACTGAAAGAGTGGTCAGGCAGTGGAACAGGCTGCCCAGGGAAGTGGTTGGGTCATCATCCCTGGAGGTGTTCAAAAAACATGTAGATGTGGCACTTCGGGATACAGTTTAGTAGGCATGGCGGTGTTGGGTTGACGGTTGGACCTGATGATCTTAGAGGTCTTTTCCAACCTATGATTCTAGGATTCTATGAAGTTTGTGAGCAGTTGAGCTGGGGACTTGGCCACCAATTTCCAGCCTCATTGCTGAGGAAGAGCAATGGTTTAAAGCCAGATTTGCCCTCACTCGTGGCCCAAGCCCAAGTACAGCCCAACTGGCCAGGAGAATGTAGGCCAGTGGCAGGAGCCATTCCCTAAAGACTCGAAAGAACAGTTGCCCATGCAGCTTCTCTCACTTCATTTGCTGCCCCGTACGTGGCTAACAGCTTGCAAACTGGCAGCAACCCAGCAAGCAGAGGGGAAGACACGATTCCTGCTAGACAGACACATTCACCCTCACAGGTGCTCACATTTACGAACCACAATGTTGCGATTCCTTAATTCTCTTCTCTCCAAACCCAGCTCAGTGACAAAGCGAGCGTTTTGTCCTATTAGAAGGAGAACTCCCAGTCCTGCAAAATCACGGGTTGTTTGGCAGCGTGAAAAAGATCATAGCTGCAGGCTCTGTGCATGGTGCGCCCTTGCGCCATTGGTCTCTGGCTTTCAGGGAGCAACTGTTGTGCAGTCACAAAAACGCAAAGAAAGAAAGGAAAGAAATCAAATATTTACAGGAGGAAAAGTGATCCCACCCCACATGGTACAAATTTAGGGGTGCATTGTAGCTACATTATGTGCACATAGCTACTGAAACAGTTTCCAACAGAATGTTTACACAGTTGTCTGGAAGCATATTGTTTGCCTACTTTTCAAAGCCGATTTATATGCAGCACACGTAGCAGCATGCATGAAAATTCAGACAAAAACACAGATGCATGCAACAATCCCTGGCCAGATCTTGCTGCTCTTTATTGTTTGTTTCTCAGAAATACCTGGGAGAGAGGAGGAAGGTAACAGCCCCTTGCGCTAGGCGCTGTACTACCCCGAACTAAGAGACAGGTGTTTCCCTTGAGGAACATACAATCTCCGTTTAAGACAAGATACAACAATCAAATGTAACAGAGAGTGAGGGAGTGACATACGGGAATGAATAATAACAGAGTTTATATGTGCCAGCTTTATGCTCTCATGTGCCAGCTAATTGAATACACGATGGAAATAAATACCCGTCTCCTACTGAAGGCAACAAGTTAGCTGTAGTCAGTTGGCAATTTATCAAGAGTTTCACAGAAAAGTTTGTGAAAAATTTGGAGGGGGCCAGGGAAGCCGATAGATCTGTTTGGAGAGGGAAGCCCAGCAAAAAGTGTCAGCGTGGGATAAAGGGAAGGGTGGGTGACAAGGGAACAAGTGGATGAAGGAGATTGGCATCACTTGGGCAGCAAAGCAGGGAGGCTCAGGTAACACGGTTGCTGAGAGGGCAGGATGTGAATGTCCTGGACCAAAGAATAAAGAGCTTGTATCTAACTTGTTAAAGAGAGGATGGGACCAAGAGGGCTGCAAAAGGCAAAAGAGGATGAATTTGTCACAGCACTTTAAACAGACTGGGGGAACAAAGTCGGTGGGTGTCAGAAAAGTCTGGGTAAAAAGGATCAGAGTGAAACTCATGTCACTGCAGGCAAAAGCCATGTCAAGAAGTGGTGTGGAGCCACCAAACCAGTAACAGTTCATGCTAAGAAGCATGGGGGTGAGGTCTTCTCCATGTCCAAGGCGGAAGGAGAGGAGGAAACACCCTCCAACCAAAGCAGAGGTAGTGCCAGCTACAGGAGAGGGGGCAACAGGGCCAGAGGGTTGTGTGAAGAGGACAAGGTTGTGAGCTGTGACCAGCTCAAGAAAACACTTAAATTTTAGCAGCCAGCTCTACTGAACCACCTTCATCCAAGGCCTGAAAGGACAAGTCTAAGGGAAGAAGTGAAAAGATGTATTACTCCTGCTTCTTGAAGTGCCCCTTTGCAGAAGGTCCCTCTCTCCCTGCGTGCAGCCATGGCACAGATCAGAGCCAAGTCTCCCGCCTCAGGTCAGGTGGTGTGAAAACCACTCATCAACGAAATTGCATCAAAGTCCCTGTACTGCAGTTCCCTGTGTCACCGTGCAGACAGATGTCCTCTCCTCCGGGCTCTGTGGCAGGTGCTATTTATGTTCAATATTGTTTATATACCCCAAAACCTCCACGGGGAGATGCCAAATCAATAGGCCAAGAGCTGAAATACAGTCATTTTGTGCCTTTATTTTTCTGTTTTTAAGAGGACGACGGTCTTTCCACAGCTCTGCAAAGCCTCTTACAACACGAACAGAAGCACTGCCAGCTGCCATGGCCACAGGGGCACTTACGTGCCTCACTGCCCACCCTGCCCACCCCCGGGGGTCCCCCACCCTGCCCACGGCCCGGGACCCCATGTCAGCCCCCTGGGGCCCTCAGCCCCTGCCCCAGGGGTGCCGCAGCAGGGCAGGGCTCCAGCTCCCCACAGCCCTGCCCTGCCCGGCCATGGGTATCGCCGAGCTGGGCCCACGAGTGGACCATGTCCTGGCCTGGCCTCAGCCCGTCCCTGTCCCCAGGGAGGTGCCCAATGCCCGGAGCTGGGGCTGCCCCGGTGCCCCCCGGCTGCCCTGCTCCTGGCTGCCAGGCCCTGCCCTGATAGACCCCAGGGGAGCCCTTGCTGGCACCAGCAGCCTGAGAAATATTGGCACAGAAGAAAAATCAAAGGACAAGCTCAGCCTTGCCAGGACCAAAATATCCTGACCCAGCCCCTCCACACAAGACATTTTAAGGTTTTGTAAGTGCAGGGATGTTTCTGCTTTCCTGCTGCTACTGAGCATCTGAGGTCCAGCCTGATCGTGTTTATGTTCTCTGCAGTGACATTGTGTGGTCCCCGGAAGAGACGGCCGCTGCTACTGTCTTACCTTCTCTGGGCCATGTTAGTGAGGTCCAGCTTGAGCCCGGTGCCAGGTCACGCCAGGTCTCAGCGACACTGTAGCTGAGCATGGTGGACAGCCCCAGCATTGCCACCTCCTCCATTGACACCTCCAGTCCAGACCAACTGCTCTTTCCACAGGGGAGAAGGCTAGACCACAAGGACCTGTCCCCAGGAAAGACTTGAGAATCACAGTCAGTTCCCCGGGATCAGTAACACACGTGCTAACATCATCTCCCTCCCTAAGCAGTGGTGAGCTGAGGAGCCTCAATGCCCATGCTGACAGCATTTCTTGGTAATAAGTGGAGAGCTGCTCACCTTGCATCACACACACACAGATATAGAGGGAAAAAATATTTTATGCAGTATTTTCTTCTTCCTTTCTGAGCCAAATCTTTACTTGGGCTGTTACGGATTATACACACGGCAGCCCTGCCTGTGCTGACTGATCAGATTACTGCACCAGCGCCTCCATGGCTTTCAGATTCATTTCACACATTTCCAAGAAACAGATGCTGATACCTGATAAGTGGCAGCACCTGGCTTCAAAACGTGTCATCAGTTCATCAGCCTCCGATGTCTCGTAACATCTCAGCTTGGTGGAGGAACGTTACCCTAACCAGCTAACATATTTCTGTGCTCCTCTCACACACTTGTTGACATACTGATTCACACCTCTGCGTTGTTCCCAGAGCTGTTCGAGCACACAGAGCCCAGGCGAGTGCAATGATCCTATTTCAAACATTTGGTGCCCTGGCTTCCAGTTGCATCCCAGAAGTTACCAATTTGTCACAAGCAGCTTTACATGACTCTGTAGCACAGCTGAGATTCTCTGAAATATTTTTTTTATTAAAACCGAAGCAATCATTTGCATATGTATTGATTATCAGAAGGCACAGACACAATTGCATAGGTAACAGAAGAAAATGAACCACGTGAACTGCTTTCTTTGTTGTTGTAGATCTCTGAATTTCCATATTTCAGCCTGCTTTCTGACATGATGAAGGCAAGACGTTGTTACAGTGCACACACTCAGAAGCTGTTATGCAACACCCATTAAAAAAAACACATCACATATCCAACTAATTTGACAAGACTTGTGTTTTCCACAAGACCTTTTTAACTTGTTGTAAGACAGAATTACCCAGCAAACAATTGGGACCCTACACTAACAAGGCTTTTAGAAAGCTAATTACAGAATGGCAAAAATGCTGAATAGAAGCACATTAAACAACGTGGCTGTCATTCTGTGGCAATGCATGATATACACCTAAGAGCTACGCAGGGCCAATAAAGTCAACAGAAAGATTTGCATCTGCTTGCCAGAGCACAGGGGAAAGGAAAACAGTGTTTCTCGCACTGTGCTGCCGGGAAAATGGAGTCATGGTGACCAGAAAACATAGCTAGATTGCAGTAAGACTGTTCATAAGGCCAGGTCTAGGTGCAGGGGGCTGCTAGGGGCAGCAGAGTGGCAGAGAGAGAAGCTGGTGAAAGCCTTGCTTCCAGTTTTGCCCCCAGCGTGGCTCCAGGAAGCCAGCCTGACGCTGTGGCAGCTTGGGAGGTGGCCGGGCTGAAGCAAGACAGCTACCGGTGCGGCCCTGGTGCAGCTGTCTCAGTACATCAGCGATGGCGAGGGCAGAGCGCTCTGTCCCTGCCTTGGTGCCATCTCTTCTCTCCCTGTGGTAGGACTCCAAACAGTAAAGTGCATTTCTACCCTCTCTTCTGGAGCCTGGAGCCGGGTACTGCTGCTTCCACCTAACCAAACCAACAGGTTGCTGTCCTCCGACCACGTCTACTTCCTATACTATTTAATGCTTTGATTAAACTCTCTGAGGCCTCAATTCACTCTGATGAATATCAGTGGAAATTTGCTCTCAGTTTCTGGGTGGCTTGCCTGTGTTATGCACACGGGTAATGATCTTCTCGGTCAGTAGGTAGGCTGTGCCTGTCAATTTCTGTGAACAAAATGCACTAAATCTAGGCAGTAAATCTGCCCTTACAGGCAGGACAATTTAAAGCACCGACCACTAGTAAAAATGAATCAAAACCTAAAGAACCCAGCACTGCCAAACACTGCTGCCAGCAATACTGCTGACCAGAGTGGGCAATTCCTTTAAAGAGAATAAGTAATATATAAAACACCCACAGCTACAGTACATCACACCAGATGAACCCGAAACTGGCATTACTATTGTCTAAAGGCGTATCGGAGCTCACATTTCAGTTGCTGCCAGTTTTATTGCTCGCTTATGTCACTGAGATACTAAGGCTGAAAGGTCGTATCGTATCTTAGAAGGTAACCATCATTGTAAACATACAATTTCTGATCTGTGGGGTTGTAATCAATACTCTGGATT
Organism: Opisthocomus hoazin; assembly: GCF_030867145.1. Taxonomy (NCBI): domain Eukaryota; kingdom Metazoa; phylum Chordata; class Aves; order Opisthocomiformes; family Opisthocomidae; genus Opisthocomus; species Opisthocomus hoazin. Next base: position 38,508,928 of record NC_134414.1, on the reverse strand, counting down.
GTATCTAACTTCTTATCCATAATGATACTAATTCTTCCTTCTTGACCAGTTGTCGTGTCATACATGTAGAAGATTTCTTCTTTCCTAGTGCTCACTGGCCTTGTGGCGTACAGAACACCACATAAGATGAAAGCATTGGAGGCAGATGGCTTGTACTGTCTTGTCTGCCAAGTATTTATCACATCAAGTGTGGTCTCATTGAGTTTGCTAATCACAATGTTGCCCATGCTATTTTCTGTTGAATATATTACCCATAACCCACTTTCATCCACGGCAAAATCTATGTCTTGCCATGATACACCTGCATAAGAGAAACGGTTACCGGTAGCAGCATTTGGAAGCGTCTTCCTCAAAACGACGGTGTTTGTTTTAAAATCATGCTTCACCATCTGATTTGAACTATGAGCTTGATAGTACAAAAAATTATTATAAAGGGCAGCACCACTTCCTTCCCCATATACTATTCTACGTTCATACGTCGGTTTAAACAGCAGCAAATTATCAAAGGAATTATAAATTCTGTAGTATTCCAAGTATCTCCCATCTGTGTTCAGTGGTGCAACCCAATAGACTTCCTCCTCTGGATTAGAGGGAGAGTAATCTCTACCCCAGGAACCATATTTGTAGGAAGCTCCTCTCCAGTTCAGCTTTACAATATAGGGCTGGCTAACATTCAGCAGTCCACGGTGAATGCAGCTACCTGCAATTAAAGAGGAAAAATTAGCTTTTCCAAATGTCGTTAAGAGAGAGTTTTGCGTACTGTAGCCTCCAGAGTGTGCTTACTTTGGATTAGCTTGGTGGCAAAGCACAGACGTAAACGCATAGCTTCATGTGTAGAAGGCTCATTTTGGGCCAAGGTCAGCAACTGGATGTCACTAAGTGTTCCAAGCTGACTCAGAAAGTTAGTTAAAAAAAAAAAGAGTAAATATTATTATAGCTATTGGTGGGGTGGGGGTGGAGAAAAGACAGAGAGATCCGTTAGTCCCAGGGATAGGGACATCACGATTAGTGTGCAAAAAAGACGTGCTTACTGTGCTGTTCCAGACAAGGGACAGATTTCTGCTTCTACCCATTTGATGCATGACAGCCTGATGCACTAGGAAATCCCTCGGAAAATACAATTTCAGAAGCATTTTAGGTTATTTTCTACCTCAATGGAACTGAGAGCACGGGAGATGGGGAAAAAAAGAAAGAGGAGCATCTGATTTCTATGTATTTCACTGAGGAGGGGAAGGAAGGAGCAGCAGCAGTACTTCCAGCGTCACATTTCAGATTAGCATTCTGCTGTCAGAATTACAGCTTTACAACAGCGTGTCACAGCCGCATGGTGCCTTCCACTTCAGGCCCTCACAGAAATCTGCAGGCAGTAACAATCATAGCCTAAGAAATGTAGACTGATACTACTCTGAGTTTTCATGTGAGGCAACTCTAAAGAGAATATGACTTCAAGCTGAACCAGAACAGCTGTTTTCCACGTATTAACTATGAAGCCATTTTCAGGATACTGGAAAAGTCCTCTTTTTTTTTTTTTAAATTTTGCTACCCAAAATCCAAAATCTTTGGCTTTTTGCACCTACAGAACATTTTTTAAGATGCGCTGCTGAGCTGAGTAGATTTTTTTCCACGCTTACCAGGAACAAACAAGGAAGCAAAATGAACATTCTATTGTGACAAACATTCTTTGGAACAAAAAAGTCCAAATGAATTTAGATACAAGAAATACTTTCCTTTGCTCATGGTGAATGGCAGTGACATTCTGGTTTCCTGATAAATTCTCAATAATGTAAGTCACTGGTGGAAAAAATCCTCAACTCATGAATGACCATGGGCCCCACCATTGGCAAAAACTGGCATGCTTTTTTCCAAGTTTAAGCATTAGCTTTTTGCCTTACTGACACAAAAGAGTCCTAGATTTTTCATTGTGAGGATATGTTCACCTGACGTAATGGAAGCCGAGATGTCAAGTGACTGACACCAGTGCACAAGCTTAGGGATACTCCGATGCTTCCCAGTTCAGTGGGGTGCTCTAGCAACTAGACAGCCACCTTTATTAAAGATGGGATATAGTATGAATAGCCCCAAGTCTCATGTGTCAATTAATGGATAAATTAACGGCCACAACTGTTAGATGTTAATAATACCTCCCTCAGCACAGAACTCCATGCACCACCAGCTATGGCACCAGTGGTGAAAGTCACTTATTTTTTGAGGTTTGAATACTTTGCATGGGTACTATGCCACAATTCCTTACCGCCTTTATGAAAAGAATGGCTATTCACAAACTCAGTCATATGAAGGAATGTTCAACGTGGAAATAACTTATGTTTTCATTCAAAGAAGAAAGAGAAATAACACGGAGAAAATTTACCTTTTGCCTTCAAAGCTGGCTATCCCTAAGCAAGGCCAGACAATACTTACGGAGCTGAGCTGAAAGCTCCTAAAGCCACTGCCAGAAAAAGCCTAGGAGGTATCTTGTGGTCACAGACATCCTAGTCTCATCCCACAGATAGAGAGAAATGCAGAAGTAGACAAGTCTGAAGTACTATCTTTGGAAAAAGACTGGGAGACATTTGGTGAAAAATGGGCTGTTGCAAATGCAGAGAACTATTTTTCTGATCTGCTTTGCCTAGGGGGAAGGTGCTCTGCCTCTGGGACAAGGAAACCTGTGGCCTGAATGTTAGAAATGTCCAAGCAAGAGGGTAACATTAGTGCTGATGTATAAAGTCGGTTTGGGCAGCGAAGTTCTCCATATCTCCTCCTCTCTCAAAATGCAGTATTTCTCTCCTTCCACTACATAACATCTTCATCCCTTACAGTCTTGTACTCTCTTGCGCTAGTGACTTGGGGGACATATGACTCTGCAGCCTCCTCTCAACATCTATAAGGAAGGTGGGGACCAGCTTTATACTAAATTTATAGCACTATGCTGATCTAAATCCTCGTGTCCCCTGGCCACTTTGGCAAATTACTTGGGGTCAGTATTGGCCATGGGAGTAGCTCTGCATCACAGAGTGCCCAGCTCATGGCAAAGAGGGTCACACAAGTTGTGAACAACCCAGTCTCCTCCCCAAGTCCCTTTTGCATCCTGGGATTCTCACGGCTGAAATATGGGATGACCCTGGTCGAACACTGCTTCCCTCCGTGCCACCAAGAATCGCAGCGAATTGGCATTCCTGGCTCGGAGCAGATGAGCATTTAAGCATGCATTTAAGTGCTTTACAAAGGATGAGGCCCTGGAGCAGAAACCTCATTTCCAAATATAGCACACAAGGAAGGCGCTGCTGTATGGCTGGCCAGGCTGATCTCTGGATGTGGCACGTAGCACGGCCAGTAACATGGCCTCAGCACTTGGCTCAGATGCCAACGTTTGGAGGTGCTTATACCTCAGCTCATGCAGAGGAAGAAAGCTAAGGCAGACAGTGCAAAACAGCTTGCAGCCTGCCAACTCCATAAATCAATCTGAATTGTTTTTTTTCTTATATCCCCATTATGCGTTGTTACCTCTGGCGTGAGGGCTTCTTTCAAGCTGGTGACATATTGAATATATTACTGTTCTTAAATCACAATAAACTTATCTCAGAATTAAATGGTTATTAAATGCTCTAAAACTCTTGATTTGTTTAGAAAAATATAGCACAGAAGGTTGCAGGTAGTGAAGCACTGCTAAGCTCATCTATATGCGACCTCAACTAATTTTTCATGTCATTAAGCAGAACACCATTCCAGATTTATTTTAATAATTCATACATTGTTTCATAAATAAAATACAAACGTGTGTTCAGCAGAGAGACCTTTTTTACAAAAGAAATAATAAATTATTATTTCTTCCCTTAAAGAGATCTCTCTGCTGAACACTTGTTTGGTTTTTATTTATGAAACAATGAATTATTAAAATAAAGTTAGAAGCGTGTTCCGTTTTAACGACATCAAAAATTGTCTGAGGTTTCTACAGAGTGTGTGCTTGATTTTGATTTCCTTGAAAACTCTCACAGAATTATTATTATTTTTTTTACACAGAAAAATCTGTGGTAGTCAGAGGGTGATCTGTCTTCTGCACAGGTTCAGAAGAATTCATTGTTGTTTATTTAATCTAAGCTTCCCTCCCTGTTCGAATTTGTGGTGAAAAAAAATGCACAAAGGAAACAAAGTGTCATGTAATTTTGTAAATATTAGAAGGTACTTGAAATAAATCCATATGCATTATGCAAACTTTCAAGTTTTTGACTCCTTTCTCCACTGTTTTGGGCCACTGATAAATGACGTCCTGGTATTTTTGCCTGCCTTTGTTCATGCTTATATAGCAAATAGTCGAAAGGAGGACTAACACAGGTACATACAAACATACTTCTTCTCCCTGCATAAAGGACCAGTATCTCAGCTGAGTTGTTTACTAATCTTTCTGATTCATGAGAAAAGGAGCTGGAACTTAGTTGCCAGGACTGAGGGGATCCTAACTTGCTTGGCCGATGGGCTGCAGAACTGAGCATGAGATGCATCCCGTCAGGTCTCGCTTCACCCACTTCACTCTGAAGCACTCATGAAGCATGTCACCTTCTCAATCCAACCATACAAGTTCCAGAAAAACTCCAGCAGCTACATCTGATCACAGAAGTGAAGGAACCGCAGTTCACCTACGCAGCTGAAGATCACAAGGTGGGACACACATTAAAAGGAGCTCCCTTGAGGGGCACAGAGACCAGGAGCAGGCTGGTGCTACATGCTTACACCTACTCCCAAGCACCAGATGTGCACACTCCTCTCCCATCAGACAGACCACTGCATCCAGATGTGTGAACTGTTATCTACATTACTATGGCTTGAGACATTGGAGACAGAGCTGCTCAGAGAAAGGCTCATCTTTGCTCCTACTGTCTCATTGACATAGGAAGACCCACACAGACACCTCAGTCTTCACCAGTATCACAGGGCACTCACACAAGCTGACAGCTGCGTCAGAGAAGACTTATGCTGTCAGTATCTAACAGAGGATAAGGTGGAGGGTTGGAGTGCATCTGACCTACCTTCAGGCAACTTAAAATTCAGGTGCCTCAGCTAAGCTCCCTCTCTTGCCCATGGAGACATGCATGTGTCTCCAGGGGCTTTTCAGGCAGTCCTGAAGAGGAGGCACTGGCCAGCTCTTTCAAGGTGCCTTGTAGGCATGTCTCTCTATTTGTGTAAGGATGCATCTATTTCAAAACACAACCCAAAACACTCAAAAAACACAGACGTCATGGGTATGTAGAAGGTAAAACACAAGGTGGAAGTGAAATCACTATAAGACTCCAACAGGAATGCCTGAGTTTCAGCATCAGGCTGCACCAGATCTTCCTCCTACTGAGACCTATTCACCAATAACTTGAAATCCTTAGTTTCTAAATGTATAAAAGCCACGAAAAAAGAAAAAGCTTTGCTCTTTTTTCCTTTTCTTTCTCTTTTTGCCTTTGAGAGTTTCATCTGACTCACTTCTTCCTGCTGCCTCTCTCAGGTCACTTCAGTGAGATGTGACAAAGAATCTGCTACAGAGTCCTCAAAGAACCATCCCGGCGTCTTTTCTCTCTATGCCTGCCCTGATGCAGCCAGATGAGATCAGCGCAAAAGAAAAACTTTTTCCCACTAGAGTGGAAAAATACTTCTTCTCACTAGAGTGGTGAGGGGAGAGAAGCCAGGAACTGCTGCAGGTAGGGAAGCCAGTGATGATGAGGAGGATGACTGACTATATATTTACTGAGCCCCATCTCAGACACTGAGACACCCACCTCTCCAGTTGGAGAGAAAGTCAAATGCAGACCAGCAATTTCTTTCTGCTGTGCTGATGGAGAACAGGCCTGCTCGCTCTGAGAAATACAGCAGCAAAAGCCTTGGGGGACAGAGTCAGAGGGGCTGCGTACTACAGCACTGAGAAGCAAGAAGCTTTAATTAAACTTGCCTTTAGACTCATGGTCTTAGACAGCTTGGGGATTAGCCAAGCTCTCTCTGGTTCATGTTGCCTTCCCAAAATATGCAGGAGAGGAGATGAAGGGGGTAAAGAAAACACAGTCTGAAAACAGGACAAAGAGTCAGTTTAACACAAACATTATAAATATAATATGAACTAAAAGCAGGGCAAGGCCAAATGGTTTGGCAGGAATTCAAGGCATTCAGGCTTGCAGAGAAAACGTATGGAAATTGTGTTCAAATGCATAAATGAGTGCTAGAGAGCTTCAGAGGCCTAGGTGTGAGCATCCATGCAAAGCCCCCAAAATGACCATCTGGAAAATTCAGCTCTTTCACATACTTACTCCATCTCCCCAAGCAATAACATCTTCCTGCTACTACTTGTTTTCATTTACAGTCTGCAGGACATGTAATTGCTCTGCAAAGTTCTCTGCCCAGAGAAAACTTGCTCACTGCCAGGCACACAAAGTCAAAATGTGCCAGTCCTGTGTGGATGGTGTAGTGGTGGACTTGACAGTGTTAGGTTAACAGTTGGACTCAATGATCTTCAGGGTCTTTTTCAACCGAAATAATTCTACAATTCTGTGATTAGCAGGGATCTGAGCCTATGTAAGACCTAGGTTATCTGTACAGCTGGCATCTCTCAACACGCAGGAAACTTGCCAGCCGTCCGCAGTTGCTCTGCCAGTTCCTCGTGCCAGCCTCAGAGACTACCCTCACCCTAATGGTGACCACGACAATACATGCACACACTTCCTCTAACCCCTCTGGCATTCCTGTTGCTGTGGGCAGAAGATAAGCTCACAGACAACACCAGAGGATGTCCTCAGCTGAAGTCAGTGGTGGCAATTCTCTTGAAGCCAATGGAGCTATTATTGTTCATAGCACCTGGGGTTTTGGACTTCTAGGTTACTTTCTGCTGCGTGGTTCCCACACAATACAGCGACATGCAAAGGTGCCTGAGCTAGCTGGCACACCAGTCAGGAATAAAGCAATGCTAAAGCAGTACAATTTCGGTCCAGATGAACTCTGTCCCCACCGTGCCCTGAGAAACAATGCTAAATAATTCTGTTGCAGTCACAGTGCTCTGCAGTTACATTTACCCGTCCCAGAGCTATCATCCTGCTCTAGATATGACTTCCCTACCCCCGCATGCGGCTGCACTGTGAAGCCCAGACCTCCCTTTCCCACTCTGTGAAAGCTCCTGTGTGCCACAAATGCTCATGCCAACCACCCAGGTGTAAAAGCAGCCCCTTCCTCCATCACTCATGGAAGGACACGGTATTCTTGTTCCAGAGCTCAGTACTTTCTCACCAAAACAAAAGCTTGCTGTAGGCTTGAAGAGAAAGAGGCTGTTTCTTTCCACACACCGTCACCCTCAATAAATCAATGAGATGCCCTTCAAATATTTTTAAAACATTGCTATTTTTTTTCGTTGAAACACTTGAAGCCCTTTCTTAAGGAGCAGAGAAGGGCCTTGAGATTTTGCAATGCAGGTTTTTGTTTCAGATTTCTCTGCTACCTGATCCCCTAGACAAAGTGTTACTCGTGCATGCTGCCAGAGAAGTGCAGCAGCTGCCTGCACCGCCATAAAGTCCCGAGGAGATCGCAATAGGAAAGGCTGCTGACCCAAAGGGAAGATTGCATTTCTGCCTCTCACATTTCCAACAAGACGCTTGAACTAGCTGGCACACAGGTGAGGAGAGGTAAATGATGGTGGGTGCAAATCTGTGCTCCTTGCAAGTAGAATACCACTCCTCCTTTTTTATGAGTTCCTCTGGCTAATTGCTAATGTGAAAAAGCAGGACCCTTCCCCTAGGTGTTGTATACAACAGAGCACTTTCTTTCCTACAATACTCTGTCAGAACGAACCCCCTGTGTATAAAACACTCAGGAGATCAACACAGTTTGATAAACCTTCCTGCCCGTTAGCAAGTGGGATGCTTGACCTGGCATAGCAAGAAATAGTGTTTCCTAAATGGTTTGTTCCAGTGTATCTTATCTGACTCTTAAAATGTCTCAGACACCACTCACAATGTGATTTTTCAAACTGAACACACCATCAAGACAAAAATTATTCCAGTTGTAAACTAATTACCACATGCCCTGTGACTGTTGACACTTTTATACAAACTGCACTCTGGAAACCACTGATCTGAGCCCCAGAACATAGCCTTTCTTAGCTAAGAAAATAGTAAAATCCTAGTTCTGCTGAAATCAGTAATAAAGCTCCCACTTATTTCCTTGAGCCAGAAGTTCCCCCCAAGGTTCTTGACCTTCTTATTTAGAAGAATCTTTTGCCTGTGAAGCAAAAGTAATCTTCATGCAAAGCTACCTTCCGGAGCTTGCATGCCAAGAGCCTCAGTACGCCAACTGTTGCTCATACATTTCCCAAGCAGTGCTAGAGTAAAATTACCATCACACAGGTCACTTTCAACGGAACTATAAAAAATCAAATGTGGTCAGAAAAAAGCATAGTTTCCCACAAAAAAAAAGGGCAATTGTTTTGAAAAAGAGAAGGGGGTTAGAGACTCCCTTTTCACACTGCAGGTGAGAAGAAAATTGCAACTTTTTTGCAGCTGAAAACAGCTACTGTGTTTGGAAGTGTTTGTTTCCTGCCCTCATTTTCCTTTTGAACCCACTGATGAAACATTAGGAGCTGTCTCCTCAATTTTTCAAGAGCTAAGTAGTATCATTACAATTGTATTTAATATTAAGAAAGAGAAATCTGTGCATTTGCTGTCCTACCCATCTATTATGTGGCTTCTTATCTGATATAAAAGTGAAATGCTTACCTGGTGGGAAATAAGGGGGTACTGTAGTTTTGTTTGTGCTCTCTTCACACTCTTTCAATCGATTCTGGAGAGACACAATTTGTCGACGAATTTCAAGGATATTGTTTTTGTCCAGTGATTCTAGTTCATTTACCAGTATAGTCAGATTTGAGATCTAGAGGAAAAAAAGAGAACATGTTTAAATTTCTGTCAACTTTATTTTACAGATATTTGCAGGCAGGGTTGATCATAACATAGAAGCTGCAACACAACAAGTTTTAATAAATATCCCTAAGAATAAACCTTATCCTACTAGCCTGAACTTTACCTTTCTAGCAGAGGTATGTGACCACAAGAAAATGCTTTAACACTCAGTTGTATTCCATAATGCAAAAAATATAGTGTTACTTTATATGTAATATAAAAATATCCAGTAAGTCTCAAGCAAGCACTAGCTATTATATATAAAAAGTACTTATTCCAGCCTTACAAAAGTATCTGGAAATTTTATTTGCAAAGATATATAATGTTCTCAGTCACCTACTTGATAATCTAGAGGACAATGGAGAAAATTATGTTTCACTTTCCATCTGAAGTAACTATTCTCTCTAGGTGAGTGATTAATTACAATTTTAATAATGTGATTTATAGTCTGCTGGGAAGGTGATAGTCTTTCCCACTTCTTGATTTCATATTGATTGGGCCACTGCCCTAGCAACCAGAAGTTAATTTTATGATTGTCTAAGTTAAAGCACAGAGGTTTTCAAGCTTGGGGGTCTATAAATTAATATTTATTATAATAATTAAATCAGCTCATGTGCTTAATGCTATGCAAAACTGTTAACTTTCAGACAGATAGTTGGCAAAAATAAAGCGGTCCTCATTTATTTTGAGGTTTCTTTCCTTTTCTATGCTCTATATCAAGGAAAAAGATGTTAATACATTTAAGGTCAAGCTTTCTTTTAATTTATGCTGATGAAATGCTAAAATAATTCCACTGGTTGCAGTAGAGACAGGCTACATTTCTTCAACCTAAACACTAAAGAGAGATTAGACTATCTATGTATTTGAAGCCTCTGTGGCTAATGAAGACTGTGGCAATACCTCCAAATATATTTGCTCAACGATGACATTGCTTCCAACAAGGCTGGATTTCAGCTTAGTGACCAGTCTCTCTAGGTCAACGATTTCCACTTTCAGTAACTGGAAGTCCAGTTCCGTGTAAGATACACTGGTCTTCTCCATCTTCTCCACTCTGATGGTTAGATTAAGCATTTTCTGCTGATACAGTTCAATCTTTTTTGAGTACTCTCTAACCTTAAAGCAAAAGAAAAGGTACATACTTAAGTCCAGGTTAGCAAATAAAGCAAGTCTGTTTGACAACTTTATTAGAGTTCTGAGTATCCCATGCATAACTTCCACATGCTTGACGTATATATTCTTCACATAAACTACATAAATGAATTTCTCTTCACATACATAAAAAATGTGAAATTTAACCCTGATTTGTTGTTGGCAGTTCCACAAAGTCCCCTCAGGAATGCCTGGGGATAACTGAAGGCAGACTTTTTCTCTCAGTCTTCCATTTTTTTAATTCTTTGCCAATATTGTCCCTGTGAGATAATTTTATTCTCACTATGACAAGAACTCACTTTGCCTAAATTTTATTAGGAAATCTGCAATGTATGATCACACAAAAGCAACCCAAGGAGGCTGAAAAATGCAATAAAGGATTCCCAAGTTTTTCAGCTTTATTTCCTATTGACTCCCAATCCAGATAGGATTTTTACCCTGTGTACATTTGAATTGTGTCAAAAGTTGGCAGAACTGGTTTGGGGTTTGCCTTCAGGCAGGGGGATAATGTCTAAACACAGTGTTAGAAATCAAATCTGGTTTAAATGAAAGTGTAAAATTTATTGCAGGCTTTATCTAAAGTAATTTACATAGCAGCCTTTTCAGCCTTTCAACCATTAAACCGTTGTCCAGATACATATATTTTCACACATGTGTCTGCTGAGGTAAAGGTCACAACACAAACACTGTGATGCAGAATGTTAAGAGTATGATATGGGCTTGGAACACTCCTTGGAAAATATTAGTTCCTTGAAATTTAGCACTTTGGGAAACATACATGATTTCTTTACTATGCGCTTCATAAAATTCATGTCTGTTTTCCTTTAAATCAATACAATTATATCACAAAAGGTAGGAAGTAGGAATAAATACAATTTGTTTGTTGCACCAGTAGCTCCATATTTATACTCTCAGATGGTGTTTGTAGTCTAAATTCCTCTCTCTACAGCAGTAGGATTTCCATAACTATCACTTCTTTGACTGAAAGATTTTTAGCCCACATCCTCTCAACCATTCTTGTATTCACAGAATCACAGAATCACAGAATCACAGAATAGTAGGGGTTGGAAGGGACCTCTGTGGGTCATCTAGTCCAACCCTCCTGCTGAAGCAGGGTCACCTACAGCAGGCTGCACAGGACATTGTCCAGGCGGGTCTTGAATATCTCCAGAGAAGGAGACTCCACAACCTCCCTGGGCAGCCTGTTCCAGTGCTCCGTCACCCTCAGAGGGAAGAAGTTCTTCCTCATGTTCAGACGGAACTTCCTGTGCTTCAGTTTGTGCCCATTGCCCCTTGTCCTGTCACTGGGCACCACTGAAAAGAGCTTGGCCCCATCCTCCTGACACCCACCCTTCAGATATTTATAAGCATTTATTAGGTCCCCTCACAGCCTTCTCTTCTTCAGGCTGAACAAGCCCAGCTCCCTCAGCCTCTCCTCGTAGGGGAGATGCTCCAGTCCCCTCATCATCCTTGTAGCCCTCCGCTGGACTCTCTCCAGTAGCTCTTCATCTTTCTTGAACTGGGGAGCCCAGAACTGGACACAGTACTCCAGATGGGGCCTCACCAGGGCAGTGTGGAGGGGAAGGAGAACCTCCCTCGTCCTGCTGGCCACACTCTTCTTGATGCACCCCAGGATTCCATTGGCTTTCTTGGCAGCCAGGGCACACTGCTGGCTCATGGTTAACCTGTCATCCACCAGGACACCCAGGTCCCTCTCCGCAGAGCTGCACTCCAGCAGGTCCGTCCCAAGCCTGTACTGGTGCATGAGGTTGTTCCTCCCCAGGTGCAGGACCCTGCATTTGCCTTTGCTGAACCTCATCAGGTTCCTCTTTGCCCAACTCTCCAGCCTGTCCAGGTCACGCTGAATGGCAGCACAGCCTTCTGGTGTGTCTACCACACCTCCCAGTTTGGTGTCATCAGCAAACTTGCTGAGGGTACATTCTAACTCTTCATCCAGGTCGTTGATGAAGAAGTTAAACAAGACTGGGCCCAGTACTGACCCCTGGGGGACACCACTTGTTACCAGCCTCCAACCAGACTCAGAGCCGCTGATGACAACCCTCTGAGTTCTGCCATTCAGCCAGTTCTCTATCCACTTCACCGACCACTCATCCAGCCCACACTTCCTCAGCTTCCCTAGGAGGATATCATGGGAGACTGTGTCGAAAGCCTTGCTGAAGTCCAGGTAGACAACATCCACGGCTCTCCCTTCGTCTACCCAGCCAGTCATGTCATCGTAGAAAGCTATTAGATTGGTCAGGCATGATTTCCCCTTGGTGAATCCATGCTGACTACTACTGATAACCTTCTTTTCTTCCACTTTAATATAAAATGAAAGTCAGTATTTTTCCCCATTGGCACTGGAATGGCCTCTAAAATCCTGTCATGGTGTGCAGACCATGGACTCCCTGTTCTCCTTTTCTGGTAGAAGCCCCTGGGATGGGGACCCCAACAAATACACTTATCAAATAATTAGTTTCAATTTTGATTGAATCCATTGTGTGAGAAAAGAGGAGGTATAGGAACTCATGGAATGGAAATTCATGAAAGACAGAAAGGATCTTTTCAGATCAGAAGATATGCAGTGATGTGGTTTAAGAAGAGAACCATAGTGAGAAGATCCTCTTCTCAAAAGCATAATTTTCAATAGTGGCACAACTACGCTATAAACCTGAACAAACCCCTCTGCATGCACATACATAATGTACACCAGAAACAGGCTGCTCAATCCCGTGCATTTAAATCAGGGTTTGAAACAGATCTTCTGTTCTCAGTGTGAGCAGACAGACTTTGAGCTGCTCTGATACCAACTGGCACGTCTCCATAAGCTGAAGCAGAAGCACCCTGACTCATAACACCTCTGTTCTAGATGTTCCAGGTCAAGCCTGGGTAACTTCAAGCTGAGGAATAACTAAACTGTTTATTACAATTAAGCATAAAAAACATAATAGCATATAAAGACTTAGACCTAGCTCCTTGTATCTGTCTAAAACAAATACAGATGGGATTCCATGTCCTATATGTCACCATCATCTGTTCAGGAGACAATAGAAGGAAGAACTGGATGGTATTCTTGGAAACACCTGAAGTGGTTGGACCTCACACTTTCACTAACCACCAAAATCAGTTTGGAGTTCAAAGATGCACTTAAAAAAACAGTCTTCTGAAAAAATTCTTCAAAGGTCAGTGTTTGAACTGTGTGCCTAGAGTTTGCACAGCCAAAAAGTAAGCATATATTATTACAGCCTGAGAAGTATAAAGCAAGCCCATGTCCGAACAAAATTGCACTGCTGTGTGAAGGTATGTATGTCCACAGATGGAAATCTATCTAGGTATTAATAATCTTTCTCACAGTAATACTGATACTAACACCACTACCACTAATACTAGTAATAATGCTGCAGTATAGATCAAATCTACAAACCACTGAAATGAACAGACTGCTGGAATTAGTGATGGCTACTCATTAGTGAGAAACCTGCGAATGTGGAGTTTACTCTGGGGTCCTGAGCACCTGGACAAAATGCTGAGGGCTGGAACAAGGCATACATAGCTATTTCAGCCCTGATTGCAGAGTGCTGCAGGACACAGACCTGAAGTTCCCCTCCCACATCAGAGAGTTTTCACTCAATCAGCCATCTAGGTCATTTAAGGACATGCCAACACCATCCAGCGGAGTACAGCTGAGAGATATCCATACAAGTTGAGCCTGATCTAGCCCCAGCACTCTGCAGTGCTCTATAGAGCCACGCCAGCATCACAGCAAACTTCAGCTAATAGCTCGTCTGCTGAATTGTTGGACAAATATAATTTTCTCAGCAGTGCTGCTCCAGCACATCTATACTGCTTTTGCAGACAAATCCAGCACACATGTCAAGCATTGCAATGCCCTGGGTAGACTTTCCCACCTGCTCAGATCTGGCTCAGGAGCTTCTGTAGTCTAGAAATATCAGTTGAAAAAGCAACATGATGTTGCTCTGTTTCTTGGCAGATAGTTTTAAGCAGCTTGTAATCCCTGCTCTTCTGCTGTAGATACCTGCTAGGGACTGGCTGTTGTCTCTTGACAGACTGGCACAGAAATTCTGTGCATATCCCGTATTTAGGGATACAGACCAATAACTGGTACTGATTGCTGCCACATTTGTCATTGAAGTCTAAAGCAGGGTGTGATGTGTGCACAGGGCCTGTATCAGCCCTTAATAGGAAGAGAATGGAGGCATGTGAGGCATGTGTAGAAAAAATATTCCTCAGTTTCAGTTTTTCCTCCTTTCCAAATATTGTCACTCGTCGAATGAAAAGGGCAGGAAATATCTGCAATGCTCATTTACTGTGTCGTGTACCTGCAGTTGGTATTTATCAACACAGGTTTTGCAGCATGCAAACAGACGTTTCTCCAGCACACGTTTGGAGAGTGGAGAAGGGGGAACAAAGGTGCAAAATGAAGATGTAAAAGAAAAAAAAGTGGGAGAGCTGAGGGAAGATGAGGAAGATAGGACAAAAAAAAAATAAAAATAAAAAAAAAATAAAGTCACTCGGCCCAGGAGACTGGCTTCGGGCAGGCCTAACCTCTGCAGACCCGGAATAAGCACTGTTGGCAAGCAGTCTGCAAGCTGACACCAAGAAGAATTCCACTGCAAGTTAACCTCTTTCGAAAACAGCTGTTCCTGGCGGAGGGCAGGCATGATTTTTTCTGCTGTTTTTGTTACTTGAGGATGTTGTGGCTCTTGTGAGCCAAGTTCTGAAAGGCACTTTGTCTCCTTGGGATGAAGTGGTGATCCATCCCTGTTGCGGAGGTGTCCTCTCTCCTTTCCTACTAAGAGCAGCCAATTCTTGCTTTGCTTTGAAAGGTTAATTTTTTTCTGTAATCATGATTACGCTGGCAAAGGTTGATGTGACAGAGGAAAAATTAGTCTGGTATTTTCAGCCTACGGTTTGTACTCATTTGGTGCATGAGAGCATCTCTTTATCTGTGAGCTTCCTTGCCTGCTGATTCTATAAAAGGACCCCCTTGCTTTTTGAATTAGCCTACAATCAGGCAAAAGGTTAATGATTCAATCAGGTTGTTTATCTGGGACTTCTAGCACACGAAAAGCATCCTTAAGAGGGTCCAATCCTGCATCTCTTACCCACAAAAACCTCCCATGAACTTCAAAGGGTGTTTTAGAAGAGCAAATAACGCAATGGTTCTCAGAGTCAAAGAAGCAAGCACTCAGTAGAAATTCCCACCCCTGTGGTGAGACTAGGTTATGTTTGAGCACGACCCCTGAGGATTTTGCTCAGAATCATTTATAATAGTGATCAGTAATGAGAACTGGGTTTTCCTCCGTTTCATTTCATTTTTTCTATGAGTGTTATCACAACTAAATTACTGTACAGGATTTTATGAGGAGGGTTTTTTCCACAACAGGAAAGGTGAAGAATATTTATGTGTGGAGATCCGTGCATCACAAGATCTGAGATTACTAAAGTTCAGATATCAATAGGGCAATGCTTGACAGCTTTCTTCTTTCTACAGAAAAACAACATCACAACTGAAAAATCTTATGCACACAGAGTTACATCAAAATGCAATCTGTTCATTTTCATTTCTGACCCAAAGTATCTCTTTGCCTGGATCACATCAAAGTATATGTCACACTTTATCTAACTAGATGCATTGTAACACTGCTTGGCTGATTGGTTTCGACAGGATGAAATTCAGTGAAGCCTGAGTTAGGTCAAGAATTTTCACTGTCTGCAGCAAGAATTGAAAGCCAAGGTCAGCGTCTACACTGTGTTACACTGCTGGGCACCTAAGCAGGACCACACAGGTGCCATCCTAATTTTAGGTATCTATAGTATCCTGCGTCTTTATATGAGCTAGAGGCCTGAATCTGACATTGTCTACACAGAGAGGTCAAGCAGCACTTGAGATGCTCTGCAGAGCTGCATGGGACTAGCAGATATGTCACACATCCTAAAGGAAAGAAGCACCTTTCTGAGGAAAGTACTGGTAAGAGACTGGTTACAGCAGGGCAAGTGACTGGGAAAGGTGGTACACAAACACCTTGAAGAACCACATCAACTTTTTGACTGGGAATCATGCCCATGATCCTGTCCCAGTGCAATTAGCTTAAAATGCTGGCACTGACCACAGAGGGAACAGTATGGGAACCTGAAATCGCAGTGATTTTCATGGATCATTAGCTCTGAGCTACGCCTCCATCCTGCAAGGCATCAGGTAACTTCTGTGCTTGGAGGCAGTGGGACTTCAATCAGCTTGCCCTTCATATCCCTGCTGACAGCTGAATGTGTCTCATTGTTAGCTCCAGTTCTTGCAGAACAAATGATTTGAACTGAAAGATGCAACCACAGGATCCTCCGCTTGTTGTTGTGGTTTTTATGCACAACTTCTTATCTGTTCTTGATTATACCAGAGGAAGGTTATGAATATTTATAGTTAGAATTTATAATTTAATGCTGTGCCTTTTCTGCTGATTAATTCAAGGACACTTCATTTCTTAAGATGCTTGGTTCCTTAAGGAAACACTTTCTCCTGGACACCTAATCTGAATCCTGAATATTTATCCACTATCAAAAGTCAAGGCCAGATTTCTGTCTTCTCAGGCAGCTTCACCCAGTGCACTGCAGTGTGTGTGGTTTGCTTGAGTTCCACAAAAAATGGATCTGAATTCATGCAACAAGGAGCCAAAGTAGTGTAAGGTGTATTTGACTTCAACAACAATGCATAATTCAGCAGTCTCACTGCCACAGCTACAGATGCTGACAAGGAAGATTTTTTTTTTTTTTTATTTTTTTTTTTTAATCTCTGAGAGCAGAAGAAGTGAAGGGACAGATATTCACCTACTTCTTCACTCTGGGCTGTGGTGACCTTTCTCCTCTTTCCCTTCATTTCCCTCTTACAATCTGGCTGGCTTGATACAAATAATAACACATGAAAGAGCAGGAGACTTGGCTTCCTGTAGCTCTGTGTAGCAATCACAAACCAATAAAACTGAGCCAAAAGAGGCAAAACATAACCATTCCTCCAAAAATACGATATGCCTCTAGCTGGAAAGGCCTAGAAAAGAGACCTCAGGATATTCGAATGTGTAGCATGCTACAATGTCAAAAAGTTGAGGTTTAATCACCCTTCTTGTTGTTACCGAGCCCTCTTTCCCACGGTTTCAAAGACACGTCACAGAAAACCACTGACTACTGTACTTTTCCACAGGCAACCATTTTTCAGCAAAGATACAATAATTGTATTTATGGGAAAAGAACACCTTACCAGAGAAAGCTCTCTCTCAAATCTCTCCAAGAGTGTTGTGGCTATAATTTCCAATTTCTCAACCTTCTGCACTGGAAAGGTGGTATCCGGCAAGTACACAGAGCACTGACAGGTTCCCTCATCATCCACAGAGCCGGACACATTGGCAAAGAGCTGCAATAACAAATCGGTAAGGAAAAAATGTTAATGTTCTTCTCCGGAATCAGTAGCTGATGTCTGACAATCATTCGAGTTGTGACAATTGTGAGATCAGCAACTTCGTTACTAGAGACCTTTCACCTTTTTCTTCCCAGGAACTCAAAGTATCTAGCAATTTTTATGACTCAGCCTAACAAATATTTCTGAAAATATTAAAGTATTGTTTAAAGATTTTACCATTGGAAAAACAGAGACATATGATAGTCCTTACTTTCCCAGTCTTGTGGACAGTGTATAATTGTGCTGTACACAGAAAGGATAGATGTATAAGGCAATGAAATAACTTTTCTAGCAGACAGAAAAGCACACAACAGCAGGAAAATAATAACTTAGTAAGTTAGGTCTTATAGTTACTGTTCTGTTAATCTGAATTGATCAGATCATCTAGTCATTTCCGTCCATAGAGATAAAAGCACCAAAACAGAGCTAGTAACAGGGAAAGTTTTGAAAAGGAAAATGCTTCATTTGAAGTTTCTCAGCCAGCCCCAGCAAACAGACATACACATTTAATTACACAGCACTGAAAGCTGATGAATTAGCTGTGCAGGCTCAGCCTAAGGTGGAGATGCTTATTTTGCTACAGAATACTGCACACATACCAGCCCGCCCATTGCCCATCCACGTTTGTGGATCGTTTGCAAACCTATTGCCCATGCCATTAGCATGGATCACCTTGTCCTGGTAGTCTGCATGCTCAAAGCATCACCATTGGAGCAATGTGCACGGTGTATGGGAAGGTCAGGGCTGGCAATTCATGATCTTACCATAATTTACAGCCAAAGCACATAATTTCCTATAAACACTGGGCTGAATACCGAGTGTGTTTGGAGAAGTTCTTTTTTGTTTGTACACAAAACGTTCCCTGGTTCACAAATCTATCACAAATTTATTAATAAAAATATTTGATGTTACTTTATTCTGGCACACACTTCGATGCAGCTGCATATTTTAAAGCTACAGCTTTGCTTTTTAAATACACTTTTTTGTATAATGTCTCCTCCTGCCTTGCAGAAATCCCAGTGTTATTCATGTTTTCTCTTTCTCTCTCCCTGTTAAAAATAAACAACCACACAACAAAACTATCTACTGAAAGCTGACATTGCTGCACTTCTTCCCTTGCTTTTTCACAGTGATTTCAGCTAACTTCCTCACAGCTAAACCAGCCCAGAACATGCAGTGATGGCCAGCAGCAAAGCTGTCTTGATCTGTGAGCCCAAGAAGAGAAGAACAGCAAGCACGAATGATCCCAGTTCACACTTTTGGCAGCCTCTGCCACAGCCATAACAAACAGCATGCATCTCGTTTTGAAAGAAAACACGAAAAGACGTTTCGTCTTTGCTATTCAAGCACCATGGACCTTAAAATTTCACTCATAGACAGACTGCTGAAGATATTTAACATGAAAGGAAGCAGAGAAGTATCTTTTGGCATTCCAGAATGTTCCAGCATATAATTTCCCTTGATTTCCTTGCCAGGTAGGTTACCAAAGCACTTCTGAAAATCCCACTGAGAACATGCTGCAAACTTTTTCTAAGTTTTCAAGTGCTTGTGAAGTTACGGCTATCGGTACCTAAATTACTATGAAAAACAGGTTTCTAAGTTACTTAGATGCTTCTGCATCTCTGAGTCCTCTGCATATGGGCATGACTGGGATGGCAAGTTGCTCAGCAATAGCAAAAGAAACAGATAAGAAAAAAAAATACGTCCAAAGAAATGCATATGGCTTAATGAGTATATGGGACCTCTGTAAGACTGTTGTGCACTGGCATGCTAATTTTTATGTGGAAAATAGTGTATTCTATCCCTTCTGTGTATAACACAAACATAGCTTATATATGCATATGTATACCAAGAGAGAGTATACTATATGTAGCATAGCATAGTGTGTACTATATATGTGTATACATTTCCATACATAGTATAGCGTGAACTATACATTGTATACTCTACTATAAATGACAGTCTTGACTATATATAGCCATCAGTTTAGCTAGAGATACCACGCTTATCCCATGTGCTAAACAAACCATTCATAAGTGTACTCATATGATCATCCAAAATTATTCTCCCAAAAAAACTCCAGCTTGTGCATTTAAAATCCCTATGAAAAACAATCATTATATTTTAACATTTGTGTTATGAAAGACCCTTGAATTGAAGGCAGAGCTTCACTGCAGTGAGTGCGGCTTCTATCCAAGCCAAGAGACAGTTTCCCCAAAGGAGCAGCCAGCCTGGGCAGAGCAAACTGCTTCCATTCTCCCAACGACATTACAAACATTGGGATCATGACATTGACGAGACCAAGAAGCATTGTTTAGTTAAAAGCCCCTTGGATCAGTAAATACTTCCATAAAAATATAGCACCAGTCAAATGATAACCGTATATGAAAAATATCTTCCCTTGTCCTGTAGAAAAATGCACAAGATAGGCTGTTACTTTTGACGGAGTTGTATGTTTTTTCAGGTTTAATAGTTTACACTGAATGCTTAAAAGAGAGCAAACTGTCCTAGCCTACAGCAAGGACTTGACAGTAACATTTTACCCTGTAAAATTAAGTTGTTACAGACACATATTTGAAGCTATGAAAAATGTTCTTTTTCCATATCCCTTCAATTTAAGAAAGGGAATAGGAGCCGGCAGGTATTTGATTTTCTGAAGACCAGGAAATTTATTCAGCTGCCTAAATGTGAACTTAGGGTTACATCTTCCAAACAGCCTAGCCATTTCGGTGCTTAATTTCCAGCTCCGCTGTAGCGCAGTGGCATTCACAGCTTTGAATTAGCTACTTGCTCTTCCTAAGACAAAGAGTGGGATCCACAGAAACCACACAGCAGGGACAGAGGCCACCTCAGCTGGGCAAGGAGATGGATGAGGTCTGGGTCCTGCAACTGAGACTCAGAGAGAGACTCCTAACTACATTTAATTTTCTAAACCCGCTACTCCAGCCAGAGACTTATGTGTCTCTCAGAAGAGGTTCCTCCACACGTCCTAGGTGCCAAACTGGGCCAGCTTGGATAATGAAGACCTGCCATCAAGCTGCCTGCCATCTCTGATCTGATCTAGAGTTGTGCTTTGGACAAACCGTGTTCTTGATACTAGGTTGCAGGACCATTCAGGGCAAGTTTGTCCCATCAAATCTGCTCCAAAGCAAACATATTATTTAGCAGTCACTGACAGAGAGCAGGAAAAACATCAAAACCTGAAATCCACAGACCGTGGACTTAAGCACTGTACCAGAAGGCATGGAAATCAGATTCAAATCCCTCTATTAGCAAATAGTTGAATAAAATTTGAGCAAAGTAGAACAGGGAGAATCAAGATTTTCTCACTCCCAGTAACCACAAGTGGGCACTCCTCAGTAGGTAGCTTCAAGGCCCTGTTCTGGTTTACATGAGAAGGCAGAGTTGAAAAGAAGTCTTCCCCTTTCTCCAGGGAGCCTGTAACCACGAAACTATTTGGTATGTTGCCATCAAACCCCCACAGCCCCAGCTATTTCATGTCTTGGGTCTGGTTCAGTACTCACCAGGGTAATGACAGACCTTTGAATGTGACTTAAGGGATTGAACGACACGGCAGCAGCACTGATGATTTTGGGAATTCGCTACTGCCTAAAAGCCTGGATACACAACACCTAAATGCCTTTTCCTAGGCAGCCTAACTGATGTACCTGTATCAGAGTTAAGTCTGTGAGTGACTCTGTAACATCTGAAAAATGGAACGCATGTTCATAATTTTACTCTTTTCCAGACTTTACTGAAGAACAGCAATGGTCTTACCTTCGGGGAAGTGCGCAGATCTTCAGTCGTCTTGCTAGGCTGAGTCAGATACAGAAGGGTCGTATCAAGATGAGGAGCCTAAAATGCAAAGGAAAGCCTCTTTCAGTGAGAATTCCTGCATACAGCACTGTCCCTTCCCCACCAGCCAGCCTCAATCCTGCAGCTCCAAAGCACTTTGATTTTGTTACGGGAGCCATCCCCAGCAACTGTAAAATTAATCAGCTTTTCTCATCTGCTTCTGAGGACACTAACTTTTCCCCGGGCACAGTGTCACTTTACGGACACCTCTTCTCGAAGCAAGGCTCTGTGTGACCAGCGCAAGGCAGGGGACGCTCAGCCTGCCCAGGAGGAGTGAGCTGGGACTCTGATGGGAAGCCCTGGCAGGTTGCGTGGCAGTCTGAAATGACAGCGCCATGCCCCCATGCCCCAAATCCAGAGACTACCGTCCTCCCAGCAGGGATGCCGGGTCCTCGCCGCCCAGCTTGCGCTCCAGCCTCTCGGCACAGGGCTTGCTGCCCCTTGCACGCCAAGCTGTCAGGCTGCGAGCTGTGACAGCTGGGGCACGAGTCCTGCTCCACTATGAGGACCACAGAGGGGACAGCATCCCGCTGTGGGGAGGGAGAGCCGGGACGAGCCGCCACATTGCCAACAGTACAGCCAAGTCCACCTTGGGAGTCTTTTATGTATGAAGACTGTATACATCCCCTTTAATTTTCATCTGTGGCTGGCTCTTGCCTTCCTGCCGCAGCAAGGAGAGCGGCTGCCACCCTGGCAATGTACTGTGTGTCCCTGAAGCTGTGCAGTGTCCCCGCGCAGTGTGCAGGGCACGGAGCATCGCCGTGATGCAGCACACTGTCACCACTGTAGTGGGGTCTCACCAAATTCTGTGGCAAACTGGGAACTGCAGCAGGACACCCGCGGTGTCAAATGGTGTGACAGATGGAGCATCAAATGGGCAACAGGACACTCACCCCTGGGTCTTTCTGCATTCCCCACATCCCAGCCGGAGCCCCATTCCCGAGCCAGGGGATGGTGGGGAAATCCAAATGGCTGGCAAAGGGCAGGTCTATTAAAAGGCACAGCGTAAGCCACTTTTGTGGGACAGTTTGTCAAACAAATCCATTTGAACAAGCATTTGTGTGCTCATATGATTACACTGAACATGGCGGGGGGGGGCAGCAAGTAGCAATTAACAGTGGTAGGGCAGAGAGCATCTCAAATGGTGTAAATTACACAAACTGGGGACTAGCTTAAAGCTAAGCAGGCTGAGGAGAAATGTCTCATATATTGAGCTTTCTACACTCAGTTTATCAATGCATATTTACATCATCTTGACTTTTGCAACTTTCCGTTCCTTGAGCAGATAAATGCACCTTCCCAGGAGATGCTGACTTCACTGCCTGCATCCACAGCGCTCCCAGTCTTCAAAACATGTACAATTGGGCACACGCAGGATTTTTCTGGCTGGTAACTAAACCAGACAAATCAGAGAGAGTCACTGGGAGTCAAAATGGGCTTTTTTCCAAGTTTTAACTAAAAATACAAAAGGCAGTCACTTTGGGTCAAACAGAACCAAAATGTTTTGTTTCATTTGGAAGAGCTTTTAAGCTATTTGCAAGCTTTTTCTTCCCATAATTTAAGCCCAGTTTTATTTTTATTTTTTTAATAAAAGAGGCAGTGCAAAATCAAAACAAATCTTTCACTAATGTAATTTTTTACTTTTTAAATTAAAAAAAAAATCCTCCCTTACTCCCCAGATTTGTTGTTGGTTTTGTTGTTGGTTTTTTTGTGATTGATGGCTGTAATTTGAACTCCTCTCTTGCCCAATCAGACACAGTTTTATGGGGAAGGGAGAGCACCCCACAAATACCACCCAGCAGGGCTTTCATGTGTCTGGTCACAGAGTATGACAGCAATCATGCAACTGGAAAAGCCCCCACCTCCCAACTCCTTCCACATCAAAGATGTGGATCCTTTCCTGCTATAAGCCCTTGCCAATTAATTAGAAGCTACACAGAGATTTTAATACCCACTCAGATCCTTACCGGGAGTTGCACTCATCTAACCAAAGGCAGAATTTGACTCTGATTTTAAACCTGTGCCTCACTTTTACATTTATTAGCCAGTCCCTATACATTAGTTGGGGGAAGGATAGAGGAACACTTTAAACTTCCTCCATGCAAAGATCTTAACATTTACCTAATAATTTTTCAGTAACATTAAAAGAATTGTCAGTAATCTAAATTACGTGAGAAGACAAGAAGGCACCAAAGCTCAGGTTATGAGACCCCTATCTTACCACTTCTGTTGTTGCCGTTGTTCCAGCCAGAGCAATCATGTTTTGCATGAGGAGCAGCACAGCCACCTGTGTGTGCTTCATCTTCTCAGCCAGCAGATGTGACAGCAAATGGACAAAGGAGGTCTTTTATAGCAGAGTCTGGGGATTTCCCCAGCCAAATCTTAAGGAACTTGCATGATATTTTTTTAGGTCTCCGGAGAAGTGGTGTCATGAAGTCATATAATAATAGGTGCCAAATTACTAACATACAAAGAACACACGAGTTAGTTACCATCAGAAATTAACTGCATCCAATTTCCTAACAGGGAAGCTTTCCCATATGGTGCGGTATCTAATCTTAATCTCAGTTATGCAGAACATCGGGTGCTTATTTGCTAGAACAGGTAGACCGACATTTCCTCTTGCTGTGACTCAATCACAAAAATTCCTACTTATTCCTTCTCAGTCATGCAGACAATACAGGTCTGGGTGATATTTATTACTTCTTATAGGTACAGAGAAGAGTAGGTCAGGTTAGACTTTTCACACATCAGAAACACCCCTGATTTCAAAGGCTGACAGACCTTTGACAATAAGTAAAATGCACAGGGGTCTCTACAGCTTTTCAGTTCCCTTGACTGTCACACAGCACAGGTGGGACACAAACAGACTATCTCCTCATATTTCCTTCCCAGTAGGCTTATGTGTCGTACGTTAACACTATGTAGCCATTAATGCTTACTTGTGCATTAACACTGTGTACCCACCAATGCTTACTCACTTCTTGTCTTTTAACAGAGCTGCATGCCGTCTGACCACAATGATTCACTGTCCTGTCTCTAGAACAGTGATCCAGAAAGAGACAAAACAAAGTTTCAGGTAACATCTAGTGTGGCCCCCACACTCCCCAGCTGGACCGCACTACAGTATGACAAGCAGTGATTTGCCTGTAGTTCCCAAAGCATCCAGCCCAACTCACAAGCTCCCCACTTCCAACGAGCTAACGCCTTGGTGGAGTCAGATGCAAGCCTCTACCTGGTGCAACAGAAACTAAAATTTCTCTCCAGACTTCCGTGGATCACTGGGAAAATGAGCTTGGTGTCTGGGAGGAAGGTTCCAGTCAGGACTAAGCAGATGGTCATGTCTGTGCATTTGTAAAAGCAGTCAAGAAGTCCCTGGACCAAAACATGTCATCTCTTGTCCTTTCTTGTGTCTGTATCCTCAGTGCAGTATTTGCCCTTTCCTTCTTCATTTTATTTGACTTAGTTCTTCTACTCAGGCAGCAGCAAATGGCTGCAGTTGTGTGTAAGTGGACAAAGTGTTTAGGAGACCCTTACTCCCTTCCAGCATTGGAGGGCAGTGGTAAGGGCAGGAGCAGCGCTACTTCTGAGCAGTAGTACCGCTGCATACAAAACCTGTCTCCCAGCTGAGGAACCCAGAAGGCTTTCTTGTGTTACCATAGCACTATCAACTCCAGGTGTCAAATGGGAAAGCTGAGGCTTAGGGCACATCCATACTAGAATACTCTTCGGAGCAGTCAGGCCCATTGGGGTCAAGTGTTTTTACCAAAACTTCGCATAAGCTTAAGCCTCCCGACAGATTCACAAGGCTGGCAGCAGCATCTTTTTTGAGGACAAGCTCATTTTGTAGGGAATAGATATAATATGTTCTTGCACAAACACTTTTTTACAGCAGAAGCTGCATCTGCGCAGGAGGATTTCATGGCTAGTAATTCAACAGAAGATAGACAAGACCTGGAAGGCATGTGATAATGTCTAAACAAAAAGAACCAGAGCCATGGCGGTAGAGCAAGCAAACAAATCCAGGCCTTTTCGTCCCAGGTTATAGTGGTCTGCTTTCCTGGGGTAAATTACAGTACTTTCATGGGAATAGAGAGACTGAAGCTGTAATCATAGTGTCTTTGTGAGGGCTTGAGCTCTAGTCCAAGCAGAGCAGATTGGCCCACATCAGAACAGCTATAGGCTATGTATTATCCTCTGCACCATAAGAAAAACACTTTGGCCACTTCAGAGCAGAGTTCAGGTGCAAATCAGCACATATGTGTTGCAGATAATTGGTAAGCCTACGCTACCCTCCAAATTAACTCGCAGTATACTCTCAGGTTGTGATATCCTGATGTTTTGTAATTGCCACTTCCTTCCCAGCCTCTTTTTTGGAGTGAACCAACTGATCTTCTCCACTGCAAGGGCAGTCCTGGAAACAGATCACTCCCAAAAGGTGGCATTGATGAGGGTTTGTTCCTTATCAACTCTGCCTGGTCCTAAGCAGCCCTTCAACAATACCTCACCAGGTCTTATCCTGACAAACACCTGCCATAAGCCCTCCTGGAATATCACTTCTTATGGAAATACCACTCTGGTGGACTGAAACCATGTCTCAGGTTATTTCTGATGCTCCAAACAAAACGAAAAATAAAAAAAAATCCCACACAGAAAAGCAATGATCACATCTGAGAACCAAGGGGCCCAGAAGAGACCCAAAAGCATGAGTGCTTCATCACATGGATACAAGGGAAGCCACCAGGCTGCTGCAAAAGAGACAGCTCTGAGCAGGGTGTGAACAGGCCACTTTTCTGTGGGCCAGGTATCATTCCCAGCGGTGGATGCATTTAGCAGGATAGGTGCAGCCTCGAAGGAAAGCCTAACACAGAGAAGTAGGGAAACCAGCCTGAGGGTACTGATGCATCTGTACGTATGCAGACCCCAGATGAGCAGCATGCTCCATGCCCCATCCATGCAGCAACGCTTGGGCAGCCTGCAGACTGCCTGAAGGCACCTGGCTGCGGCACGCACAAGCCCACCGGCCTTTGTAGGGTGCCTGGAGTCCTGCTGGCTACAGAGAGGGCAACGCTGCAGCGCACATGGCCACACTCGCAGGCTCCAGCCTGTAGCAGGGCAGCTTTGAAGGCAGCTTTGTGCAGTCAGCACAGCCAGCATGCGAGTTTGGAGCCTGGATCTCTAATCAAGAGAAAAACCTGTTTTCCGAGCATAACAGTGAGTCTCTGTTCCTTCCAGAGGCTGGTACTGCAAATCACCCCCAAAGAACAATAGTTTCTCACCAGTTTTATGCTTAAAAGCCAGTTCCGAGATAGTAAGCAAATATTAGCTAAGTAATGATAGTTAATCGGTTGCTTTGGCAATTTATTCTATATTTCTGTTTGCACATAACCTTACAGAGACAAAGGGGACTTGCATTTTTATTCCTAGTCAAAGCATAATTATTGCTAAATAAACATATCTTCTTTAGATCTGTGTAGAGCCCTTCATCTGGAAAACGTCAGACTCATTGCATTTGAGAGAAACTTTATTTACATGTCATACATGAAGGTTACTCTTATTTACTATTTCCACTTAGGAAAACAGCAAAATACAAGAATTTTCTCTTTGTAGATCTGCACCCACCAGTACTTCCTTGTTGCGCAACAGACCTAGTGGGCAATCCAGGGCAAAGTCCCTGGGGCACAGACTTTCTCTTTGATTTCAGTGGGAGTTATACATCAAAAATGTCTTTGCAAAGAAACCCCTTTGTCTCTCAGAGGTCTGTTCAGCAGACCCCTTCTCAAACCCAGTCTAACTTAACCATTGTGTTTATTACAGCATAATTATTGTGATTATTATTCAACAGAGGGATAGGTGATTCAGATCATCTGCTCGCTAAAGCTGCTGGCTCAGTCCAAAGTCGTTGGAGTCAAATATTACTTGATCATGCTTTGTGGTATGAACATAATCCTCTACATCTCAGTTTCCCATCTGCATTTGGATAGTATTTCCCTCCCTCAGAGTCATGTTTTGACATTAGATGCATTAACAAGAATAGGAGGCACTTAACAATTACAGAAACAGGGACCACACTAAACATGCCAGAATAAAGGCAAAAGAGAGGATATAACTTGTCTCAACTTAGCAGGCCAAAAACAGGATGAAGAACTGAATGCAGGTTATGTACCTCAGTTCTATATGTCGGATAATCATCAAGTAATATATTTATTCTACTTCAAATTCTCTCTGAACTGTTCAGGGCACTCCCAGAACAGGCGTACGACTTACACTTTCTTAAAACAAAACCAAAAAATAAAAAGAAGGAGATTCAAAATGGGCTATAGTATCTAATTGTGCTAACTTGACAGAACGTTTCAGACGTACTCAGAAAGTACTGCACTGCACATTACATTTTGCAAGTCTAATGTAAAAGTGTTTCTACTCTTTGCCTGCAGACACGATAAGACTCCAAGCCTCATGGAATCAGCATTCCAGTGCATGTCGTCCAGTACCCTATATGCTGTGGATTTAGCAAAGCTTGCCTAAAGCTTGTTAAATCCCCCCTCCCACCAAACTGTGTATTTCTGAAGTAAAGCCAAGAAAATGGAGAAAGTATTAATTCAAATTCATCCTGTGATACAAGAACATAACAGCTAATATTCCTTTTTTTTTTTCTGAAGGTGGCTGCAAAATGGTTCTTTCTGAAGCTAACCAGTCTGGGCTTCTTTGGTTTTAGGATCGTCCTGTAGTGAAACAAGGAAGTTAGGGTGGGCAGCTCTCTTCGATAAGGTGCTGTGTGACTACTGACATAATGAAATCCTGCTATTTCACAATACCAATGTCCAACATAGGCCTCTCCTACTCTGCTAATCTCTTTACAAATTACTTGCACTTTTTCCCCCTCCAGGTGATTCACATTCTTATGCAATATATTTTGGTGCCATCTATCATAAAGCCCATCTTTTTGGAAGACATTATGCAAATTCTTTCATTTAATCCCTTTATCAGTAGAATGTCAGGTTAGTGTTTTAAAAATCATCCCTCTGGGCAATGTCCAAAATAAGAAAGTGTATGAGAGATATTAGCACCTAATATAAAAAATGGGGTTACTAAGGATGAGCCTTATTTTGCTGAGGCTGTAGGAAAGGGGCATCTTTCTGCAACAGAAGGAGCAACTGAGAATTATTTGCAGAGACGGCAAAATTTCCGTTACACCTTTAAAAATGCCACTGACACAAACTGAACTGATTGAGCTGCCAAAACTGAAAGAAAAAAATTATCTGTAATGTCAAAAAAGACAGACCTTCACTAAGAAAGACACAAGAGGAAGAAGACAGCAGGTGAGGTACATGCCAGACAGAAGAATGAGAAATGATTAGCCACAGATTCTGTGGCTTGGCACAAAAGCTTCTTACCCTGAAACAAAGCAACACAGAGACTCTTAGATAAATTAATTTTGTCTAGGCATAATCTGAATGTGAGTTCAAAGCCAAAAGAAATCAGAGAATTATAGTCCTGGTCTGTAACAATGGGAAGACAACAGGCAGAAGAGAAAGGATGGCAAAAAGGAGAGAGCATAGATGAAAACTGGCACGCTTTGTTAGAGAATATCAAAATGCATGAAAAGCAAAACCTAGAGGAGGCCTAAGTGTATATATATATATGAAACACGGACAGCAGTATCAAAATATGCTGGGCTGGTGAAGAAGAATGAAATCCCACTGCAAGGACACTTAAGGAAAAGCAGTAACTACTTCATTACCAGAAACAAGCACAAAACCAGGCAGTAGGGTATATTCATGCAGCATGGCAAAGAAAGGTAGAAGAAAACCTCTAGGAGAAGGAAGGTCGTAGGCCATCAGGCTAGGAAAGAGGTGTACCATTGCACTGGGATTATGATAGATTTGCATGGATGGCTAGCCACACATATAAAGGCAGGAGAAACCTGCATGCCAACGCTTTTAAAGAAGAAAGAACAATTGCTCAACAATAACATGGGGCAAAGACAAGGCAGGGGGCATGCTATTGCTGACAACAGATAACTGCTCCTTCAACAGGCATCTCAGAAACAGAGCCAGCACGACTTTGAAAGGATTGATTTACTTTGGCATTACATTGCAGATAAATTCATTTTCAAAAGTAAAAGTTCACACACATTTAGGAACGTCCCCAACCTAGTAAGGGTTGTCTTCTCATCTGAGCAGCTGTTTGTTTAGCATTTCAGTACACTGCAGCTGAAATTCGCAGAGTCTTGCATTTAGTTCCTGTCGCTTCCCTAAATGCGCATCCAATGGTGAGAATACCTACTCCTTCAGAAAGACTTGTCCTTCACACATATGTCCCCAGTCCCAGGTGACAAAAGAACATGTCTGGACATGGTATGAGTAGCTAATGCCAACCTCAACACTTACAGGCACATTTGTAATAAAGACTTACGACAGAAATGTCTTTGAAACATCTGCTCCACATACCACCATGTCACAGGTCCCAACAACACTAAAACCTTTATTGAAAAAAACAAAAGCCATTTCTCTAATGCCTGCACGTGCATCTGGTTGGTGAATATAAATACAGCCACTTGGCCAGAGGGAAAAATCTCCCAGCTGCTTTTATGGCTCTGCACGTTCCAGGAAAACTGCTGCCTCTGTCAACCCACAGAGCAGCACCAGCCTCATGCACCCACGGCCCCAGCTGCTCCGTGAACAAGCAATGTGGCCAGCCCAGCCTGGAGGCAGCAAGCGCTCAGTGACCACTTGACTAAACGTGCACGCTCCACACTGTGCAGAGTTAAGAAGCGGGAAAGAAAAAATCTTCTCCCCCGTAACAAACCCGCATCTGAACGATGTGGTCCTCTGCTTCTTACTCTTTCTGTTGTTTTGAATCTCAGCCCAGGGCTGCCTTGATCAGCCTAAGGAGATGATGAGAGAAATGCATTTTCACAGCAGCTCTAGTAATACTTTTCTTCTTACAGATACAGAGAGGATCTCTCCCACCTATACGGACCAAACAATGTAAAGTACAATATGTTCAACTGCACCAATGGTAAAAACCATTTACCCTTCAAAAGACAAAATCTTCTGGGCTTGGCATGGTAGCAGAAAGGTCCTCCTTCAGATATTCATCTTCAGCCAGATATCACAATGAAGAGGACATGCAAAATATCTGAGCTGGAATGAGAGATGAAGAACCTATAGACGATCAGCTGGATACAGCTGCAGCTTTCTTTAGCCATTAGTATTGTGAAATTTTCACAATAACATTCGATATCCCTAAGGAGTCCCATAACATATATTGCAAAGGCCTCACTGGCTCCCAGGCAAGAAGCACATTCTCATGCCTTTCCTGTGGCATGCAGACAGAGTTAAACCGACCCTACACCTACCCAGCCTCCTTGGAGCATTGCTTCACCAGAACATTAATATATCCGGGATCAAGCTGCGTCCATTGTAATCTTCAAACAGCCCGACAGTGTTGGCACAGGCATTCTTGTGTGAGATGGGCTATACAGGGACTTGACTATGATCAAACAGTCTAGATGAGCAGCTATTCACGTAAGTAGCCCCTTCTTTTCAGCTACATTCATCACTCAGGGATCAGTGAAAAGAAAGCTCACACCCAGATAATACTTGACCCTAGAAAAGAAAGTCCTCGTTTGGTTTTATAAACTATTCAGGTGTTCTGTTTTGCTGTACCTGTAGGCATGCACATTGCATGCTTTGGGCTTTGCAACGCACACAGTAATCCATTCTGACCAGATACAC
This sequence comes from Opisthocomus hoazin, assembly GCF_030867145.1. NCBI lineage: Eukaryota > Metazoa > Chordata > Aves > Opisthocomiformes > Opisthocomidae > Opisthocomus > Opisthocomus hoazin. The sequence continues at coordinate 38,477,804 of NC_134414.1, read as the reverse complement.
ACTTTGCCTAATTGTGACTGCAAGCAATGCCAAAGCAGCCCTGCTCTCCTAGAAATCAATAGATGGACCACAGGAGAATGTGCATACTGGGCAGCACGAAGGAGAGCCATGCTCAGAGATGTTCTCTGCAGCTGATTGACCTGAACTGTAACTATAGTGGCAAGCCAGATTTCTGCGGATCTCGGGATGGGATAGTTTCTGCGTCACCTGCAGTTGCTATCATGCAACCCAACCTGCTTCTCAGAATGAATTAACATACCCACTTTCTACTTCTGAGACAACTGGAGCAAGAGAGTCTGAAGAAAATAGAGCAGCCCAAGCAGCCCACCCTCTCCCTGCCCTGGGGACCCTTGAGCAAGGAAAGCTTTCCTGCAACAATGCTCACACTACAAGATGCACACCGATTGTTTTTGCCACTGTTAACCACTGCAGGCTTTCTGTAGGAGTTTATTAGTCCAATCCACCCTCAGCTGCAGTGGGCTTAATCTAGTCATAGAGCAAGCACAGGTAAAGACCCCTCTATGAAAGCGTTTGCCAGGGCAGAAGCCTCATCTTCATTCCTTTGCAATACAGCCAAATTTCAAGTGTCTGAGCTCAGTGCTTGCCTTAGTATTTTTTTAAGATTCAGGAGGACCAGTACAATTTTTTGTTGCTTTTGCTTTGAGAGCAAGGTTAGAGAAGAACAGACAGTTCTCCTGAATGCTATTTTTTGGCAGAATTCTGAACAGCCTCGCTATCTTTCGGAGGAACCTGACATTCAAATGAACCTAGTGTAGGGGTGGAAAAATATTCCTGGTTGATCTAAAAAAAAATCTGATCCAATTTGGCCAAGCTGTAAATTCACCTTTTATAGAAAAATCTCAAAGACTCTATGCAAGGGCATTCATACAATGATGAGGGAAAGAATCAGAGTCTATAATGCCCAGACCCCAGGGTGAGCTACTGAGCCACACCACCTCTCAGGCAGCTTCTGACAAATCTCTGTGCCTGCCAAGTCACTTGATGGCGCTGCACCCAGCTGCCCCCCTGCAACAGTTTAGCACCTCCAAAAAAAGGTCAAAAGGAACAGAACATGTCCCCTATCCACATTCCAGTTCACAATCCAGCTTAACTCACGAGTGAAACCAGGTTTGTGCCAAGACGGCACCCTTTGAACGGGAACGGTAAGACTTGAACGAGCCGGTGCTCCAGCCTGCTACCTGCTACCCTGGCAGGAACTTCTGGCAGACCGGCTGTGATAAATAGCAGAGAAGGTGGGGAAGTGATAACATCTTGAATCGCTGTAGGTTGAATTGCACGTGAACATGAGTTGCAATACACACAAGAGCTTGCAAATGTAATTCAGAACACATGGCAGGCTCCCGAGGGCTTGTTTACACGACAAAGTGTATTTAGACTGAGATAGTGTCAACTTCAAAGAAAAATACTCTTTCCTCAATCAATCTTTGGATAGGCTCTCTTACTTCAAAATAGGAGTGACTTAGTCCGAATCAGTTGAAGTCCACTCTGACTTGAGCTATGCTAATTCAAAAAAAGGCACTCTATCAATGGAATTAAAGCACCTGCCCAGAGAATGAATAGCTATTAATAGATCTCTATGTAGACAGGTTGGGAGCAATTTCTCAAAACACATATCAAAAACAGGTGAGAATGTAGCACCAGAGAAATAACGGTAAAAAGGAAAGAGAGGTAGGGAGAAAATCCAGGTTGTAAAAAACCCCAGAATTATAATGTTCACTTAACTAGCCATGCATTGTCGTAAATGCACTTCTTCACACGCCTTTCTGAATAGTCACAAGAAATATCTGAAAGAAAGTATGTTTTTTTCACAGATCCTGCCTGTGGAACCTGTTTTTGTTTTTGCAGTTTGAATTTCAGCTTCTACCTGAAGGTAAATGAGTGTCACACCACAAACCTGACAAGGACCCATCTGCACTTCTATGTATTAAAAACTCCATCCTTTTCCCATAAGATATACCCCCAGTCACTGTTTTAGGGGAACAGCAGCTGATTTCCAATAGCCTGTGGAAGTTTGCCATTGGGTTTGGAATTTCCTGCCAGGCTGGTTTCTGCCAGTTTGTGACAGTATTTGCACTGCTTTGTCATTATGATCTCACTAGGAGTCTGAAGTAATGGTTAAATGTATTTACACAGAAATGGAACTTTTTTCCTCACAAAGACACTGTATGACATCAGAATAGTTCATTTTCCCCACAAGACAATTAATAATTCCATCATCATAAAATCGTGAATGACTGTGTGCATTTCTCTATAATACTCATAAATTAATCCTCCAGATTTTCTGTTTCAGTAGCATTAACTTCCTGGTCAAACAGGATGTCAGTACTGATCTCTTCAGCTGTTGAATTAAAAATTCAGTCTTCACCTTTCTTACGTATTAGGTTATAAACTCAAAATGAGAGTAGAAAGTCTGCCCATCCTCTAAAATGTAATGAAATTTTCTCAACTCACTAGTTTTTATTTCAATTGAAGTACATTACTCTTTGGATTGCTTAAAAACAGGGGTGAAACATTCGTCATCGTATAACCCTTGTTCAGTATCTGCCCACCTGGACTCTTTTCTCATTATCAGAAGTATATCAGAGGGACGTCAATAGAACTTCATCAATAAAATTCTGAGGAGAAAGGAGAATAACCTCCACCATCTGTAGGTATCGAGACAACCTAAAATTTCTGATATGCAAGTTCTGGCTGTTCTTGGCATGACGCTTCCGGACGTTTCTTTCTCCAACTGTCCACTGCATCACTCTGCTGGTAGTTCTATGCAGTAACACAGCAGAAAGTGTGGCACTCCCCAAGCAGCCTCTGCTCACATCTCAGCATCTCAGCTTAAATGGCTGGAGGATGCCATGTCTGCACGTAGAATGTGCTACCCTTTGCTTGCTGCCCCGTTCACTGTGGGGGGCATGAAGTAGAACCTGAGACAGGACCAGCAGTAGTGAAGTGGCAAGGACTGTGATGCCTTTCACACGAGTGACAGCAAGACACCCAAGCCTGCATTAAACAGGGTGTGCAGGAGAGGGAACGGGAGCACCCGAGGCAACACAGTTCTCAAGGAATGAGGCACAGCATGAAATGAGACCCAGAAGGTGACTCTCACTTGCTTCTTCAGCTGGTACAGCCGAACTCTGCTCCGCTACCCGAGACAGGGTGAAGCCACCTTGCTGAGCCCAGCAACACTGCTATCCGACGGCAGAGCACATGGCAGGTGTCAGACCGCAGGAGGGGAAAAGCACGGCTGAGAGATGCTTCCCGTTACCCTGCTACACTCACACCAAATGCTGTATAGATATTACACAAACAGCTTCCCTTCTGTTGGGTTTGCTTGCACCTGTTATAATCTAATTAGGAGGAAATTGGACTTCTTTTGCTCACATCATAAACAGAGGCAGCATAAACATATAAATCTTTCTCTTAAATTCCTTTTTCTTCCTTCTGAAATGCCAGAAGACTGCCCTGTGAACCCAATGCGCAATTCTCTTTTGCATAGCATGATGAATAATGGATCAAGCTTACATCTACCACAGATGAAAATCATGCCTTTCTGAAATCCATTCACTGCCTCATGGACCCCAAATCCTCTAGGTGCTACACATTTCAGCTGTCATAAATCCATGTAATGTTCTTGCGCATGACACTACTCATTTAGACCACCTATTTAGTTAAAACGACAGATGGGAAAAAAACACATGTAACCAAACAACTCCCCAGCGACCACACAGCTGCTGATGCTGAGGGGACTCTGTGCTTTATGCTGTGATAGTCAGGCACTTCCATCCACATTTACCACCTGCTGTCAATATAATATCAGGTGGAGCTGTGCAGTTCTCACTCAGCTTGCTTCTATTCAAGCCATTCTCCTTAAGGTTTTCTCAAGCAAATTAAGCACAGTAGGGGGGATCCTGCACCCACTGCCACTGTGGTTAGCAGGAATCTCCCCACTGTTGGGTCAGGGCCCAGAGACCAGCTCTGAAAGATGAGGAAATCTAGCAGCTGGTCTTCATTGCACCTCTTTCTTTACAAAAATCTCATCTCTGTATCAAGAATAATTAAATGTGAAACCAGAGAATAGCACAACACCCTAAACAAAGAGTATTTATTGCCCTTGTCTTTAAAGTCTAGGCCTTGCCATTCACGCTACAGTTCAACAATCCTTATTCTCTACGTAGTCCTGGCATCCTCAGAGTAACTTAGGGACCTTCTCAAACTCAGCTAGAGAAGGTATAGCAAATTAGGCTATTAAGCCCTTATTCAGCAATGCCTTAAGCCAATGGTTATGACCCGTTAATGTAAGCAGCCAAGCGCTTTCATGAATTGGGTCTTTACACAACAAGGAAGCCATATTTCAGAGTGGCACCATATATCTCTAAAATGAACATATGGCTCTTAATGTTTTCTGAAAGGCTTTTGTTTTACAGTGTGCGTCAATTTATTGTGCAGCATCCAGTTTTTCTCAATTTTTAACATAATGAAAGTCATCAGGAAAAACTAAGTTTGCTTTTCTGATAGAATGAGTAAAATGTCTTTAGATTATATTTCTTTTTGGCATCTGACAAAGAACAACCAGAAGACGTGCTTTCTTCACACAGAATTCACCATTGTCTTGATATGAAATGGAAGAAATATATGCTTTTCTGTTCAAATCACTGTAAAACAGCTTTCATCGTGGACTTTGTGCACAAAATTAGCCTGGCCAACCATGTAAACAAATAAATGAATCAATGTAACATTGTTTTTATATGGCATATTGTCATGACTCATTAGTGATTTAATTCTGCATGTGTTCTGCAGTTTGATAGACAAGTTGTGCACAGGAAAAAAATAACAATCTTAAGATTTTGGCACCTACAGCTAAGCTGTTAAATTCATATTAATGCGTCAAAATAAGTAATCAGCAACTCTGAAAATCAGGTCATTCATTTTTTGCCTAAATATAGATCTAGATGACTAACTTTAGGCATTCACAGTTGAAAAATGTTCATCCAAATGTGACATCAGGGAGGGTTGAATAGATTTCTAGAAGAAACACTTGAGAGAAAAATTCTAAACGACAACAATTTAGATGATAAACAGTATTGTAATTTATTATTCATATAGTTCTATTGGTATGCCTGGCATTCTACAGGCAAGAGAAGAAATACAGCTAAATATGCTATTCTAAATATACTTTAAAGACTAGAACTGAGGCTATAAAGATTTAGAACACAATTACTGGTGTTCAGCTGATCGTAGTATTTTTCTGAGGAAAGGATTTATATGCAGATTTTTCTCCTCTACCCTGTGAAAATAAAAGGTAAGATGATACTTGTGAACTTAGAAGCAGACAGAAACATAATCAAACAAAATTTTTCAGCTAAGACCTAGATCCATATTTAGATGCTTAATTTCTAACATCCAACTTCCCACTGACATCAAAGGGAAAACAATGGGAAGCAGGGGCAGGATTCCTCTCTAAATCCAGTACAGACAAATATAATTCAAAAGAGTGACTTACATTACACAAATGTAAGCATCTTGGATACTGGATATGATTCTCTTTCTGTTAATTAGACAGGAAGAAAGACAACTAGCTTCAGCTGGACATCTGACTTGCAGAGGTGAAATAAATCCTTTTGTTGGTGCCTACATCAAAGTTGTGTTTCTGTATTTCTTTTGGATTGGACCACTCAAAACTTCGAGCATTGGTAGATGCTGAAACCCAGGAATATTCAGTACCCAAAAATCCAATGGCTTTGTATAAAAATACATCACCTCTCATGGCCAAAATTAAGGTATTTGAGCAGACACTTTAAAAGGGCCAACAAAGTTTTGCAAAGGGAGCATTCACGCTCTTCACAAAGTGATGAGCAGGTGTTCATTTCAACAGGTACGAGCACCTAGAAAAAATGTGCTCCTTTTCGAAGACATGTTAAACAATTCATATATTCCTAGTGAATCCCACTCCTGGCAGGCTGTGTAGTAAGCAGATAGTGACCATCTGAGTTTCATTCTGTGCCAGCTTCTGTATCTGGCATCCCAGCCAGTTAGTACAATGGATTGCTTTTCCTAAGGAACTAAGAGCACTAATGAAGAGCTCCTCATCAAGTTTAAATGCAAAAAAAAAAATACATTATTGCAGGGACATTCACAGAAATAACTTAATAACTGCCCGTTTTGCAAAGGGAAAGGTGGATGGGTCTTTTTTCAGTAAAACATTCCTTTCTGTCCCTCTAGAGAAATGTGTCATCATACATTACAGAGAACCCATTCCTTTGTGTCTAGGGAGAAAACAATTGCAATGTAAAAATTTTCTATGAAGACAGCAAAGAGGCCAGAATCTGGAAAGTGCTTTAAATGTACATGCTTGGATTACATTTAAGAAAAAGTGTTTACAGATTAAATTCCATCTGTGCTACCACTCCCTGATGTGAGAATGGCAGTGACCCACCTCTGGGTCCATCTTCAGCAGCGACATTTGAATCTTTGTGGAGCATTTCAATGTTGGACAGTACATCTTTTTAGTCTGGTCAACACAGATGGCAAAGCTGAGGCTCAGGCTCTAGTAGCTATAAATGATGCAGCCATCAAATCCTTTCATAAAGAATAGAAGCACAAAGATGGTTCAGAGAGGGTCAGGTCTATCTATATAAAACAGGCTTGATGGATCACCTGTCTCTCTCCCCCCACTGGCAGTAGAGTCTGGAGGCAAGTTGTCTAACTAGCTCAGGCTAGACACCTAACTTTTAGATGGTTAAATTTAGGTAAGACCAATGCAGGGAATAGCCTACAGCAGGGAATAGCCCTAAAGCACCAAGGTCTAAGAGAAGTGCTGAAAGGTTAAATTAAGTTGGCTATGTGGAGACTTGTCACCTCACCTGTAGAGTTCCCCTCTCAGTCCTGCTGTGGTAAGCCCTTCACCCTTGATCCACAAGAACAGAGCAGGTTGCCCAAAGGGGAGTCAGCCAGGACTGTATATGATTTTCACCTGGATCTGAGGGCCAGCCAGAGCAAAAATAGCATTTTTTAAGAGAGGTGTGCTTTGCTGAAACAGAATTAATTCTTACAATCTGCTTCCTGAAACAAGAAGAGTAATGAAAACACATGCAAATTTCAGCAGTAGTGAGGCAAAACCAGTACATGAGAATCATACATTTAATTAGCTTCACCGCCACAAAACAGCATGTAAAGGCCTGCTACCATCATAGCACAGCTAAACAAGCCATGCATCAGCTGATTACTAAATCTGAAAAGCACAGGCTGTCAGTGCTTTCCTGACATCTGTAAAGTTCTGCAGGATTCCTACATGCCAGCGGTACCTCTGTCTTTGTACAGTCCATTTCCCACCAGCAGGTCATACCGCAGTACGGTTGTGGGGGGTGCAATGGATACAATGCCAGCTCCAGATCACTCCCATCACCAACAAAACTGACTACTTTTCCACTGCTCCCAAGAAGTCCCTGATGAGGAACTCCTGCTGGCAGTTGTCATTTTGATAGAAGGCATCAATGACCCGCTTTTTCCCCCCCAATACCTCTGGCAGAGGTCCCACTCTTCCCTCTATTGTCTCTGCACATCCTTAATGAGAAATAATAAACTCTTACATTCTCAGAGTCCTCCCCACCCAGGCCCTCCTTGTAGTGGGGTGAAATAGCAGTAATGAGACTGAATAAATCTCTGATGCAGTGAATATCACTTTGCTTCAGACTGCTCAAGAGCAAGCACTAAAATAGGTTTGCATCCTGCAGCCACCATCACCCGCATGATTTGGGCACAGCTAATCTAGGCCCAGAACAAATATCATGTGTCAAATCTGGCAAACCACCCCCTCTACACGATAAAATCAATCTGATAAACAACTGATCTCCCAAAAAGAAAATGCTGTTAGAAAACTGTAATGATGTTTTTACAGTAAGCCTATTATGAGAGAGCATAGAGAAGTCGCATTTAATTATATTACATGTTCTACACCATTTTTACTAACTTTTCTCATTTTGTGGACTGGACACTTTTTGACCACTTACAAGGCCAAATATTCTTCCTTAACCTGCTCAGTGTTGACGGGGAAACAGAATAAAGAGGATGTTTGCAGTTTATGGGTACATCTGGTCATGCTGCAGCTCATGATCCAAACTGATGCTATTTAATCGAGTGCCAGCTACCACCAGTCAAATACCATCCCCCAGTTTCCATGTTAAAGAGTTAGAAACTGAGCATATTTGAATCAGGGTTTTAAATTTAGTCCTTCTTGTCTTTCCAGCCATTTGAAAAGAAAATTGCCATTTATAACCATAATGGGTTATTCTGCTACTAAGCAGCTAGATGAAAAGGAAAAGTCTTTACATTCACAGGGCCTTCAAGTAGTTGGAGCATGTAACCTCAGTGACCTGCAACATCAAATGAGAAAAGACAACACTCAGTCTTTCAGCTTTTAGCTTCAAACACTTTGAATCTACAATGAACTCAGTTCTGAGCATCTGGTCTTCTTAACCCCTTACATTCAAAGGTCATTTGATCTTTCAGCAGAGTCAAGATTTGTCAATATGACAAACAAACATCACTTCATACTTACTAAAATTGGAGGCTAGCTGATGACAAGGGAAATTGGCTATGGCAGGGTTATATGTTTTTCCGATCATTCCTGTTTTTTACAATTCAATTGAAATGCTAAAAATAAAAAATTAGATTAATTCTGACCATTTGTATGACACTTCTTCTAGCAAAAGTGTAGTATGGTGCATGACAGAGTTTACACATGCTGAGGAGAGTTATGGATTTAGAGATAGCCAAGCTGTCTTTTGTCTTTCCTTCAAGCATTTATCATGGAGGTTAGTTTGGTGTGACTCGTTTGCTCTGAACCACTGCTACGTTTCTAACTCGATTAGGTTCTGGTGCTGATGAAAGCCGATCCCTGCTGCCACTGAAATCAATAGTAGAGTCCTCAGATCTTCAGCTTGTAAAAATAATTGGCTGAGAAACCGTTGTGGCTCTTCATATTTTTACATTAATATTCTGTGCAGAGATGAATCAACCTCTCAGAATACCAATGCAAAATTTAAACCCAAACTTCCACCCATTTCACCAACATGAGGTATAGTAAATCTGCTTGGATCTCTGCTCAAGTTGAGTGACAAAGTCCAGGTTTGTGTCCCAACTTATTCAAATATGAAGCTTTCCAAAACAAAGTCTGGGGGTCTTAGTATCTGAGATTCTCCAGTATTCTGAAAGTATTTTTCTGATTCAGCTTGAAGCACTAAATGAGTCAACTTGAACATCCACCGAGCTTGCTCAGAAATGACCTCTCCAGTTTATACTAAATGCTGGTGACTATAAAAGATCCACCACTCTTACGAACACTTAGGGTTTGTTTACACTAACTCACTGAAGTCGGTTGGACTATTAGGTGCACAACTAGAAGCACTTAAGTTCAGCACCTTATTTAGAAGGCTGGGAAAGAAAGAACCAATTTCACCCAATTTGAGACAACTCACTGAGGTAATAAACAGGTAAACTAGTAATCTTAGTTATTTTATACAATGAATAAAGCAAAGAAGGTATCTCCAGCGAGCAATTAATGTTAAATCGCCCTTAACTGTTGTTGTCACACACCCCTCATACAATATTTCATCGCAAGTTTCATAAATAAGACCAGAATCAAGTAACCTTTTTCAGCTGCTTCTTGATTACCATTCACACCAGAATTAGCATATCAAGGTAGGAAGAAATACATGAATATTTATTACCTCCATTCCTACATGGACACTTTAAAGAAGAATTTCCAAGAACATGAGAGACAGACCTACAAATATTATTTGTGTGCTTAAGGAAAACCTTTGTGCTAAAATTCTGATGAAGCAGTCATGACTTTGAAGGATTGAGAAAGCCGTGTCTATAAGCATGTTATTTCTGTGAGATATCACTGAAATAATGGCAACAATTACCCTAATTGACTGTACTGACAATGAGCGCAATCCACGGAGCCCTTGAAAACAGGCAGCTAGGAAATAAGGGAAGAGCACAGCTGAAGCCGGCTGAACAACAGCAGCACACATGCGCCAGCCAGGCAAGCGCTGCTTTGGGTGATGTTTTGGCACTGTGGGGACACATGAACTCCCAGGACTTTCCTCCTTTCACCCTGAAAACTTTCAATGGCAAAATTCCCAACTACAGCCCAGCAGCTCCTCCCCGTCACCAAGCCCTCCTTCCCCATGGTCGCTGGCCCAGAGGACCGCAGAGAAGGCCCTACCAGTGGGTATCCTGCTGTCCGTGGGCATCGGACATTCCATAGAGAGGCTTATGGTGGAAACCAGTCTGTCTCCATTATTCCTCTCCCTAGGTCTCAGACAGCCATGCATAACCATACACACTGTCTCAGCATCTTGTGGCCCTTCTCAGTCTTTTCTGTATCTTAGAAAAGACTGGGAAATCTGGTGTACCGCTGTGAAACTCCATTCATTGTCCTGAATGAAGAGAGGAACACCTATAACCCAGGAGGTTTTCAGAGGTGTTCACCTTTCTCAGGTGTCCAGCTTTTTCTTTGGATTAGAGAGAAGGTGTTCCCTGCAAGAGGACAGGATTATCCCTCCCTCCCAGGCACAGATAACAAAAACTTAGACACATCTGCACTAAAGTTAGGTAAATACCGTAATCGTACTCGTTCCCACCTCTAAATATGTTTTATTACATCATTGATGATTGTCCCATCGTGGAAAATCACAAGCTAATTCCTGCATTTTGCCTAGTAACCTGTGAATGGGCTAAAAATAATGGTGTGTATTCATCACATCAGAGCAGCTTGTCCACCTCAGACCAAGCAGCATCTGTTTTGATTCCAATAGTGGCGGGTACAAGGAGTATGAAAAAAAGGAGCTTTCCAGGAAGGAGAAAGAAAGGGAGGAGAGGGAACATTGAGAATGAAAACAGAACAAGGAGGAGGAGATGAGAAAGAACATCAGTGAAAGCAACTTTTACTGAAGTTTAAGATTAATGATTCCTCATCCGCAAGCACTCTACAATCTGAGGTAAGTGGAAGAAGCTGGAGATGCTACTCAATAGCCAGTGTAGCCCTTTGCAGACATAAAAAGCAGTACGCTGATGTTCCCACTCAGACATATAAAACCAATGTGATGTATGTAGCTTTTAAGTGTTGGTGTGGTATAAAAGTTTTATCTCTGCTTTGGCTTCAAGAAAGCTACAAAACTCAGTTCAGGAATTGCAAGCCCCTGTAAAAATGGTTATGAAAGGCATTTTTCCTAATCACGTTAGCAAACCCTTCTCTCCATTTTCCCTCTCATTAAAAAGCTTAAATATTTTACAGCTATAGTGTGCGGGCTTATGTCCAGATTACCCTTCATTAAATGACTTTTACAGTAGCTGGATACAAGCCTTTTCTATTATTACACACCAGCTAATTATGTCTCCTTTGTTTTCATTTCATCATTTTAAACAAAGCTTTTAGGGACCCAGTCATTCTGCAAGAGGTGTTGCCAAGATGAACACATTTCCAGCAAATCCCAGCTGGGCTGCATTCATTTCATCTGATGATCTTTGCAACATGAAGTAGCTTTCTGGAAAAAAAAATATAAAGTAGGGGGGAGACAGGGAGGAAGGGGAAGAAAAATAACAACGACGTCCAACCTATAGTGTTCTTATGGTGGTTTAGTGCAAAGATGACATCTCACTGGGGAAAAATCCTGCAGGATGTCAGTGAAGAGTGAAATACGATGTACAGTTCTAAAAATCATCGCTAAGCTGTGTGAACTACCAGTTCTATCAGGCATTTTCTGATTTCTGACAGCGTTACTGCTTTCATATTACCCCAATAATGTTTCCAAAGTGTATTATTAAATTCATGGCAAGAAGAAAGGGAGGAGGCCTGAAAATTACTTCCCTCCTGGCAGTGAATTGTCATTTAGGTCCCACATTGAGCCAGCTCTTTGCATTGCCTGGGAAGCCAAGGGAACCAACAAAAAGATATGATTTCCCCAGAGCTGGGTGGCCAAGGGAAATGTTCAGTCATCTGAAGTCTCCCTAGGGTACAAAGAGCAATAGCAAAAGGCTTTGCTAAAGAGAGATATTTTCTGGTATCTGTGCAAACAAAATCTACATTGAAATATTATTTTAATTACTCATTCTCATCCACGATACTCTGAATAATCAAAAATATTTGTGTCAGGAATGATAATAAGATTCATTATGTGTATTTGCATGTGCAAGGCAGTATATCGTTCCTTGTGAACAGTATGTAGAATGGCTGGCCCTTGCTCCACAGAGCTTAAAAGCTCTCATGTAACACGATGCAGAAACCAAATGAGAAAGGAAGCTGTGCAGTGCTTCATAGGAGTCTCAGTTCTCCCCCTTTTCTGATAGGCATTTTGTAAATCTCCTTTATTTTTTTTTATTGTTCTTCAGTCCTTTTGACCATGTACCTTTCTAGCCTTTCTAGCCTTGAGCAGATGGTATTCATCTAGCCCGCTGAGGGAAGTTTTGCATGTTCCTGTTATCCACGTTCTTTGGTCTTGCAAGTCCCACCCTTTACTTTCTATATATTTGCAGTTGTGGCCATATGTAAAGCTTTCTAGGATTTAGTGGATGTAAAATCCCAGACGGCAGTAAGTTTGAAGATCTTCTATTGTTATTAGTCTAGAAGTTTATATGATTCTTAAGGGACTGTGATAACCTTTCAAGAAGTTTTTAGAAAAACATGTCACTGCTAAGGAATTCAGCAGAAAACTCAGAAGACTGAAAAGATGACCTTGTCTCTATAGAGTATCACAGGGTGGTTCATCTTCTATTAAAATCTGTGAAGCTTTTCTGTGACTTACACTGCCATCACTTCTTCTTACTATGTATCAAGCATCACATATTCTTACTGTGTATTGATGGTGACACAGCCCTTCTTTACCTCCTAACAGCTTTCCCATGTAGACAGGGAAGAAATGAGCTGGCAAAAGCAGCAGATATAACAGCCTTTCTTCAACTTTCATATCTCATAGAGAGCCTATGCATGGGTGGTTGTCTTCATGTTTTCACGTCCCAATTCCAGGTCATTCTCAGCTAAATAGGATCCAGGCTAACCACTCTTCCCGAAAATCAGCTCCGGCTGCCTAAATAGTCCATTGTTGTTCTTCATCCCAAATATTGCCAGAGCAATGTGACCAATAACCTCATAAGATCAATAGTAAGCGTCAGTAAGCGTAATATATGCACCATGCTCCAGAAACTCCCTTCTCTTCACCCACTTCAATAACTCTTTTTTCTAATACCTAACTTGATAGATTGTTTCAAAAAGACCTGTGAGGAGAGAAGGCAACTTCATCTCCCACTGACAGAAGGCAGGAAGCCACCTCCCATCCTACTAATCCACAAAGCTCCAACCCCATTTGCTCATACAACTGCAAAAAAGTAAGCACAAGCTCCCTCACCACGTTTCAGATGCATGAAATGTAATAAGAAAATGAAAAACAGTCTGGCAGAAGTGTAGCTCTGCAAGCTCCTCAGCCAGGTTACCTTTCCAAATTGTGTTTGGTTTTCAGAGAGATTTGTGCATGGAATAGAAAAATACAGAAAATGTACCCACTTCAGCCCATGTAGGTGTTGTTTTCATTTTCCTCTAAAAAAAAATCCTCCTCCCCCTTTCCATCCCAAAGAGAGAGGGCAAATCACCTAACGGAACCCCCAAAAGCCCATGTCCTTGTCGCTGTCCCGTTGCACCGGCTTTGGCAGCAGTGCCAGCCGTGGTGGCAGCAGCTGTTGGAGAGCCTGCCCGGCTTTGCCTCTGCTCCTGCTATTTTGCTACTATATATGCAGTATAAATACCAAAAAAACCCTATATATGCAGTATAAATACCAAAAAGAAAAACCTGTCGAGCAGACCATTTCTCATTATTTGGAAATTAGCAATCTTTATACTGTTTCTAAAACAAATCATTTCCATTATCAGAACATTGCAATGCGGTATGCATGCACAAGAAATCACCACGCAAATATATTTCTGGTTTTAATATAGTGATGCTTTTTCTATGAACAATTTGCTACCCTTTTTCCTGAGATTCCATTCAAGAGAAATATAATAAAAACTCAGGTACGAACAGACTGCAATTATTTTCTTGTGCCCATCAGTAACAGGAGAACAATTTGTTCTCCTTAATTTCAAAAGAGAGCAACAATTAATTAAGCTAATGAGAATTAGCGGGAAAAAACTGAAAGTACTTCAAAGGAATTCTGACCTATGAAAAAATCTTATTTTTGGTCCTGATGCTAAAAAAAACATTTTTCTTTGCATAAATAATCTCACTGAAGCTTTATCCTTCAAACATACTCCCAGGATTGTGGATTTGGCAAATGCAGGCTTCAAACTGCAGTTATATTGAAGAACTGATTTTGATAAGTGCATTTTTTTGTAAAGTCCTTTGTTAAGGGAGGATATTATTAACAAACTGGAAGCTAAGACATAAACCCAAGGTGCTATCCAGTAGCAAACTGGGCAATCGTTTGTATGTTTGACAACAGCACACAGACATAGACTTAGCTAGTTGCTAGACTTTAATAGTTGCTTTTACTAAGAAGAAGTAGGGAAAAAAGTGCATTCACTGGTCCAAATATCCCCCTTAGCAGAAAAAGGCCTGCAGGGAAAAGAAAACACATAAAAATGCACTGAAGCAAAGTAATGCTCCTTGAAGCTGGCTGTGCCCCTAAACGATGCTCCTGAGATTATATCCCGAGGCGGCAGGGGGCATGGTTAAGAGCAATTCTCTCCGGCTCCGAAAGAATGAAGGCAAGTGTCAGCACTGCCATAAAATCAATTTATGGATGATTGCTCCCAGGATGACTCGAAGCAGCGGTGACATGAGTCTGGACATCGTGCTGGTGAGGAATCACCCCTAATAGCTTTCCATCTGATCCCTGGCTGCAGGGGTCAGTTCAGCCACTACACGAACGCAGGGCTGAAACGTGAGGTCGCAGATCCGATGTGTCAGCATGCGGCCAGCTCGTGACAGCGACACTTGCTGCACTGTAAAACGTTTGCCGAACGGGGTGGTGAAGCTTAGGATACCACACAAATCTGGCAGGCTTCCTTGTACCCTGTTAATCCACTGTTCCTGTACCTCACAGAGCACTATCGTGTGGGTTTTCCCCAGTTTTGAGGTCTGAATTACAGCTTGATCATCAGTCAGGTCCTGTTAACAAGGGGCAGATTAATATGTACCATGATAATATAAAGGGACTTTTAACGTTTATATTATGGCAATTACCTTGTGTCTGATATTCTTTTCACTATGTGCTAGCCTGGTCCAGAGAGCATGCACCAGTCTCACACACCCCTAATGGCGTCTCTCTCCTTACTGTCAAGGAGATTATGTGCTCGCTCACAAAATTTGTAATAGTATAATTAAAATTGGTTTACAAGTTGATTCAGGCTTTAGCTAACACAGCTTCCCTGCAAAGGGACCCTTTCATCAGTTTACCATCAGGTTAGAGTAGCTAGCACAGGATTCAGTCCCACAAAGCATTCAAGATACCTCTACTCACCAGTTGCCATCTGTCAGCTGAACCGTGACAACTGATTATAAACCCATTCCCAGTCTGCCCCTAGTGCCCAATAAAATGCTCTTAAAAGCCCCGCTCTCACTCCTCTGACCAGCTTTTCAAGACCACACAGCACCCTGGGGCATGCCAAGTACAGCTGGGACTTCTCAAGCCCACTCTCAGGGTCAGCACAGCAGCTCCCCCCATTCCACTTACGTTCTGCCAACATTCTTAGCACCTTCAGTTCTTTTCCCCTTCACTGCACTATGCAACAGACCTGGAAATCAAGCCTTTGGTGGATACCAGTGGCTATTAAGAGTGAATGAGAATTCTAATTACAAGGAGTCACACTGTGAATGGGGTTAATTTCCCTACACTCCCTGAAGGACATCAGGAGGTGAAAGAAGGGAGACATACGCCCTGAAATCCCCTAATGGCAAAAAATTTCTTTTCTGCATTGTATTCTGCCACTCCTTACAAAAGAGAGGATGAGAACAGGACAACCACTGGTGCAAATGCACTTCTGCACTCTGTGGCGTAGCAAGGACAGTAAGAGATAGATACTTACACTGAAAGTGCAAGTGGGAGGTGTGGTGCAGGTGGGTAATAAGCCTTCTAGTCTTCTACTCCTGCTATCTTTCTGTGTTCCCTGCTCCCTAGCTTCTTGCATGTTCCTCTGGCCTCTCAGTGTAACCACTGGTGGCAGTTCAACCTCAAGCAGCAGCAGAAGCAACAGGAGTCCAAGGGACGAGTGTCAGGGACAAGGGAGAGGCTGTTCGGGACAGACAGACAGTTCTCACCATTTCTTCTTCGTATAAACATCACAGCCCTCAGCGCCTGAAGCCACCCCTGACACCCTGGGGGCCTGCGGTCTGCATGGCTGCAGGAGCCAGAGGGGCTGCTGGAGAGGAGACAGGAGCAGGCAGCAATAGGACAGTGGCAGCTGTACACTGCGAGAAGCGCAGGTGAGGAACCACATCCTGCGGGCTGAAGCAGATCTCGCGTTCCAGCCACAGAAGCCCGTAGCAGAGTAGCCCCCAGCTGCGCACCAAGAACCTGCTGCAGTACGCCATACAGATACTGCAAAGCCACCGTCTGTCTAAAGCTGCATTCCATGGCTGCGGTGTAGACTTCTAGATCTTCCTGTATGTGCTCTTCTAGATCTTCCTGTACCTGCTCCGATATGGAAACTAACAATGTCAAACTGTAAAACTCATCCTAGAACACAAGTGATCATACTGAAGAAGGATTTGTATTGGGATCCTAACATGATACCAGTTAAAATCAATAGACACTTTTATTTTTAATCAAACAGCAGTAAGTGTGGCTTAGATCCTGTGAGCAGTGAAACATTCACATGGCTTTTACTCATGTGAGTAGACCCATGAGGCTTGAAGATCACATTGCTCACGCAAATCAGCAGCAACTTTTCCATCAGTATTATCTGTAACTTTTGAATAGCAGTACCTACATGCTAAGAACAGGATTCATCCCACTTCTTGCTGAACGTCCAAAACCTAGGTGTCTCATCTGGGCTCATCGCTCCAGGCTAGCCTAGTCAGTGGGAAGAGTTCAGCACTTTTGGTTGGGTGAGTCATCTCTCATAAGGCAGGTGTCTAAGACATGCCCTTTGGCAGTGCTAGCTTCTTTCTGCTGACTACAACAGGAGCCAAAGGTGACTAGCTCAGAAATACACAGCGTTTAAACCACAGACTTCTAGAGGCAGGTAAGATGAATCCTATGCCACGTATTTAAACAATTAGACCTGAATTCTTTGAAAGCTGCCCCTGTAATATAAAACCTGTCTGCTTTGACTCTTGGCAAAAGGACAATCTGATATTCATGATAAATAATTTATCTGGGGAATTAGGTCAAAGTGCTCACCATTTTTGAAGCAGAAGAGGTTTGCAGAGCAGCCATATCTACGGTATGTCCCACGTCACTGCTATCCAAATGGCTTCTTTCGGAGCTCCTGCAAGCATCTACCTTTGGCAAGCAGGTTGGTTTACCACACTTCCTTGTTTGTGGAAGCAGGGTGCCTTAGGCATATCCAAGACTGTACTTACAGACTCAAAGCTCTGCTTGGCAGCCAGCCACCCACTGACCCCACTTCTGAAACAGCATCCAGACATGACACGACCGCTGAACGAGAAATTGCTGTAGTGCTCCACAACCGTTCCCTACAAAGACAGTAAGAAATAAAGGTCTTACTTCAGGAATGCCAGAGACAGTGCAATCAGCATTCACCTTACCAAATCTACATCCGACCAGCTAAAAACACCAACAAGAGCGCCTTTCCCTTTCGCAGGCGTGCAACAGCACCGTAGCAGGAGAGCTGTATCTCAGCTAACGCTAGCTGCCGAAGAGTGAGGCACGTGGTGTAAGCCAGTTGCTCCCTGGGCTTCCTCCCTGCACAGGCACTGGAGAGAGACACATCCTGGTGCTCATCAAAGACTGCTGACCCCGTTTCTCTTACATACCTCCATCCAGGCAGAATACACCACAAATTGGAGAAGTCTATTGTTCTTCATTGGCTAGAAGCAAAGCCTAGATGGCTACCTTATACTTGCTGCCTTTTGGGGTGGTTTTGAACAGCCTCCCACCTTATATTTGCAAAACCATTTAGCAAGATTTGCTACAAGACCAGAAACAATTATGACATTTATTATTCTGTGGTCACTCATTTCCACATTAACAAGACAAGCCAATGTCCTCTCTTAGTTACAGAAAGTGGAGACATTTAATAAGAACATAAAATGTTGCATAAACACTTAAGACTACTAATTTTCTACCTATTTTATTTAGTCACTTATCATAAGATGCAACACTCAAAATTTCTCACACTGATCCCTGGCACATGCCTGTGTTTGTTCTCATAGGCTTTCAGGAACAAAAATACTTCAGGACCACTTTGTGGAGTTGAGATTTTCCCAGCAAAGGATTACGACACAAAAAAAAAAAGAGAACAGATGATTGCTAGGATGCTGGATTAAATTTTTAGAGGCAATCTACTGTACTTAAGAGAAATACTGCTTTCACTGTGTTGGAGAGGAAATTCTAGTGCAAGCCCTTCACAGGTCACAATTTAAAGATCTGCAAGTGAATGAAGGTGAGACCAGGCAAGACACAAATCAGCCTATCTGAATTTGCATTCTCTTCCTGTCACCTACCCACTTTCTCCTTAGAGAGAGTATCTGCAGATCTAGGGTTCTCTGAAGTGCTAGCAGTCTAACTGCAGAAGTTAATCCCCTGCAGTACAAGAACGAAAATCAAACCACACTGAGCCCAGTGCTGCTGCAGTTAGCCCAACTCAAATTAGCTGTTTCAAAGGCAGCGCAAGTCAAATTAGCTGTATTCAAGGTAACTTAGGCATATCACAGGTACTTGTTAAATGCCACCAAGCAAGAACACTGTTGGTGTTGCATTAGAATTATTCCTCATGGCTACCTTTGCAGCTGGAGCTCACTAGCCAGAATCTAGCCCCTGATAAACTAATTCATATAATTTTTTAAATTTGTTGAATTATTTTTAGCTTTAGTAAGTTTGAGGACTTTCAAAGTACATCAGGCTCCCACTTTTATTCTATTTTTAATTAGATGACAGGTAATTTTTATATTCACATGAAGAGTAACAGATGTAGCTTTGTATGGTGATGCTGAATCGGAAAGTAATCTTATAGTAAACAGGCTTTTTACTAATGCTGACTGTTCAAATCAAATTACAATATGTACAATTCTAAATTTCATTGCCTCGATTCTCTTCAATTTGACCTGAATATAAATATTGATCACAGATAGTTTGATTACTCAACCTTTGCTATTCTGGTGGATTTTAAAACCATTAGAAAAATTCACCTTTTAATGTAATGACTAATTTTTCCCTATTATTTTTAAATCAAATTTTTGGACAATGGTTACAATTAGATGTTTGCACTTCAGCTACAGATTTTACTGATTCTTGGATCCAGTCCATTTCCAGGGTATTTAATACCAAGCCAAGTTTTCTCCCCAGAAGCCCGCAACAAATACTGGAGTTTGGCAAGTTTTTGCCTGAAAAGCACACATAAACAAAAACATATGAACCCTGCTGGGTATGCTTTTTGAGGCACCAGATATTTAAATGTCAGCTAGAACAGACAACAAAATCTGTAGAAAGAAATGCATTATCCTACTTTGCTTTCTGAAAGTAATAGGTTTGTAGACAATACCACAAATGTACTCTGAAAGGGACTTAGATCAAATTCCACCCATTCCAGTTACAAACATGAAAGTTGATTGAAGCAAATGGAATGGCATAGATGGGGATCGAGGAGCAACCGCAGTTTAGCCCCTGAGCCTCCTTAAATTTCTTACCAAGTTTCTTTTATTTATGGACCTGAACCAAAGCTTGTTACAATCAGTCAAAAGTCTTCCACTCTCACAGAATTCAACAGTGAGCCTAAATACATAGGTCACCCTCTGCAAGAGATGTAAGCACATACTTGACTTTAAGGAAGCATATAGCCGCACTACAGTCAGTAGCATTACTGAGAAACTTCCAGACTGGCTTCTATTTCTATGCCTGACTGAATCAGGTCATCATTCCTAATTATGATCCTGATTATGTTCCTGAACTGAAGTCAGTGGGAATAAGAGCAGGGAAGCATGTCTCTGGAGGGCTACATCGACAGAATTAAATCAATACCGTGCAGCTCCACTCCGACAAAATAACTGGAGTTAACACCAACAGAGACTGGAAGCACACAGTGATAAATCAGATCCAGAGTCTCTTACATGGTTTTGACACATCTTTCAGTTTTGTCAGAAATCCAAACACAAAACTTCGTACTCCGAAACATCAGTGGATTTTAGACACTCCCTGAAGAGCTCTGAGTACCGAAATCAATGAATAGATTGCAATGAACTGACCTATAAATGTAGTTTTTCAGCTGTGACAAATAAAATATTGATAACGGTCTTCATTTTGCTTAACTCTTTCTCACTCTTTCAAAACATCATGTGTAATAGACCATAGCAGAATGGAAATTACTTATAAAAATGTGAGATGGGTTGGCAGGGTTTCACAGAAAGCAACAATGATTTTTATTTCCCTGAGAGACATGCCACATACCATGAAATGCAGCAATGTATACTGCAAGAGGCTGCAGCAATGATTGGTTCATGATACGGATTACTGATGGGCTGTATCAGCTCACAACTCTAACATACATAATTAGGTTCTTCTTTTGGGGATTCATTATTACAGAGAGTATACGAGCCTTATCTGGCCATGTGAGTTCTCCTACTCCCCCCAAGGCCACTGTGCCTTTACAGAAGGAGGCTCACAAAGCAGCAGTGAGATTTACAAAAGGAGTTGGGGGCCTTTCAGGAACCTAAGTACTACCAGCTGGTTCACCAAGGACTTGCCCAACCCCTAAATAATCTCAGATACTTAAGCATTCAAAGCCTTCTCATAAACAACTCCACGCATGTGCTAAAGCACCTTCATCCAGCATGGGCTTCACAGCTGAACAGCGGCTACTCAAGCTTTTTTGATCCCAAAGCCCCCCTGCTGCTGAATGTGAGAATGCTGCAGCACCTGTGTGGACATCCTCCTTAGGGACTAGTTCAAGACCATTCAGGAGGCTGAGGCCAGATTTCCTCAGTGCCACCATTCTTACTAAACTCCATGGGCATCTGTGGAATGAAGGAAAACTGATATTTCTCAGTACAGAAATAACCACAATTCCACAAAAATTCATCACTCGAGATATCAGGAAGTGCACTTTGGATTGCTTAGTCCACCCAAAACACAAGGTGAGAAACACCTAACCACATCTAGACACCGGAGGCAAAATGCAGAAGCAGGTCCATGACCAGTTTCAGAGGAATGGAATAGCAAGACTGGGGCAGTGCCACAGTGCAGGTCTCTAAGAAAAATCGGGTGGAATTTGCAAGTTAACCAAGCACATCTTCAAAAGCACAAAGTGGGGTCTTTACCAGGCTGTCTCACAAAATTATCACTCTCCTTCCATAACCCCCATCTCTTATTCTTTCAAACGAACTGGGCTGAGAAAGCAATCGGGGAATTAGGATAAAATAAACAAAAACCTTATAAAACTGATTCCGATCAATTTCAAATGCATTCCATACGCCTCTCCTTAACGCAGTATAATGAAGTTTCATTGCTGTCTCTCCACAATATAAAAGGAATCGACAGACATGAAGGAGCATATGTAAAGTGGACAATTAGTGAAGAGCTGGCATGTTCTGAGCCACTATTCATTTATCAACAAGGATCTTTTTCTTTTCCCTTTTTTTCTTTCTTTTTTTGGAGTTGGCTTTCAAAATGTTTCCATGGAAAACGGAGAGGAAGGCAGCCATCAAGAGCAACAACAGAGCAATGTGCTTTTCGGACCCTCCTTTTTCTCCCCCTCTTTCTTTTTCCTCCCTTTCTTAAACTGGTCCAGGCTGAAGTTGAACAGTTTGCACCAGCATATGGCAAAGGTTGAGGTCAGACAGATAAAACGTTTCATTGCACCAAAGAATGGTTAACAACACGTGAATGTAAATTCTAACACATCGTAAAACTGTTGCAAAGCAGGCTGAAAGGGGGCTTTGGTTATGGCAGGAAATCTGCTTCCCAGCCCCACCCCATCCCTTCCAGTTCATTTCAGGTATTGTGGAGCCCGGGGGGGCTTTCGAGTCCCCTCCGCCGGCAATCTGCACCCGACCCCACCGACAGATTTCTAATGACTTTCCAATGAAGATTTAGGAGGTTTTGTGTCCCGGCGCTGTGAAGGATTTCAGCCGGGCACCCCTCTCCGGCAGCCAGCCCCAGCCACCGCTTTTGTCCCCTTCTCGCTCCGCCACTCCCCCTGGCCCCGCAGTCTCCCTGCGGATCAACCAAGTGGAAGGGGATCCCCCCTCCCCCCTCCCCCCCCCCCCGCCATCGCCTCCCCGCTCTCCGCCGGGCCCGCAGCCACGGCAATTTGTACCCGTGCTGGTGGCAGGACCACCCGGCCACCAGGCCTGGGGCAGCCCCCGGCCGGCCGGGTCCCGCCTGGGCCGCGGCCTCTCCGTGTTCTGTGGGGCGCAACCTCGCCCCCCTCCGACGACTCCGGCTCCCCCAGGGCCCCTCGGGTTCCTCCGGCCCTGCTCTCCCTCAGCCTCTCCTCCTGGCCAGGCCCCTGCAGGCCTCCCTAGCCTCAGATCCGGCGGGCAGCCCACTCCCCGGCTGGGTTTTCCTCAGTTAAAGCAAGAACAAAGAGCAGGAGCCACCGCCCCACTTCTTCGAGGACTGTTCCTCCACCTCTGGTGTCGCTGCCTTTTCTTCTTGCTCGCATTTGTGGTCGTTCTCCCATCCCCCCGCCCCATTCCCACATTTTGTCACCATTGTTATAATAAATACAAAGGTTCTGCGCCTTTAAACATAAATGAATAAATAAATACTTAAAAATCGAGTGACATGTTTGTGTCAGGCATTTGTGCAGGCTCTGAGTTGATGTTTTCGTTTATCATTTGCTCTAAGTTCCTGCAGCTGAAGAAGATAAAGCCCAGCTATTTAGAAAAGAAATGTATAAATCATAACAAAGCACCCAGTTAAAAAGGGCTTTTCTTATTATTTACGTCTCCAGAGATAAGCCACAGAAGCGTGGTGCTCAATTGTACGCCACCGTCTCTGGAGTGAAACTATTAAGGTGGTGGTAGATCATATATATTGGAGCAATGTGTAGAGGTTTGTATTGCGCCTGTGGGGAGTTTTTTGTTTGTTTTTGACACAGACACAAACACGTACGAACACACGCACCGAGACACCCATCACCTTAATCCCCCAGGCCTCTCTGAAACTGCGCCTGGTGTCCTACTTCCCTCTCCAGCACTGCTCTGAGGCAAGAGTGATTAATGCTCTTTTTTAATCTAGAAAGATGTTAAAAGTGTGAGGGACATTGAGTTCAATTATTAAATATGAAATGCTGAGAGGGTCAAGTCTACTCAAGCCCCACGATGGAAGGAACACTCCCAGCAGACTTTGATTCTTGGTCCGATGACTGATCGTCATGTTCTCAGAAAGAATTAAATTTTATTACCGGCTTTTCGGCAGCATTTAGAATTTAACGTGGCTAGAATTAAAGACCGCTTAGTCTGTTTTTTCTCTCTTCCCCTTCTCTTTTTGTTCAAAAGCTGCTCCATTTTTCTCACTGATTTGGAGGTGCCTGTTAGAGAAATGCAGGTGGCAAGTTATCTCTGGGGGGGTTGTACTGCCAGGTTGTTATTCACAGCTCGTATTTGCATAATCTCTTCTCTCTTTTTAAATCTTCTGCCTTATTCTCCTTCCCTTCTTACTCCCTCATGAAGCCCTAGCTGCAGTCTGGCTTGGGTTTCCTTCCTTCCACGTGCCTCAGTAACACTATGTGTTTTTATCAAGGGGTTGCAAGGCGGTGATCAGTCACACCTTCCTTCCCTACAGAGGCAACGAACACTGCAGAATGTGTTTGCTTTTAACATCTGCCAAGACTTTTAACGTCACTGTGCAAGGAAAGCCCCAAAGACAAATCCAGAAATGAGCATATTAATAATGGTTGGCAACCAGGATCCTGCGGCGAACCAGTGCTTTACCTTTTGGTGCTGTTTGCCCTTCCTTAAAGTTCTTTCTTGCCCTACATTGTGAAAAGACTTCTGTTGGCTAAGAAGAAACTAACTGGTGTCAGCGAGAAACCTGGTAGTAAATCTTAAAATGCTCAGTTTACTATGCTGAGAACACTAGCGAAAAATCAGTAGAAGGATTGGAGCTGTACAGAGGGAATTCATATGCCCATTGCACGTCAAAGCCTTTATATGGGAAGGAAAGTTACACCCGTAGCTGATTTCTTTGTAGTTTAAATATGCGTAAGTCTGTTTGCTTTTCAAAATTCTGGAGTCTGTTCTGAAGTGTGTAACTGCTGTAGCCAAGTAAGACAAATACAACAGAAAATCAGAAAAAGAAGAGAGGAGAGGAGAGGAGGGGAGGGGAGAGGAGAGGAGAGGAGAGGAGAGGAGAGGAGAGGAGAGGAGAGGAGAGGAGAGGAGAGGAGAGGAGAGGAGAGGAGAGGAGAGGAGAGGAGAGGAGAGGAGAGGAGAGGAGAGGAGAGGAGAGGAGAGGATGCTATCAATGTTGTGACTTGATTCATTTCTTCCCCCTGTCTGGGGTCCAATTCAGCTGCTTAAATATAAGCATCTTGTTTTTTCTAAGATGCCCTCATGTCTGCTGAGCCCCCCAATGCTCCTTAAGAAGAGAGCAGGTCTTCTGCAGGTCCTATGCCATATCTGCCTGCCCCTGCAGATTTCTTATTGGCCCCTCAGATGGGACTAGATGCTTTTCCTTAGCCAGCTGAGTCAAGCCCCTATGGCCTTAGCAACTAATTAACTCAGAGTACCATGAGATTCCAGTGCTAACATCTAAATTGAGGTATCTAAAAGTAGGTGTCTATTCATTACAGTTAGCGGAGATTGATCAAAGGCTAGTACGTACTTTTGGCTGAGCTGGGTTTTTCTCCATTCTCTGTGGGACCTAATGGAAGATGAAACACTAAAGTCTCTTCTAGAAATCTAAACTTACAGTCTGGACCTGGGACCTCTAGACAGAGAAACAGGAATTAACCACTGAATTCACTGACTTTGGTCCTTTACTACCTCAGGCACCATGTCATGGTTTCTTCTTCCATAAAACTATCATGTTCCATCCTGGAAGAAGTTAGTCCTTCCCCATACTGATGGGAAGACCATTGCAGGACCTCACTGCTGTAACCATTAGGGACATTCTTATAACTCCAAGGCTTAATACATCCATGGTGAGCCTATACCCATGTGATTCTTATGTCAACATCAACCTTTGCATAAAAAGTTCCTTCTTCCTTGCTGGTGTTTAACCCCCCGATGCACAGAGGGAAATTATAACCCCTCTCAGACTTCAGTATGTGGAGCAGGATCTTCTGGTTTTCCAACCTTAATGATTCTGTGATTCTATATGGTAGTCTTCCCTTTCCCCGATCACCTGTGCAAGAGTCTGTCAGTTCCCAATCAGAAGTTACATGAGGTACTCCAGATGGGGTCTCACAGGAGTCTTGTACAACATTGTCCGTGCTTTGCTATATCAATAAGACTGTTTAAAGTGAAGAGAAAGCTGTATAAAGCAAGCAGAAAATATGAGGGAAGTTTAGTTGAGGGAGGAAATGAATTTGAAATGACACCACATAAAAATATACAACAGAAAAGGATATAGGGAAACATAAATTGTGCATTAATGTTCCACCATAACAAAAACAGGCACTGCGTATCCGAAGACAACTGTCAAAGACATTGCGGAGGACAGTACTTTACTGGTTTTTAAAAAATGCAAGACTTATCTGAATAGTACCAGCTTCTCCAATCACAATAGGTAGAATTAGGAAGGAGGGAGAAAATCATGCTTGATTCAGGACGCAGGCTAGAAATTTGCTGATAGAAACTGAGAAGAATTTCTCCTATGAGTAAGTTTTGTTTGTATAGGCAACCCTCGCAGCACTAGCTAGCACCAACAATGGTGGTACAAGCCACTGAGCAAAAAGTGGTACAGGTATAGCTGGGCTGCTGACCTGCGTTGAAAGGTCCTGCTTGTGATTCTGCCCATCTTGGAAAAATTGTGTGCTGCTTCTGTGAGCCACCCAGATGAACCTGAGGACTGATTGCTTTCACTGATTTCTGTGTATGCCTTGGTCAGAATTTGAACCTCTCTCAAATGCTCCAGGGCTTGGTTATTGATTATTTTATCACCCAGATTTTAGAGTCTGAACTTCAGGTTCAGCCTTGTCCATTCTGAATCAGCAAACATCAACCTATAGCAGGCATGAAATTTATATCATGCCAAAAAGGAAAAAGGGATGGAAAGCAAACTCTTGCTCAACAGGAGGTCTACCCTGGTGCCCACAGCATCATAAGCTGTGCATAACCCCAGCCTGCATCAGAGTAATGGGCAGAGCCCTAGGAAAGAGGGCAAAGCATCAAGTAACAGTGAGAAATGTGAAGTGGATGAAAACACAAGTTCTCTGAGCTTTAACTCATGGAGGCAGGCAGTGGGTTCGAAAGTGGACTAGTGGTGCTGCACCCTACTTTGGGTGGAAATCTTTTATGGTCTGAAGGAGTAGAAAGGCAGCAAGAAGGTGACTTCAACCTGCAAGCATGGCATGCAAAGCAGCTGTTCGGAAAACCTACAAACTTACATAAACAAAAAAACCTAGTGTGCATTACAGGACAACCAACTGGAATTTACTTAAAATGGAAGGAAAAGTCCATTTACTGACTACCAGAGTCATAGTTTAACATGACTATTTTTGTGGGACTAAGCTAACCTCCCCCACTAACTTTGCTTTCGTGGAGAACACAAAAAATGTATACAGCAGTAAGGGAGTGCAAAGCAACAGCAGCATCACTGTAAAAAATACTGTCACCCCCGTTTTCACAAAGCTGGCAATTATTCACTGAGATCAAAGGTTTACTGTCATATACTGGGCCCTCATTTTCCTTGAAAAACACTTTCAGTGGACCAGATGAGGCAAAATGATCAATAACAATGCCATTTTCTTTGCTGTTTCTTACCAAATTCCTGACATACACACTCCAGGTTCCTTTATCCAAACATACTCAAACTTCTGAATGTATCAAGTTCCTTTGCGTCACAAACCAGCCTTACCATCTCCATCCAATATCTCTTTTTTTGCCTCTGATTTGTAAGAACATGACTCAGACAAAGCAGATAATATTTGGCACCATAGTTGCTTTCCATGACAGTACGAAAGAGATGCCAAGCTGCCAGAACCTCATACTCTCCTATGTCACATTTTCTGTTTCCCTTTTCTTTTAAGAAATGACAGGAATGATTTTGAAATAAATCTTAGTGCTCCCGCATAACACTCCAGTAAGTAAATCCAATATTATTTAAGATATTTTTAATCAAGGGGTTTGTTGGGTTGGGTTTCGTTTTCAGGAGAAAGAAGAAAATGCTTTATACAAATAAAAGGAGACTGGTATGTTAAAATACAAATTTGTTTGATTATGAGATTCAAAAAGGTTTTATTCCACCAGCTGGAAATACAAATGGTGAGCAAGTGCCACGTATTCCAAATCTGCTGTCGGTAAGAACTTGTACTGCCCTGTGAGCAACAAGCAACAGTGACACAAGTTTACAGCAGAGGATGAGCCACCCCCAATTGCTAGTCACGCCAGCCCCATAAGAATTCAGTTCCTCTGAATACATTGTGGTTTTTAAACAAAACCACCGAATCAGGATGCCCCTACCACACAGAATGCAGTATAACACTTCAAAATCTCACTTGCTGTGAAACCTACGGATAAGGAAATTAAGCGCAATGAGATTTCAGGAAGAAATAGACCAAATCCCCAAGTTTCTCAACACAACTTGGTAAAAGCAATTCTGTTTGTGAGGGCCCTCTGATTAGTGTTATGTTACTCTGTTAAAACAAAAAAAAAAAGGCCATATGAATATTCATGGCTATCAAGGTAAACCTTTAGTTCTCCTGGATTTGATCACCCCTGTGTAAATCATTCACATACTGGGCTTGTGTTCTATTTGTATGTACAACAGGCTCTTCTGGGTTAATTCCAACCCTCAATGCACATTTCCCAACTATCGTCACCCTCCTCTGTGGAAACAAAACTGCCCTTGACTCATGATCATATCCATGGATGACAGCATATTGATTTTGCATAACTTAAACGATTGAGTCTTCTAATGCAACTCATTTACAGAAATTATGTGAAAATTTGTGGCCTGTTTGGCACGAGTGCTCTCTTTTTCTTTTCTTTTTTTTTTTTGTCCAGCCTCTGAAAATTATGTGATGAGAACATCTCCATTGTCTTCTCTCTCCCTTGGAACGTTTCTCCTCTGAAAGTTCAGGGACGGGCAACAGTGAGTATCAAATTTTACTGTCATGAGTTTGAACATTCACCTGAACTCCTATAATTCACCCAGTGTTATTTCAACCCAAAGGGATACAGGGTTGGGTTGTAGATGTTAATGCATATCCTTTAGAGGTGAGAAGTGACCTTTCAAACCAAATTTACCAAAATACTGTAAAGAAAAAAGCAGGCATACGTCTTTCCTTGGCAGAAAGAAAGCAATTTTGATTTATGGTCAGAGATTATATAGTTATACATACAGTGTTGGTTTATGCCCTACCTACAAATCCCCATTCACTCACTTGCCTATGTCCTATCACTGTACGACCTCAATGGCATCACTAATTCATAAATGTTTCCATTTACTTGAGAGGAAGGGATAGTTAAAGCTGCAGTTTGGGAATCAGGGAACATGAAACCAGTTCCTGGATCTGACACAGGCTTCCTTGGTAACCTTTGGAAAGCTTATTAATCTCTCTTAAGTTCAATTCCTCATCTCGAAAGAGGGGAAAATAGAGTGCCCCCATCCTGTCCTTTGTCTGTTTCTCTAGAAAGATAGTTACTTGGGGAAGGAAGTGCCCATGTGCAGGGTACCTCATCAACAGAGCATCAATCCTTAGAATCATAGTTGCAGAACTAATCAAATACTAGAATATCAGATGTTTAGCCAGTCTGTGAAGAGGCTGTGGGCGTAAAGAAGGTAAACTGGTCTCAGTCAAGGTACATGTATCAATCAACCTCAGGTGGAATAACTAAACCCCAGTTTTTCATGAGTGGCTTTCTCAAGGTGTCTGAATAGCCCTTTCTTCTCTCTCTCTCTCTCTGCCATCTACCACACTTAATAAATGGTTTGTGCCTCCTCCACAGTCAATGCAGAGAAATGTCTCTTTGTAGTTTTCTGCGGCTTTTTTTACCCTTCCTTCCAGAGCCTGGAAGCTCCTGTCCTGAGCAGTCGTTCTTGTGCACATGCTGCTCTGAGATTAGCTGACCCACTCACATCAGCAAGTGGCACTCCAGATGAATACACAGTACAGACCTGAGTGATACATACCTTATTTATGTTTATTGTCATATACACATCTGCTAAGTGCCCAGCACAAGTGGCAGGGCTTACTTCCTCAGGCTTTTGCCCAGGAAATTAATGGAGCTCTCATGTGAATACAAGCTTATCTGTGCAAGTAAAGACTACACAACCTACCTCTTATGAGGCTGACTGTCCCTAAGAATAAAACCCAGAACAAAAGAACCACAGTTTTTCCTAGCAAACGTGGTTGGAATCAATTTGAACTCTGTGATAATTCACTATGTTTAGAATCATAGAATCATAGAAAGTTTTGGGTTGGAAGGGACCCCTAGAGGTCATCTAGTCCAACCCCCCCGCAGCGAGCAGGGACACCGCTAACTAGATCAGGTTGCTCAGAGCCCTGTCCAACCTGGTCTTGAATGTTTCCAGGGATGGGGCCTCCACTACCTCTCTGGGCAACCCGTTCCAGTGTTTCACCACCCTCATTGTAAAGAATTTCTTCCTTATATCTAGCCTAAACCTACCCTGTTTTAGTTTAAAACCATTACCCCTCGTCCTGTCACTGCTGTCTCTACTAAAAAGATTGTCCCCATCTTTCCTATAGGCTCCCTTTAAGTACTGAAAGGCTGCAATCAGGTCTCCCCGCAGCCTTCTCTTCTCCAGGCTGAACAAGATCAACTCTATCAGCCTTTCCTCATAGGAGAGGTGCTCCAGCCCTTTGATCATTTTTGTAGCCCTCCTTTGGACCCGCTCCAACAGTTCCATGTCCTTCTTGTGCTGAGGGCTCCAGAGCTGAACGCAGTACTCCAGGTGGGGTCTCACCAGAGCAGAGTAGAGGGGCAGAATCACCTCTCTCGACCTGCTGGCCACGCTTCTGTTGATGCAGCCCAGGACATGGTTGGCCCTCTGGGCTGCCAGCGCACATTGCCGGCTCATGTCCAGCCTTTCGTCTATCAGTACCCCCAAGTCCCTCTCAGCAGGGCTGCTCTCGATGCTTTCACCCCCCAGCCTGTATTGATAGTGGGGATTACCCCGACCCAGGTGTAGGACCTTGCACTTGGCCTTGTTGAATCTCATGAGGTTCACACAGGCCCACCTCTCCAGCTTGTCCAGGTCCCTCTGGATGGCATCCCGTCCTTCTGGTGTCTCGACCGTACCACTCAGCTTGGTGTCATCTGCAAACTTGCTGAGGGTACACTCGATGTCGCTGTCCATATCATTGATAAATATATTGAACAGCACCGGTGCCAGTACGGACCCCTGAGGGACTCCACTCATCACTGGTCTCCATCCGGACATTGAGCCGTTGACCACTACCCTTTGGCTGCGACCATCCAACCAATTCCTTATCCACCGAACGGTCCACCCATCAAATCCATGGCTCTCCAATTTGGAGAGAAGGATGTTGTGGGGGACCGTGTCAAAGGCTTTTCAAAAATCCGGATAGATGACGTCCATTGGTTTTCCCTTGTCCACCCTTGTTGTTACACCATCCTAGAAAGCCACTAGGTTGGTGAGGCAGGACTTGCCCTTGGTGAAGCCATGCTGGCTGTCTCGAATCACGTCCCTGGCCTCCATGTGCCTTAGCATATCTTCTAGGAAGATCTGTTCCATGATCTTCCCAGGCACAGAGGTGAGGCTGACAGGTCAGTAGTTCCCAGGGTCTTCCTTTCTACCCTTTTTGAAAAGGGGCACAATGTTTCCCTTTTTCCGGTCACTGGGGACTTCCCCTGACTGCCATGACTTTTCAAATATCATGGAGAGTGGCTTGGCACTACATCAGCCAGTTCCCTCAGGACTCTGGGATGCATCTCATCAGGTCCCATGGACTTCTGCACGTTTAGGTTCTTCAGGAGGTCCCGAACCTGGTCTTCACTTACAGCTGGAGGGATTTTACCCTCCTGGTCTCCTTCATGCCATTCATCGACTCAGGAGGGGTGAGGAGAGAGGTTGCCAGTGAAGACTGAGGCAAAAAAGTTGTTGAGGAGCTCAGCTCTCTCCTCATCTGCTGTTGCCAGTTTGCCGGTCTCGCTCATGAGCGGGGGTACGCTTTCTTTGACCATCTTTTTCCGGCTGACATACCTGTAGAAGCCCTTCTTGTTTTTTTTCGCATCCCTTCCCAAGTTCAGCTCCAGCTGTGCCTTGGCTTTCCTGACCCCATCCCTACACAACCGGGCAGCTTCCCTATACTCTTCCCAGGAAGCCAGTCCCTGCTTCCACTGCCTGTGCAGTTCCCTCTTCTTCCTTAGTTTGACCAGCATCTCTTGCCTCAGCCATGCTGGTCTCTTCCCTTCTTTGCCCGACTTCTTACACCTGGGGATCGAGAGCTCTTGCGCTCTGTGGAATACATCCTTAAAGACCTGCCAGCTCTGTTCTGTTCCCCTGTCCCTGAGGACCGTTTCCCAGGGAGTCCTTCTGACTATCTCCTTGAAGAGCTGGAATTTTGCCCTCCTAAAATTCAGGGTCCTGACTATGCTCTTTGTTATTCCCATTTCCCTCAGCAGCGTTAGTTCCACCAGCGCGTGGTCACTGCAGCCCAGGCTACCTCCAATCTTGACATCCCCAACGAGCTCACTCGCACTGGTGACCACCAGGTCTAGTATCGCATCCCCTTGGGTAGGGGTGCTTATTACCTGGCTTAAGAAGTTGTCCTCAATGCATTCTAGGAACCTGCTGGGTTGCCTACAGCTTGCTGTGTTGCTTTTCCAGCAGATGTCGGGGTGGTTGAAGTCCCCCAGTAGGACAAGAGCCTGCGAGTGCGAAGCCTCCTGGAGTTGGAGGAAGAACGCTTCGTCTATCAGCTCCTCTTGATCTGGCGGCCTGTAGTAGACACCAACCACTAGGTTCCCTTTGTTGCCTCTCTCTCCGATTCTTACCCATAAGCTTTCGACCTGCTCGTGGCTATTCTTCAGGGACAGCTCTTCACTTTGTAGTGTTTTCTTGATGTAAAGGGCAACGCCCCCGCCCCTCCTTCCTCGCCTGTCCCTTCTGAACAGCCTGTAGCCATCAAGAGCTACATTCCAGTCATGGGATTCATTAAACAGATGCAAAAACATTCATCCTTTCCCTTTGTTAGGTTTGGTTGTACTCTCTGAAAAACAGAAATCAACAATCCTGTTTATGTTAATCATGAAAATATGTCCATTTGGGGTATGAGGAAACTATGGCTTTCTGAGACTTATATAAACCACCTTTATTGACATGATCTTGAAAGTTGGCTAGAAATTCTGCATTTTAATAAAAACATTGTTTGTTATCTTGTGTTACAGCAGTTCCTTGAGATTCTGCCAGTTATCAGGGTTATGTTATTCTGAGTATTGCAATAACCTAGCAAAGGCACAGTCTGTATCTTGAACATTTAAATGGAAGTAAGACAAAGATGTACCAACCAACCAGAAGAAACAAGTGAACAGAAGTCTTTAGGCGGTATTATTTGGAAGTTTTGCAACACTGATAAAAAAGCAATACGATATCACCAAGTGCTGAGGTGTAATAAAACCACGATACATTGCTAGAATTGGCAAGATTAGGAGAGTTTGAGGGGACAAGCATTATGAGCTGAACAATTCTTTCTACCTCAGCTCACCTGATCCTGCTGTCCAACGGGAGGAAAGGCCTGTCTTTAGGACATGGTGATAAGAGTCTGCCACACAAAGTAGCGTCACAGGAGCTTCCATGCCTCTCTATGGGATTATAAAACCCTTTCCCAAGCATGCCCCTAACACAGGCATAGTCCTGCACTGGTTTCATGTACACAGCAGCTCTGCTCTGAGATGGGGTGCAGAGAAGTAGGAGGAAAAGTCCATGTCTTGTCCCTAAAGCTGAATTTGTGAGAGCGTGCAGGCAAGAGCCGCTGCAGCTCTAGGAAAGACACAAAGGATGGAGGCAACAGCGGAGCACGGGCTGTTTAGCAGAGAGCCTGGGTGAGGTGAGGACTGCGCATTGCGAAGGAGCAGCAATGAACGCTGTCACAGAACAGGAGCATTACCGCAGTACCTGCAGGCCAGCCCTGGTAAGGTGAGAGCTGCTAATACAGGAACAGTCAGCGGTTATAGCTGGTAGCACAGAGGAGGGAAGTGCACCGTCAGCAAGTTTCAAGGTTTCAAGAGCAGGTTAGCTGAAGATTTACAGCATTTCTGGCTTTCAGATGGCATGGAAGTACCTTGAGAACAGCTTTTTTTGCTGTATTCAGCAATCTGTTTCCCATTCTGGCCACAGTCCAGAAATACACAAGAAAAAGAAACGTGAAGAAAAGGAAAGGCAGTAACTAAATATTTCAGAACCTTCACAAAGATTTAATTTGAGCAAAGCTTTAGAAAAGGGCAAAAGGCCAGTGGAGAAGTGGGGTGTTTTTTTCTTCCAAAACCAATTTTCCCTTTCACTATCATTTAAGCTACCCAAATTAAACAAGTACGTTCTTGTGCAAGGGTGCCTACACAGTTTGTGTGACTTCTTTGTTTTATAAACTGTGAGCTTTGTTCACAGCTTTTCCAGTGGCCGTGGTCTGTATCCTAAATGGATTCTCTAGTGCCTGCTACTTGGCTGTGCTCTCATTGCGGGTTTTCCTTTGGTGGCAGCACTAATCTGCCTGCCTTTCCTCTACTTACCTGCCTGTTTTCACAGAAGCTATAGGACCGCAATGTCCTAGAGCCTCTACTGCTGCGTCTAATTTGCTTAAAATGTACTTTTCAATAGTTATTAAAGGCAGTACATCAGTAAAGCAAACACCGACAACGGGGTGACGGGAGTCTAATTTCCTTAGGAAACCTGGCTAAGAATGACCACTAACACTCCTTTGGAGCATAAACTCTTTCTGGTCCTGTATGAACATTAGTTAACATAATTATCACGGCGCTTCATTTGGGCAGGTTGCATACACACAGTCTTCACTCTGCGAATGTGAAGGAAGCAGCGAAGGGGATTAACTTCCCAAGAACAAAATGCATCTGTCATAGGCAAACACCGAGATTTCTCAGGCGGCTTTTGGGGTGAAATCCTGGCCCCACTGACACCAAGGCAGGTCAGCACTCAGAAAGGCTTGCCATGTAGCCCCATACGCATCCTCGGCAGACACAGCCACCCTACCCTTCTGCACAAAGCCCTTGTCATGAAGCAAGTCAATCATTCTTTCAGGTAGGTGGAAACAAAGTTTTACAAATGTTGGGTGTAAATTCCCAGATGTGCGTGACAATATCGCAAACCTACCGCTCCCCAGAACTTCCTACCAAAGAATATGTACTGCCTCACCATGCACCATTTCACTCCCTGCCTCCACTATCTACACGGCAGTGTGCCGTTTCAGTGTAAGTCCACGTGCCAAGATGTCTATACGAGAATCAGATCAGACCCCAAAAGTACACAAAACCCTCCAGCTCTGCGAGGTGCGGTGATCCAGCAACACAAAGAAACGCAACCGAGCAGTGTCTAGATGGGGAGTCTGATGTCTTTGCAATCCGCATACTGGTGGTCAAATTACTGAAAGGAAATCTTTGTGAGCTGACATCCAGAACTTATTTATTAATACAGGCTGAATGACTAATTTATGGCCAGATATTTTTAGCGTTTTACAGAGCATCTACTGCATTATTTAAGATGTTTAATTATGTACCTGTCTAATTAGTATCTGAAGAAAATAGGTTTCTTTGTTGCATGGTGTCTTTAGTAAAGAGCAATAAATATTTGTATTAACTGCAAACTTTCCTAATGCTGACAGTCTTTAAGTCGAAAACATTCAGCACACTTCATGCCATGTTAAATGAGGGAGGCCTGATTCTATGTATAGGAGCCTCATAGCTGCAAAAAACAAATGCCAAATAAAGTAATGCAGCTGACCAGCAAAAACAGCAAAAGCAATAGGAGTTATTCTATTTTAGATGATTAGTAATTGTTCAATTCGGGCCAAAAGATTGATTTCAATAGAGATTACTTGTATACAACCAGAACAGTTTTGTTCTCTTACTGCAGGTGTGTCAGGTAAGATCAATATTAATGACTTCACACAAAGAATCTCATCTCAAGGTCTGCAGATCTCTCTTTGGTGTGTCTTCTCAAACAGTTTTAGTAAAACAACGAGCTTAAAAACAGAACAAAATGTTCCTGAACTGGAAAATACTCAGTTTCATCTTTAAAATGACAGATCAAATAGAATTAAATTATTTTTTAAAATACAGAATTTTAACACATCTAAAAATAAGGGGTTGCACTGTGTCTTGGATAAATGAGGCAAGCAACACAGGACAGGATAGGGCTACAAAGCATATTTATGGCTTTTTGAAGTTTTCGTTCCTCAGAGAGACCCACAGCGTGATGCAGAGACCCCTACCTTGGTCAGAGCCACCTCCTCAGACTGCCCCATGAGGTACCACCTGCTTGGACCCTCCAGGAAGCAACAAGGTACACTCTCATCCCAGATATATGTCCCTGCTTGTGATCTCAAAGATGTTAATGTCTACCTTCGTTTGAACCAGGAGTACAGATGAAGGAATCAGGAATAGTGAACTGCCCAAAAGGAAAGAAGGTAGATTGCAATTTAGGTTGGAAAAAAATGGTATGAAACATACAGCCCTTTAAGCATCTAAGATCTTTTCATGTTCTTACTACAGAAGGAGGACTGCTGTATTTGCCTGTGTACGTGAGTGCTATAGAGATGGATCCTTTTCTGAATAGTTGGACCAAATTTTTTGACTGGCTAAATGTCAAGCTTTTCATCCCAATTTCTTTTATTCTGCTCATATGTAACTATGGGTCCTTTTGTGGATGAAAACAAATGATGAACTCACAGCCACCTCTACTCCACACGATTTGAGGGGTTGCTGTTTGTTTCCCACATCACACACATTATTTCTGCCAGGTGCCTGAGCTGAAAACACTCATCTCCATTTTATTTCATAACATATTTTGTCAGCCATTCACGAAGCCATCATGTGTCCAGGTGCGTGTATAGTTCTATAAAAGGAACAGTCATCTCTGCTAGTGCCTTTCATTTTGTGACCCCTGTAAATGGTGTGAGTCCAACTGCCTGCCGTCGGTGCCAAGGCCTGGGAAGTCACTGCATTGAGCATCTCCCATAGCATCAGCACCAGAACAGAAGTGACTTCAGCAAAGAATGGCAGTTGCTCAGCACCCTGGCAAATGGGTTTTTGCAGTCATTCTGTTTCAAAATAATTTTTCAGAAGGCTGGGCCAGTCCATGTATCGACTGCTCAGCCCTGTGTAAAAGGTCAGAAGGCTGCTCAGCCCTGTATGAAAGGTCCCTGTTCACCCACCTGGCTTTTCACTTAAAGGGTTCCTGCAGAAGCTGAACTGACTCATTAAAATGGCAGAAAACAAAACCAAAAGAAACACAGAGATTTTGCCAATTTCAGTGATTTAAACTGGCTATGGGAAGGGTCTGACAAACAGGAGTAGGCACAAGGGAACCAGGCAAGAGAGCAGAGGAGCGAAAGAAAGCAGAGAGTTGTTGCATGAGCGTAGTGTACGTTACATGACACCACCGCCTCAGTTTCTCTGTAAACAACCTAGGGATAACCCACAGCATGGGCAGGATTTTCTGAGGCAAGCGGATCACTGAAAGGGGAGGGTGGGTGCAGAAAGGTGAGGGGAAGGAGAAGGCAGTGCAGGGAAGGGTGCCGATTTTTAGTTAATAGGATGGCTGTAATCCCAAACCTGTCTTCCCTTACGCGTACCACTGGAAATACTGTGCTTTCACTCCTACCTCCGAAGGCAGAAGTATTTCTGCTGATGCAGACTGGTTGAAATTGCCGTTTCACTAGAGAAGGCACGTGTGGTCTTTATGAGAGGCTGTAACCTCAGTTTGAATTCTGCCAGAAAAGGATGCACTGATCTGTGTCAAGTCACTCCCTGGCGTGTTTGCTGGTTTGTGAAACAGTAATGTCTACTTTGTGGAAGACCAGCCTTACTCTCTGGGAACTGTCAGACCACAGGGACAACTTTCCACAGTTCTTCTCTTCCATCCCACAACCACTATTCCTCCAACACAGGTACATCCAAGAATCTGCTTGTCCACCTGCCAGGGTTCAATGCCTCTGTCAGCTCTCTCTTAGCAGGGGCTTGGATGCTACATGCATCTGTGGACTATCCGTGACGACAGGGATACTTCTCCTGCCCTTGGAGAACTTCAGCATCTCCTGCTGCAGCCGGTTATGATGCAGGGAAAAGCAGATCAGAGAGCAGGGGTACCTGAAAGCCATCAGTGCTGAGTGCATTCTCCGAGCGGCAGCACAGGCTAGAGATGCACGTCTGGGAAGAGGAACCTGTGTGCTCAAACACCACTGAAACCTGGCTGCCTTTGTGATAAGCACCAGCTGCAGACTTTGCAATGTGCAAATAATCTATTTTGGGCTTGGACGAGAGAAAGCAAAGCACCCAGCATTTACCTGTTTATTTTTTGGGTTGTTCCACAACTCATGGAATACAAATAAACAGTTACTGGCTTGCTGGCCAAGATTATTTTAAATTTTTCATAGGCTATGGATGAAAGCTGAAGCATGAGTCTTCATGTAAGGCACTTCTTGGTTATTGTTCATGGAGATTTGCAACTAGAAATTCATTTTTTGCCTTTCCTGCTTGAAAGCTTGTTCTTTGTAGTGACTTAAGGTTGCTCAATTCACTCTCTCTTTTTTTTATGTAATGACAGAAAGTACATGGTTTCATCATAAAACAGGTATCTTTCCACTTCCTTACCTCTTCATTACACATACAGATGCTCTCTTAAGAAAGGACAGAGGGAGAAGAGCTCCAAGGGAACAGACAGGACTTTCCTTTTTTCCTTAGGTTTTTTTTATTCCAGCTGAACTGCAGAGCTGCCAGGCCTCAGTTTTGTTTCTGTTCTCTCTCTTTCTAGCCTCAGCAAGCTCCTTGATGTTTTTTTGCTTTAGAAAGTCCTTCTTCCAACCGTCCACCACTTTCCAGGACAACTGTGGAGTCCCTGCGCAAGACACTGTGCCACCGACTAACTCCATGCAGTCGTTTGTCCCCATTCTGAACCAATGTTCTTCAGCTCTGTGTCGCACTGAGGAGGATATAAACCTTCAAAAGATAAAGATGGATGTCTGCTTAATTGTGTCAAACAGCGTGCAGACAGCGCTAAACTCCCTGCTGGCCTTCTCTGTTCTCACGACTGCCACCGCTCCTTCCTCCCGCCTGGCCTTTCTCGGCTTCTCCCATCTGCCATGTCCCCAGAGGCATCTTCAGTCTCGCGGTGACTCCCTCCCATCCTCCTCCTCACCCTCCTGGCCAAACACAACCCAGCCTCCTCTGCCTACACAAGGACACAAGTGTTAGAGCAGCTTTCTGGGGAGCCATGCACATCTGCTTACAAATATCAGCAAAGCCAAGAGAAGGGGCATCTCTAAAACAACACTGGAGAGTTTTAAAGTAGGTCAGGCAGTGTCTGGTCACTGAGATTACTGGGCAGCAGAGTTCACACCTGTCACAGCTAACAAGCAGTGGGGGGTTGTTGCTGGAAGTGCGTTTGGACCAGCAGAGGGAATGCAGCATCCACGCTGGCATGGGGCCACCTAATCAGCTAGTTTAAATTGGCTGAGCTGAACGCCAGGTTATACCCGGGCACGTGTGAATAACACCGCAGAGCATAGACTGGTGCTAGGTGTGTTTCCCCAAAGGGCATGATCCTGACCCTGTAGAAATCAGATGGAGGGTTGTCAACAGCTCCGGCTGGAGCAGAGCTGTACGCTTTGTCACTACAATGATTTCAGGTCTACTTCATACTGATTTGAACTATAAAAGTCCCCCTAGGAACGCTCCTTGTTTACAAAATCTCCTCCTGCGCTGGCTGAAACATTCGTACCTCGATTGTTAACCACAATAATGCGTTGACAGTTCCCTCCAATTGGCACATTTCATTCAAGACATATTATTGTAACCACAGCTGCCTAAGATGTACAAAATCAGGTTCAGCAAAAGTGCTGCTTACTGACACACAAACAGAAAAGCCTGGAAGTCCACCGCTGTTTTCTTGCCTTTTCACTGGGACTGATGTTTTCTAGGCAGGTGGGGAAAGAAAATCTTTAAATATACAAGAGGAAGCAATCTTCTGGGGTCTCTGGTGTGAGTTTCTGCTTGCGTTTCCAGCCCAGCTTCAGAAGCAGTTTCAGCAGCTGTCGCAGCCTCGTGTGAGATGGCTCGCGACCCTTACGGCTCACTCCTAGTTCAGAGGAATGATGGATCCCCAGCAGAACAGGGGAGCCGGCTTCACTGTGAAAGAAAAGGAGCAAAATCACTTGACTTCATTTCATCTTCCCGAAGGGTTGGGGAAGGTGAAAGGGGAAACGGGGGAGAACTCCAGCTGCAGTGGTTTAAATCTATTTTAATAACGTCTCACGGCCTTGCGGTGTACGTGAAAGACAATGGGTGGGTACAATTAATAATGATTGGTTTCCCATTACAGTGATAAATAACTTTAAATAGCTGTTTAGACCAACATTTAGTGCCTTCTTTTCTCTCTTTTTCTTTTTGGTGGCAGATGGCGTAAAATCCCTGGGCTCTTTGGACCTTGACCTCCTGCAGATGTTGGGATGAGGCAAAATGGTCCTCAGGATGGTAGAGAGGGGAAGAAAACGAAAACCCTTCTAATGTGCCGTATCAGGGCTAGCAGTGGGGTGGACCACTAACTGCTTTTTTATTACTGTCACTTACCAGCCCCAATTCTTCTGTACTTAAAGAGTTATGTCAACAATTGTGAGGCAGCTGAAAGGGAGAGTGGATGCATGTGGTGGTGAAGTATTATGGGAAATCAGACCAACAGAAGATGAATGAAAGATTATGAGGGGGGCAAACTACCATAGTTAGCAATGCTGCAACAAACTAGACATTGATATATTGTCTTCTTGGAGATATTCTGACAGACTATTATAGTTTCCTTAATGAGGTTGTCATGCATTTCTCTTTTTGTAGCTATTAAAATCTTGTCTACATCTGCTGAGGTTTGCTTCAGAGAGATGAAGGAGGGAACCCTTGATATTTTGCAGTCTGCCCTTGTTTAGTGGCCAGGGACATACCTGGCCTAGCAGCAGAGAGGGATATTTGAGTTTGTCCAAGATGCGAAGTTCAGTGCATTTTCAAAGGAAAATAACCTCCATGCTGAGAGAAACATTTCCATGCTTGCATCCTCACAGTGAGCTGAAGGCATGATGGATGTTAATATGACTAATGGGAACTTTCTACAACCATTCCCGGATCTACGCAGATGGTGAGATAATGTGGTATGTGGGTCTCATTAAATATAAAAATCCTGCACATCACCTCTGAATTACAATGTTAGCAAGCTGCACTGCTAAGTATACTAGCAAGGGTAATCTGACTCTCTCCAAAATAAGGAATGAAAAGGCTCACTTAAGTATTTTCTTAAAAATAATCAATGATTCCCACGAGTAATATACATGAAGATAGGTAGGTAGATATGTAGGTAGGTAGAGAGATATGGCAGACATGTGAGCGCCATATCAGTGCTAGGAAGCAAAACTTCCACTGCTTGAACAGGTCTCTTCCACAAGGAAGGTAAATAGGATTTGGAACATGAACCTTCCCCCTTTGAGACACAGACTGTTTCGCCTTTGGCTCTTTTGGTCTAACTTTGGACCTAACCTCTGACTGTCCCAGAGGAGCATGATGTAATTCATGAGAGGGCTCCAAACCGAGTTGAAACTCAAACCTCTTACACGCATTTTGCTAATCCAGTTCTCTGATACAAGGTCAGTCTTGAGAAGTGAATAGGGGAAGGGTACCCATGGCTGATACATGCAACTACGGAGTCTCCAGGGGCTGGGGAACTCGTCTGCATCTGAATAAGGCTGATTTAGGGCCACCAGCTTCCAGCTGCAGGGCACAAAGCAGCCATTCCTTCTTGCATGCTCTCAGCCTTGATATTTAACATTTAAGGACTTTCTGATACATTTTGAATGAAACCTCTTTGTCCGATAAACATTTTCTACTAAAACATGTCATACAAGGAAATTTAATACATCAAATCAGATGCACCAAGTTAATTTCCTGCAATTAGAAATGATACAGTTGGATAATTGCTCTGCAGGGCCAACTGATTTATTCTACAGCCTCTTGGAAAATGTTCTAATATATCCAGTTTGTACATCTTTATTGTAGTTTAATAAACAGAAAGCACATGGGTATGTGCTGTAATGGGAAACCAGAAAGCCAGCATGTAAAATCATTTGGGATTTGATGCCTAAGTCATCATTAAACTAGGATTTGCAATGAATATGTCAGATGTCTTAACACTGCTCCACAAGCGGTATAGAAAACAGACTCCCCCTGCTCTAATGAGGCAGAGCAAAATGGGTGAATACATTTTGATACACAATGCAACAGTGTCTGGTTTGTTTTAGTGAAACAGTAACCTCTCTCCCTTTTTCTGGGTAAGTGCAGTACAATAGACTAACGCCACATGAATCTATTATGTCTTATAGGGCTTTTAGCGGGAGTATGACTGTTTAACCAGGCAGTGACACGAGAAGAATTACTATCCGACACTCCAGCTGAAAGTAGAGATTTTATTGATTCACCGCACTGGCCTGCCATTTTTGCTTTGATTGAAAGCCTTTCATGAATCCAAAAAGGTAACACTCCTTCTTTGAAAACAACAGCAGGCGGTCCAGCCTGGACTTAAACCATCTGCCAGCTTAAAAGAAAGATGAAGGTGTTTCCCAAAGCATCTACTTGCCTAGATCTATCCAGTAGATCCATCACTCCAACTATTACTTATCCAGGCTGACACACGAGAAATACTTCTGAAGTCTTTGACTGGAGGTTTCGTGTAGATCTAATTATCAAAAGTGGTATCATTTGGAAACCAATTACACCCAGCAGCATGTTAGCTACAACTTCCCTCATTCACTCTCTCAATACTGAAAGAAGTTGTATCTTCACATCCCAGAAATTAAAGGATATCCTTTTCTTTCCTTTTTTTCCAAAACCTCTGTTGAAGAATTTTGTCTTTATTTACTCTAGATCAGCTGTGATGCAGAAACTTGTTTCAGTTAGATGATT
The DNA here is from genome assembly GCF_030867145.1 of Opisthocomus hoazin. Taxonomy (NCBI): domain Eukaryota; kingdom Metazoa; phylum Chordata; class Aves; order Opisthocomiformes; family Opisthocomidae; genus Opisthocomus; species Opisthocomus hoazin. The sequence continues at coordinate 38,435,301 of NC_134414.1, read as the reverse complement.
TCCTAAAATCAGAATGTTCTACCTTAAACAAAAGAGATTTGCATTCTGAACCAAGTCCGAGTTCAAAGTGGCATGTGAGCAGTATGCATATTTACACTTCAGTAGACATTCATGTAGTCCTGGTTCCATGTGCTGCCATTCCAGGCAAACCCAAACCCACACCACAGAAACAGTTTGATACCTGTATCTTTCCCTTCTCAGACCTTATTCTGCTTCAGCTTTTGAAGACCACAACTAAAAGCAATGTAAAATACAGCTTAAAAAATCCTAGAAAATAAGCATGAAATGTAAAGTCATGTCGTACAGTAACATACAGTATTTTGGAGTCCCAAGGTCATCAGACATCAGCCTGAAGCACATTCAACACAAAAGCTACCGAAAATAAGTGTATCCAACTGCACTTCCTCAGCAACTTCTCTCTTAAAAGGTGCAGTCCTGTTCACATCTGTGCAGGACACAGAGAAATTTCAGATGCTGAATGAGAATCATTTGATTGCTGTATATTATCAGAAAAACATACCTAGTTCATTCTCTGTTTTCAGAAAAATGGGAACTTAAAATACCAGAAGCAATGGAGAAAGCCTGGGAAATATAGATGCGGGGGAAGAAAGCGTGGAGACACCCCCTATGATTCCATGGGAAACCAGGACCTGGCACAGACCCAGAGTTAGCGAGCCCTGTCACTTCCAGCCTGACTCATGTAAAGTTCCCGGGGTGAGTCCCTACATCCTTCCCCAAGGTGCAGGATTTCTGGACAGTTTGTTAACTCAGGTGGGCTTCAGCGCCCCAGCAAACTGGTGCACTGGGAGACATGGTATGTACCTCCTGTGGCACTTTGACCCCAGGTATTGGATGCAGCACCAAGTTTACTTAAGGCCAAAACGAAGCTTTGGTAACACCTTTGCCCAGCTCTGAGCCAAAAGTAATAAACTCTGGAACTCAGCACAGTCTATTCAGTCAAAGCATCATGCTCACACAGTCACAGGGCCTGCTTTCAGCTCTCAGCAGAGGCAGAATGAGACTGTGCCCACTCAAAATGCAGGCAGAGCAAGCCCACCTTGTTGCAAAGCCCTGCCAAGAGTGAGCTCACATCTGCAGAGTGCAAGCAAATCTGGGGGATTTGCAGGATCCACCCTGGTTCCAGCAGACTGTACGGGAAAATAAACCAAGGCCAGGGTGAGGGCGTGAGCCTTGATCCGCAATTGTCCATACTGGGTAAATTCTTAGCACACTTCCTGGTAAGCTTTTGGCCCATAACAATTTACTGTCTCCCACACAATGCCTAGGCACCCTTAAGAGATTAGCACAGACCTGGGTTGTTTGTTTTTTTTTCCTAAATAGGCAGTTTGTGTGATGCTGCCTTGTTTTGGAGAGAAGAGGTCCATGGACTCAAACCAGGCTGTGCCACTTCGCCTCAGAGCCAGCGCTTGGTCCCCGCGGTCTGTCTTATTAAATAGCAGAGATGGGCTGACCCATTTTGTATGGGGCTTCGCTCCATGCAGAGCCAAATGCAGGCTCCTGGCATGGACGCACACTGCCCACGGGCCTGATTGAGCTGCCTGCAGGGTACAGGCATAGCCTGGGAGGGGCAAAAATGGCTAAAAGGCTTCCCTAGCCCTGCTGGGCCAGGAAGTGGTACAGCCGTGCTCTCCCAGTGCTGAAAGAATAAGCCCAGCCAGGACAAACCAGTAACATTCAGAGTCAGCCATGGTGGATCTGCACCCACGTGTGATCAGCCCACAGCCTGGAGACGTGGATAGCTGAGGACCAAATGTACAACTATGCAGCAACTGGCCTCAAGAGCTTACAGCAAATGCAAGACAGTTTAGACTGACAGGAAAATTTTCGAAGAGACATGATAGTTGCACAAAATTTGAAGGTTCCAGAAAGATCTCAGGAATCAAAAATAGGAGAAAATAACAAGCACATTGGCCTTTTTTTCCTCTCTGCTGAGTTTCAGACCAGGGTAATTACAGCAGGACTATTTCTGATGCACAGAAAAAGAAAATTCAGGCTTGAAATAAGATCAACTCTTTGGGTTCAGTCCTGCAAAACTGCAGGCGGACAGAAATTAAGTAATATCTTGAGAAGCTGGATAGCGCACCCAAGGGACAACTGGTGCTGAAGGCACCCGCAAAGGCAGCCTCTCCAGGCCATTTGTTCACACAGGTTCGACACTTCGGGGCTCTGGGAATAGCCCACTGTGGATGTGTTACCAGACTGCCAGGGATGCGTGTCATTCCCTTGCATTCCACTTGCTGAAAATCACAAGTAACTGTCAGCTACGCAGAGTATGTAATCTGAGAAAATGCCACAAATAGCAAACTGTCAGCTCAGGAAAGATTAAGCTAAATGCTTTTCTGTGCCTTGCTGCAAAAATGGAAGCAGCAACATGACTGGTACAGTGCAGGGGATCTCAGCTTCACAGACAGGACAGAGAAGGCTCCCCAGTAAATGTTCCTAACTGATTGGGCTTCTCTGAACGTATAGGTGCTTGGTAACTGAGAACCACCCAGCTGGATAAAGGTTCCGTACAGCCAATGTGACAATATGCTGTGATTGTACGTGACAGCACAAGTTCAAGTAACCACAAAAACTTCCTTGTTAAAATCAACATGTCCTGGGGCTTCTTAGACATGAAGTCATTCAGATACACATGGTGGTCTTGGTGTTGTTTTTAAGGACTTACCTTCTTCAAACCCTCCTAAGCTGTACCAAGGTGTCTAAATACTTTTATTTTAATCTCACCCTCAGTTCCCAGCTGCTTTGTGTGCCTTTGAAACCTCTCCAGCAATCCCCATGACCTTCTCCATGCCAAGGCTTTGCCTGAATTCATTCCCCTTGCTTTTGCCGCCAGCCACCCAGGTCCACTACCAGGAGCACAAGTGGGAGCTCTGGACTTGCATGCCTTGTGCTGCACTGCCTCGTCCAAATCTGCACAGAGGTAGACTTGGTGGCCGTAGTGTCAACTGCCCATCTGGGCTGAGCATGCCTCCTCCTTGCTGGAGCACCATGAGAAACAGCACTGGGGAGAAATTTAAGAGAAAATGCAGCCCTTGCTTTTCTGGGTGATGCACACTCATATTCATGTGAGTGACATGCTGTGTTGTATTTCAGTTGGGCTGTGTCATGGAGTAGAAACTTCTTTGAGATGGAAGCCTCATGTCCCTTTTCTCTTTCTCAGGTTCTTACCGAGACGCAATCACTCTGTTAATCCCATATGGCCTGTCTCCAAGCTGTTTCAGAGGCCACAGAGGAACAGCAGTCTCAAAGTTCCTGGAAATTTCATGAAAATAGGTGGCCTCGCAAAGACATTAATGACGCCGTGGAAGGGAAGTTTGCTGAGTGAGTTCAGCACTTATTAGACTCCAGAGAACCTAAAAGGGAAAGGGGGATGATCACAAATTCACACTGGGGTTTGCACTACAACGGGTGCCTGAGAAACCATATCGCAGTCAAGGCTTCTCTCCCACGTGGATGCTCTGATGTCACACCACAGTCCCCATTCAAACGTCAACCAGCCACAAAACAATATCGGGGCTGTGTTACATCCCGTGCTCAAGCAACTCTTGTTTCTCTTGTAACAGAGGTAAAGCAGACCAGGAAATACACAGTTTGCCTGTTGCACTGGGGAGACGGAAAAACAGGTGATCTTTCACAGACGAGATCTCTTTTTTGTTTTTGTTTTTGTTTGGTGAAGTGGGTTCTTTAAGCAGTAATACTGAATGACGAGTGCTGGTAACTGCTGGAGCCGTTTCTGCAGCATGACGGATATTCCAGGTGACATGCCCCACCAAAGGCTGGCACGTAGGGTGTGAAGCACATTTCAGTCTTAGGCAGTTATACTCCATCCAGGCAAACACACTGCCACAGCCTCGTACAAGGGCTTTACAGGAGCACCAGTGGGCCTCCGCAGGCTCGGTCCCACAAAGCGCTGTGAAGTTCGCAGGTCTGAGATCTCTTATTATCTGCTAAGGAGAGCTGCACTAAACGGCACGCAACAATAATAAGAAATACCTAGCTCCTTGCAAATAAGGGGAATAGCTACCTCTGAGTTCGTCGTTGCAACCAAGCTAAGGAAGGATTAAAGAAATCGCGCATACGACCCAATCTCACAGACTGTACAAATGAAACACACTTTATCAGGGTCAGCTGTGGAGGATTTTGTTGCATCGGCATCTGGGTTCAACGCTCAGTCATTCTGCAGCAGCAAATCCTTACAAAGCCACAGCTTGGTGGTGGACTGAGGGGGAGGCTGCTATCACCAGCTGGGTGAGAGATTCACAGCTAGCCAGACTATGCTAAAATATGCTGGGAGAAGCTCAACAGCAGCCCCTCTTCCTGTCGTCCCTTCACCTCCTGGCTTATTTCTTATTCTTATGCCTTATATTTCAGACCGTGCCGTTCAGGGACAAGAACTGCCATTTCCTCTAGATTTCTCCTGTGCCTGTGGCAGCACCAGTCCCACCCCAGCGGAACAGCTATGCACTCTCACAGTGTGAGTGTTGGTGTGAGACAACAAAACCATCCTGTTATTTCACTGTTTTCAAACATCCAGCTCATAAGCATTCCTGTTTACCACAGCAATATCTAAATGGGATCCTGTTATTGCAACTAAATTTGTTCAAATTCATTTAACTTACAAAAGGTACTAAAATTGTCTGCTCTCAGCAATAGCCTCACTTTCACTAATCACCATCTCATTCAGACTGTGTTTTATACACTTGATTATTCAGTTTTACTCTGATAATAACTAATGTGTCGTAGTAGGCAAGAAGTAAAATGCTTCAGCACAACCCCTCCATTCCTAATGGATCCTCTGTTTGTTTACGTTATACTGTAGTAGCTATTGATCTTCACACGATTATGGAATCCAGACAGCATTAGAAAATTCATTAATGATGACTGTAGAAGCTTTAACCCCGTTTAAAATGTTCTCCACTTTCAGGCTATTCTACATGAATGACAACATCTATTACGGACAAAGGCACTGTAACCACCCCTAATTTGCAAAGCATATTATCCATGATCAATACCGAATTATAGAGCACAGCTGACTGAAAGGACCAATTTTGGAATTCAAGTGACATATGGTTTAAATCCCACAGTAACCACCCCGCACTAACTAAACAATGAGGACATACAATATCCAGGATTTCTAACGCAGTGCTCCACAATTAACACAGCCCTTCCCTCGGGAATAATGCCACTATTTACATTTTTGGTTTTCAAGGACAGAGAAAGAGTTTGCTGTTTCCTTCATCGGATGTGACAAGGTGCAATGCATAATGAACAAAATGCCATAATTGCTCAATAAAGGAACTTTATTAAACATATGGGGTAACTTTATAACAAAGAAAAAAAAACACTTCAATGAACATTTTGTTCTATCGAGAATCTGTTTTCCTTTTTTTTTCAGAAAAATAAACAGTATCAACAAAATTACACCAAATGCAGTTATTTCACAGGGCTCCTTGCAATAGCACTAGTCTTCTGTGTCTAATGATACTTTCCAGGAAGTCTGTTTGTTCTAGCTCTAGCCTACTTTGAAAGACAGATAATGAGGGAGTTTACAAGTGCCTCGCTTACTGCTTCATTTAGATTCCACAACTGTTGTCCCAGCTCTTTTCAAGTTACGTATTAATGACAAAGGGTTATGAAAGGATTTTATTAAACATTAAGTACCTTGGCAATGTAACTAAAGGCATAAACCACAGCAACCTACATGACAATTACATATTGCAGCTCTAAAAAAAGGAAGCATTTAATAATTATGGCTTTATATAATTCTGATAGCTATAAAAAGTCTGGACCAAACTCAGCCCAAGCGTAACTCACTGACTCACTGGGCATATAACGAGGATGAATTTAGTGTTGTGCATTCATGGGAATAGTTTTGCCTGTAAGAAACCAATACATTTTTCAGCAAGCCACATAATAAGGGACTGACCCAAGACACATAATTCACGTTTTCGTTCCCACGCAAACTTCCACAGAAGGAGCCAGATGCATGGCTCTGCTTTGGGTGCATGTTTACTTGCAGTAGAACACCACATATCCCAGTAAACCCTCTCCATATAAAGCTACTAAGTTTATATAGCTTGTCTCCCGAACTGTAAGGATAGTCATCCTGTGAGGACAGGCTGAGAGTTCAGCCTGCAGAAGAGAAGGCTGCTGGGAGACCTTATTGCAGCCTTTCAATACTTAAAGGGGGCTTGTAAGAAAGATGGGGACAAAGTTTTTAGCTGGGCTTTGTGACAGGACAAGGGGTAATGGTTTTAAACTAAGGGAGGGCAGACTTAGACTGGATGAAAGGAAGAAAGTTTTGATGGTGCGGGTGGTGAAACACTGAAACAGGTTGCCCAGAGAGGTCATAAATGCCCCACCCCTGGAAACATTCAAGGTCAGGCTGGACGGGGCTCTGAGCAACCTGATGTCGCTGCTGACTGCAGGGTTGTTGGACTAGATGACCTTTAAAGGTCCCTTCCAACCCAAAGCATTCTATGACTCTAAAATTCTACAATACATTTACACAGCAATGAGCACAACCTAGTCTGTAGATGTGGGTTTAGCTTTCCCTGCCATGAGGTATCTATGACATAAGTACAAGCTAAGTGCATGTGCCATGGCTGTGTGTTGTAGTTCCCCTTATCATCTGATATTATCCTGTACCATGATCTGGTCAGTGAAGTCTGGAGAGCTATTCTGCCTACATCTGGCCATAACAGGAGCTCAGACACTCAGCACAAACACAGAATCACAGAATGGTACGGGCTGAAAGGGACCTCTGGAGACCATGTAGTCCAAACCCAGTGCTAAAAGTGGCTTGGCTGAACCCCACCCAACTCAGAGGTATAGGTGTTAAGTACGTTACATATACTATCCATGGTGGATCTTTCTGTATCAAGACACACCCAGAATACTGGCCAGTGAAGAGGCAGATGCAGGAGGCAGGTGGAGGCTACCACTACACAGAAATCAGGCAGTGGAAGGGGCTGCCCCACACCCAGTCTCCAGCCCATGCCAGCAGGCAGAACATGGCCACACTGTGTAACCAGACCCAGAAGCCAGGAAGAACTATCAGGTCTCGCCATTTCAGCATAGCCACTGTGTGTCAAGAGACGTGTGTTTAAGCCCCTCACCTACCAAATTATACAATTAATGCAAAAAGTGTCACTTCATGTGGCACCACATGGGCCTCAGTTTGCCCACATGAGGCTGGGGGTGTAAGGTAAGAAGCTCTGGAATGAAGCCCCGGGCACTGAAAGACAGCAAAGGTTAGAGCTGCATGGATAGATATCCCTATCTGCATGTTGCTACAGATACAGATATGTGTATCATTGCAATTTACAGCATGCAATTTCTGAATTAAGAACAAATTCACACATTATACACAAGCACATGCATGTGAACGAAGAGCACTGTGTCTCTCTCCCACTTCACTGGCTTTAGCTAAGACACCATTTTACCCCTTACGTACAACCAAAGCAGCTCAGATTCAAAATTACAAACCTAAAGTAAAATCTGTTGGAGAACAGCTTGTGAGCAATCCAACAGCTGAAATATATTAGCTTATATATAAGCTTGTAGTTCACAGAAATTTATATAAAGTCTCCAGTCTGCTTAAGGATCACAGATTTACAGAAGAAAGCACAAATTTCACTCAATCAAAAGGAAAGCACAGAAAAATCACAGGGAAGAAGAAGATGCCATAAAAAGAATGATCAAAAGTGATCAAAGGTGAACTGATCTGAACTGCAAAACTCTTGCAAAAAAAATCCCCAGCTCCTACGAAAGATGTCTGGAAGCCCTAGGAACAGGAAGTGGTTTTCTAGACAAATTTTAGTCCAACCCAAGTGACATTGCTATGTAAAGCAATCTAAGCAACTTTGTGGGACCAGGAGAATAGCAAAAGGAAAGATAAGTACTTAACAGTTTCAGTCTTAATGTAACATTGACCACACCAGCAATCATAACCTTCAACTACCTTGATACGCAAGGTAAGCCACTAAGAAGAGAAATTCATACATGCTGCAGATAATGAGGTTAATTTTTCTGTGAGCTATCATGGAAATTATTATAGTACGTTATCAGTACTTTGCTAAAATTTTTCTCAGTATGGAAATCAATCTTTCCTTCTTCTTGGCTAGAGCATAAAGGCTGAGATTTATAAAGCCTTTTAAGGTCCCTCTAAAATTAATGGGAATTGGATGTCCTCATTACCTACATGCTTTGAAAAATGCATAAAATGTATAGACAGTGCCTGTCATTAAAACCTCTCCGATTTTGCCTTTGAAAGTGGATAAGGAGATCATCATGTTGAAATGATTTCCTGTAAAGAATTTAGCACCAGGAATATTTAGCGAACACTACAGTGCTCACTGTAAATTACTTTCAAAGGCATGTGCAAAGACTTTAATGGTGCCTACGCAAACAACTGCATGAAGTAATACGGTGAAGTGAACCTCTGGGGACTAGTTACCGGCACTGCAGTCCTGAAGGAATGGAATTTATTATATATCCTAAGTAGCCACTTTGTTGCTCCAATTGGGAAAGGTCTGGTGAGACTAGGCTATATATCCTTAGAGTTAATTGTCTGCTGATATGCATAGACTGCAGTCCAGAGGCATGAGTGCAATGGGTCTGTTTGCGCTGATTCTGTCGAACCAGTTGTTGAAATCATGCCTAGTTCCCAACCACCTGAAAACCTCAGTAAACCATCCCCGTTTCACCATTGCCACCCTCTCGGGCAAAGGCCATGTTGCTCTAGGTCAAGTCCCCTCCTTAGTCCCACCTTTATGCTTTTTCCCTATATTCTCGGCAAAAGAGGCATCCGTGCCAGCTGCCTCCTTCCCCAGTCTTGACCATGCCTCTTTTCTTGCCCCAGCTGGCTGGTAAATAGCAAATCCCAGGTCTGTAGTGTTACAGTGAGGGTCATGCAAACCTTGGGCAAAGTTTTTGCTGCTGTTGCTACCCTGCTAGCAGTACGCAGATGGGCTAGCTTATATCTAGCTCTGGCACTGATATCATAAACATAAGCAGTGCAATCACATTCTGCAGTGGAGTGCAGATGAGAAAACCAAAGGAGAAGAGCTTCAGCCTTGTATAATTTCCGTGATTAAAATCAGCAGCAATGTTTGACTAATTGGCCCACAAAGGCCTTTGCATTGGCATAATTTAAATAAGCTTAAAAACAGAACAAGGTTAAAAAACCATTACCATTCAGCCTACCAACCAGGCTGCAGAGTCTCTTCACTGAGTTTGAGTCACACAAGGCTTGCTTGTCTCTGCAACAGCCCCATATAACTGCCCCAGCTTTCTGGTGGAGTACCCCACTGAAAAGTGAGACTGATGAAGGCATTCACCGTCAACATCACCAGCCATTTCACTTCTGAACAGGGACATGGTGTTAAGGGACTGCAAGAAGAGGGTGAAAACACATCTTCCCTCTCCTGCTCCATGCCAGCACCTGACCTTCATATCTCATCTCTGCATGGACCTACATGGAGGCAGGAGAACCAGCAGCTTCTCTGTTACAATCACTAAGACCAATGTGTGTGACGTGACCTCATGTGTCATGGAGAAGGGGTTGCATCCCTGCGCACTCATGCACAAGGCATATGGAGTTTGTTCTGTGTCCGCTTTTAAGTCAGCTTCAAAGTATGCTTCAAAAGAAGTCATTGGAAGGCTGAGATAGAAGTGGACCAGGTTGGGTTCTGGACATCTCTTTCAATACCATGGGTGAAATCTCTATTGAGAAGGCCATGGGCCATCAAGTAGGCTACAGCCTACCCGAAAGCACCAGATGAGACCTTGGCTGCGTCGGCCCGGCTCTAACTGACTGCATTAATTCAGTAAGAGTCAGAAAACAGCGCATTAGGCAAACTTTGTTATGTAACTGTCGCTGAATTCGCATTTGGGGCGGGAGGCCAGCGGGTGACAGAAACCATTCTGGCAACTGCTAATTGGCCTTAGTAAGGAGTTAAGTCAAAGAGATTGGCCTGGGGCAATGTAATTACCAAAGTCATTGGCAGCTTATGCCAACAGTCTAATTTAGAAAGTAATAAATAGTTAAAACAGCAGTCTTCTAGGGGCAGGAGCACGTATGTGTGAGGACAGCTGACACGGTGAAGCAGCTATTGCCCAAGGTGAAACCATGCTGTACAGGGGCCGAGCTGCCACCAAGGGCCCAGCATGTCCCTCTGTCACAGCGAGCATCCGCCCCTGGGGTCCGGGGCTCTGGCCTAGACTGGAGCAGGGCCGGGGATCTGATTCATGTGTGTCATGCATTGGTGCGTGATAGAATGGAATTCCTGGAATAAAACATCACTATCCACCCACTAAATCCACCTGGCTAAGTAAGGAAGTTTTAAATGATACGTGGCTGAGCAGTGTGGGTCTGCTCCTGTGGCCACCCCACCCAGTGCCCTTATGACAGAGGATTCATCTGCAACTTAAGCTGAGGGACTGTACCGGAGAAGAGGAACTCCCAGGCTGTGCCTTGCCCAGGCTCATCACACCATATGTCTGACGAGACGAAAACCAGTGGGCACGGGCCCATCTGTCAGCCCGCAGAGCGGGGGGCTGCGGGGCAGGGGAAGTAGCAGGAAGGGCGTAAAGAGAAGTGGGGAGCAGGCTCTGCTCCCAAACACCTTGCTCAGCGCAGCAAGGCTTGCTGTAACTTGCTGCCCATAGGTTAACAGTAAATTGCTGTCCCCTGTAGCAAAGATGAAGCGGGGATGTGTGAGGGGCACAGTGTCTCCCAGAGCAGTTCCTGAGACAAGGCAGCTGCCCGGCTTCTGCATTGCTGAGAGCGAAGCCTTGAGATGCACGCTAGCCCAGAGTAATGAGCCTGGCTCTGGCAATAAAGTGATTGTGGCAGTAAAGTGAAATGGCCATTATGCACTTGGCAACGGCTCCAGCCTTGAGATAACCTGCTTTTTAATTGAGCTGAGGAATGTTTTCATTCTTTCTCAAGTTGCATATTATTTATGGGTACAATGTGTAATAATAAAAATTACATATCTTGGCAAAAACAATGAGCAAAAAGTCAGCTGGAAGAACACTACACAGCGGGCGTATATTTTTCTAGAGAGGCAGTCATCTATTTGAAGTACCATTGTGCTGTGTTTCACTGTGGTAAATCCACACAGCAAGCAGCAGAATGCTAGTGATGTTTCTGCTCGTACAAAGAGACCCTGTCTAAAAGCACAGCCTCCAGGCACGCACCATGAAGCACCTCACCTCTGAGCCCCGCACACTCATCTCTTCACAGACCTCTCCCAGCCCGTACTCGAGCAGAGATGCTGGTGGGTGGAATGACCACGAAAACTGCACCTCTTGCCACAGCTCTGAAGCTTTCATCCTCAGCAGAGCATCTTCTCAGTCGTCTATAAAAGGAGCAGCAAAAATTGCTCCCAATTTCCTTCCGCGCCTCAAAGCTCTGAGCACAGGCACAGGCACTATTGACAATTGGGGGGGGAGGAGGAATGTGCTGCCTTTATCCATTTTTAATTGCTAGAGACTGTAAAGTTGTTCTTTAGGAAATAAATACTTCACTACTTTCCTCTCCCACTCTCAGCATGCCAGCGCATTTGGTTTATCGATGGGCATTTAATAATAACTTTCAATACCGGAATTTTTTTCAATTGCTTCTTCAGATTTTTGCTCCAAACCACTGTGGTTGGATTACTAATGGGAAAAGCTGAGCAAATGGATTTTGTGTAGTGTGTGTCTGCACAGAGAGGGAGTGAGAGAGCACAGAATCCCTTTAATGATAAATCAAGCCTTCTTTTTTTTTAAAGTATTTTTCTTTGTGCAATAACCTTTCATCTACAACCCTGCTGTCACAAATATGCTGTTTAACGCTTTGTGCCCTGTTGTCATCTGTGAACAGAAAAAGCAGGACAGCGCTGCACACGTTAGCTTAAAACTCTTTTGTAGCCAACAGGTCTCGCATATTAAATGGGAGCGGGGCTACCTCCAGGTCTGTCAGCCCTACGCCTACTTGTCTTCGGGCCTACAAACCAAACACAGGGAGAACTGACTGAGAGAAAAAAAAAATAAAGGCTGCAAAAAAGAAAAGAAGAAGAAAAGGAAAGAATACTGAACCTATAATGTAAATCTCATGTTTAATTAGGAGGGCTGAAGAATTGTGGCCAGGAAAAACATGTTTCTCTGTAAGTGGTTTTGAATAGCACTGAAGATGAATATAATAAGGCTGACAAATACACCTTGGAGGGTGACTGCAAGAATAAAATCGATTTATTTAATAATTTAGAAATTGCTTCCAGCCATATCTCCCATTAAAATCTGCAGGCCATTGTATTCTGTATTTCTTTGGTCTTTTTTCTTCCTTTTAGTTATGCTCCACCAGCTTTAATAAATAAGTAATACATGGGGGGAAAACACTTATCTCGAGTGCTTTGCCACAACCCTGTAGGGCTCTTTTATTCTTTCTAACTCTAAATAGATCAAGTCAGGAACAATCATCTCCCTGGAGAAGAAGGACGTTTCAGGGTTAATACTCTAAATATAAGGAAGGATGTCCAAAAATTAAAATTGTATTAATGACCATCAAAGATCAGAGCAATTAAGCAACATATTAAATGCATATTCTACTTCTAAAATCAAATGAAAAATCACCTGGACATGTAAACAGCAGTCAGCAGCTATATGCTCTTTTGCAGGAAGTATTAGAGGAAAATGAGATCTAATAAGGATGATAATTAGTCTAGAAATCACATTTTTTTATGCTGCCACCTGTTCTGAAGTCTTCTCTTTATAAATGTGCCTACAGCTCAAGCTTCCTGAGACTTTTCTCCTGACGGTGTTTTGACCATAGCTGTTACAGATTCTTGGTTTTACACTATGCATTTTAGAAAGGAAATATATTGGGCATTCTGGTTTGTTAATCAATTAAATATCAAGTATTCACCACCTTACTCATGGAAAAGCAAATGTAGTCCAGGCACAATTCTTCTGCAACTATTTTATGCAAAATTCATGGTGTGAATTCAATAAACAATTCATAAAGTCAAGTATGAATTTGATATAGGTGCATATCAGAAATGTAGGCCAGCCTCATTTACACCGGAAAATTAAACACAAGCATGGAAAATGCCTTTCTGCCCACTTGAGTTTCGTGATAAAGCCAACTGCATGGTCAAGGGGACCTTCCTCAGTTGCTTTGGCAGTTTGTTGCTTTCACTTGCAAGATCAACAAAATAGTTGAATTCTGCTATAGCAATAGCTATAACAATAATAATTAATTCTTTTCAGCCAAGTACTTCCATTTTCCCCTAATATTGTTCTTTTTAACCATTCTAGAACTAAATAAAATAGAGAAAGGAAAGAGAAAAGAGCACACAGTAAAAGCCATTATAAAAGAACCGGCTGAATGGATGTCTTTCCATTGATGTCAGTGGACTTCAGATAAATAAATGGGAAATTACGTTAACATGCTCTTACTTTTCCCAACATACCAACAAAAAGTAGCTTTTGAAAGAGCTTACATAATAGGCCCACGTGGATTTCCTTCAGCAGCTCAGGCAAGGCAGCACTCTCCACCTCAAGCTGCTGTTTGGAGAGCCACGAGCACACAACTGGACCATGGGAGCAGGGCCAGCGGTTTTTACCCATGACGTAACCACGTGATTCTGATGGGATCCAGACTGATTGCACACCATAATCCCATCACCTGCATCTCCTGACGCCTTAGCTTCTTGTTTCCATACCCTAGGGTTCTCGGACCATCTTCCCACAGCCTTGGTAGTCGCGTAGCTTTGTCTCCACAAGGTTTGAGGGAGCAATGAGTCCTTATAGCTGCTTACCAGGAGCTCTCAGCATGGCCTTTTTTGTCTAAGCAAGGAGTTGACTCCAGAGCTCCCACCCCAAAACCTTTAAAGCCTTTTCATCTGCATGTGGATAAAACCCCGCTGGCCCAACAAAATAGTGTCAGAGTTTTCCTGTCAAGCACCAGAGCACAGGGGAGGTTTTCCCACATCAGAAACTTGTAGGTGAGATGAACAACATGATGGAAGAAAACCAAACCCAGGCCCTTTGCACCTTGACCGTAAAAATGTAGGCTTGCACCTCTGACACATGGGACATTTTAAGTCCCTTTTCGTAACGTTAGGGGCAGTTCCCATCACTCCTGCACTCCTAAGAGGAAGATGGTGTGGGCTGTATCACAGCCCTGACGGTTCAGAGGACAGGACAAGGATGAGGAGCCAAAGCAAGGCTATGTAGGTAGATGGGCAATGTGGCACTGACCCTCAAAGACCTCAGTGCTTCCCTCTGAACAGTCTCATGGTGCTCTCTGCAAGAGCTTTGTTCAGGTCTTTCGGGGCTCTCTTCAGCCATCTCCAAGAGGAGCCCCGTAGCCTCCAGTAGGTCATGCAGACTGCAGACTTAGGTATTTCTTCCATTAGGTGACCCTTGAGAACCAGTGCTTAGGACAGGCCCTGTGGAGCGGTAAGCAAACACCAAAACCACCAACTGTTTGGTTTTGGGTTAAGGTCTCATCAGGGAATACAGAGAATTTATTGTTGGGGAGGGGACGAAAAGCTGGTAGTGAGCGGGTGGTGAGCTTCCCTCACCTCCTCTTCTCCATCTCGGGTATCTTGCTCACTTGTCGGGGTTCACCCAGAGAAGCAGTGCGGTGGCTGTGGCCAGCACGGCTGGCATGCCATATTTCAACAGCCAGCTTCCCCTGTAATTCTGATTATTCTTTAGAGCTGAAATGAGGGAGGGGACGGAGGTGGATTTGGCTTCTTTTTATGCCTGTGCAGAGCTGTGTTTTCTCTCTTGTCTGCACAGGGGCAGGCTCACTGCTCCTGTATGTGACCTGCAAGATACCCAGCAAAAGGCAGGAGGAGGAGGAGGCATCACTGAAGCAAGAAAGGGACAAAAGTGACTTGGTTGCTACTGCTGCTGCTGCAGGAGTTGCTAAGAGGAGGCACAAATCTCCCTGGACATTACCATTGGAAAATCATTAGGAAGCTCATGGCCATATCCCCAGCACAGATTGCAAGCCATCCTCTCCCAAGGCATACGCAAGGGCATGGGGGGCTCAGGAGGAGGAGGGAAGGGGGCTTGGGAAGGAAGGAGGGGGAGCAGTCCATTCCCCAAAAGGGTGGAAATGAACTGGAAAGGGGTGGGTGGAGCTCAACACGGACAGGCTGTGGGTTCGACAGGGTGGGTTTCTTTCTAGTTATAAAGTTTGCCCCTCCTCTCAGGATATTCTTTTTTTTTTTTTATATAAGTTTTATTCATGAGTTGTTAACCATTTTGTTTAGCAAATCGGTTTATCCCAATGACCTTTCCCTGCTTCAGTTTTCGAGATGGCAGATGGCTCGAAACAAATCCCCCTTAAATGCAAACCCAGACCCAGCCTGTTTTTTCACACACTGGACCTGCATCAACATGCCAAGCACAGCTCCAGAAAGAAGACAAAGTCCCCAAGAAAGAAGCAGGGAGGGAGAAGGAGGGGGCAGGGAAGAGAGCGAGACTAGACAGAGTCCAGGTTGACTGTTCCTTGCATTGTTAACATTTCAGGGTTTCTCTCTGGCGCCGTTTGCAACCCCCTGCACTGTTATCTGCACACAGGCAGCAGACCCTGTGGAGAGTGTCCTGAAGGAGTGGTATCCCCAGGTCTCTGCTGCAAGAGGTGAACATGGGAGGGAAGCGAAGCAGCCGGGAGTGAGGGACGTGTGCAGGAATGAAGGGCAGGAATGACGTGCAGAAAGCAGAGGCAACACTGAACCAAGCTGAGCGGCTGTACTAGCATGAAAATAAAAAGTATGAACAGCAGGTTGGAAGGAAGTATTGGAAGAAAGCGGTTTGAAACCCTAGCACGCTGAACTGTCTGCTCAGCCCGTTGGTGACTCCTTACCTGGCACCCATGCGAAGAACAAACTGTCCTTCCAAAGCTGCCCTACCCCAACCTTGGTAAAAGGCTTTTGTCCCGCACACACTCCCCTGCTTCCCCGACACATTTCCAGGTTTTAGCCCATTTAGTTGTTATGGATGAATAAGTGAAACATGTTCAAAAGCTACTATGTATCTCTTCCCAGCTGGCAAATTTGTGAGAAAAATCTATACAAATTGTCACTTCTGCTATCTTTCTCAGCTGGTAAGTAATACCACCCAGAGATGCCAAATTCCAAGAAGCAATTCTGTTCGTTTCATCCTACCATCACGTGGCTTTGGTTCAAAATGTGGTGATAACAGCAATTGTTTCATTCAAAAAATAAGCCCGTAGGGATGAAACGCATTCAGGTTATGCACCACTGGATTCCTCCCTGACCAAAGCTTATGCCTAAAATGACAGATCCCAAGCAGGCTTGCGAATGGCAATGTGAGCTCCTAACTCAAACCAATTCTTTCCAGTCTCCAGAGAGACTGTACCAACCCAGTTCTGCTAACTATTTAATCCTGTGGTTCATTTAAAGCACTTAATTGAACCCCATTGGCTTTCCTGGCTGGATTGGGTCATTCTGAGGGGAAAAATTTGGGGAAAGATGCAACCACATCATGTGACTTGTCACAGCCCAAAAGGGACAAAGGGGAAGGCACAACCCCCTACTTCTTCCCTCCCTTTCACTCAACCCTGTGGACTTCCATGAGGTAGGCACACGTAAGTGCTCTGCTGACACAAGTCCTACCAACAATAACTTCAGCCCATAGCCAAGACGTAATTATTGGACTAAATCATGGGTCATTAATTCATGTGTTGCACTGCTGGGAATAGATTGAGTGAGATACCAAGCGCAGCAATCACAAGCCCTTTTTACATCAAGAAAGATGTACATTGTGCCTGGAAAGATGTAAACTGCAAAGGTCTCAAGCTTCTTCATGGAGCCTCTTGGCCTCCTTTCTGCATGGTTTGTTTTTCATTGGGCTTAATCAAAGCTCTATCCTGAGACCAGAGAGACAGTGGAGGAAGACGAAAGGGCTCCAACAGCATCAAAGTCCAAAAGCAGCCCTAAGTTAGCATCGATCAGTCCCACTGATGAATCCCACAAGTGCCACTGTCGCACAGCTCAGTCCTCACCCACACACAGCAAAGGCGTTATTCCTGTTTTGCGGGATGCAAGGTGCTGCTCCAGCATAACAAAGCCAACTGCCACCCAGTGGCCTGCTGCAAGGTAGTGCCTAACAGACCTGAATAAAGTGGCTGCAGAAGTGTCCCCCTCACCTTTCCCAGAAAACGGAGAAAAAAATTGTAGTTCTGACACCACTGAAGTAGAGAACCAGGCTGTTGACTTCACTGTGTTGTCTCATGTCTACCTTCACATGAACTGTTTGTCCAGCTCAAAACACACTCCAGCCCTGCTGCTACTAGAGACAAGTGACCAGTTTCCCTCAAGTGGCTTACCCGCAGGGCATGGTCTTATTTTTCTTTTTTTTTTTTTTTTTAATTTAGCTTATTCCCCAAGTGGATAGTGATTTCCTCAAATACTTCCACTCAAACCATCTCTCCCCAGTGTCTGACTGCTGTGTAATGTCAGTTAACTGAGATGGTCCACAATTATTGCTGTTCCCTGATGCAGCTCAGAGTCTGCAGGTCTATCAAACCACTGTGGTTTCCATTCGCTCAAGGAGAGGTAGCAGCAAAACAGCATTTGGAAATTTTATAAAATATTAAATCTCCTGCTTTCTAGGCCACACAGTCCTTGCCTGAGGCAGCATTCATATAAAAAAGTTAAGCTATTACAAGATTTATTGCCTAGATGCAAAGGAGCACACAAAATTGAAGTCTGTGCCTCAGCCAGCTGGAACACAAACAGGTATTCCTCCTAAGGTGCCCTGAACTGTGTTGGAGACAGGCAAAAAAGGTAATGCAGTAGGCCAAATGCAGACCAGCCTGGGCTAAAATAAAAGCACCAGCCTGCAAGCACTCATGCCACATAAAATACTCAGATTAAAGAGGACACAGCCAGACACAGTCCACACACATTGTGCATCTTCATCAGTGCAACCGTTTGTCATTGCCAGCACGACAACCATCACTGGCATGAAGGATCCTGACAGTGGAACCCAAATAGCTATCTGAGGAGGAACCTTCAGTACATGTACTTAAATTCATTCACAGGTCCTTCAGTTGCCATACGTTTAACCATACTGTGCTCCAGATGGGCAAAAGATGTGTGGTATTAGGGATGGGAAATCACTGGTATGGCTTCATATGCCAACTGTACTCAGCACTGATATACGGGCCAAGCTTCCCAGGGGCTCCTCAGCAAGATGTGCATTTCTAAGACCTAAAGCTTCACTTCTCTGTGCTACTCAGTGTCTGCAGACTGACATATGATCTTTTTTTCATTACATTTATGTGAGGAATATGGTTTTATGGGAACTCAGAATCAAGAGGACAATTTTCAAATGGTTTTATGAAGACATATGGAAGCCAGGTCCCTCTATAGCCCTAGTGAGATTTCTTCTATCATAACTATCGCACATTATCTTTCCTCCTCCAAAGTGGTAATTCTCCAGTGCTTGACAAAGCTTTCAGCTCAACACTGCAGTGAGACAGTAGCATTGTGAATCTGTTACACCACCTGCCTCAAACTCAATATAGTAAGAAGATGAACCGTGTGTTTTGAAGAACAGAAATAGTCTTTGTTGGTCATACCTCCTCTCTGGAAAGCCTTTGCATCCAGCAAAGATTCGGTACATATCCTGGAGAAAGTTTTATCCATTGCAAGTGTCATGGTATCTCATGTACACAGTGCCAAAGCATTCACTAGTTGCAACAGGAAAAGTATTCCAATTTTTACACACAGACACACTGACAATAATTTTTTAAGCCAAAGAAAAATCTCATGTCATTTTCAACCTTGATTTATCAATAAATCTCCATAGAATCATAGAAAGGCTTAGGCTGGAAGGGACCTCCGGAGTCACTTCATCCAACCAATGGCTCAGAGCTTAATACTGAAAATAATCACCAGCTTCAGCCTTCACTGCAGCTAGCCTGTTTCACCTGGCATTGAGACAAAGTGCCACAAACTCCATGTCAGCCGAGAGGATATGTTCTGACTCCACCACCTCCAAATGTCTACAGCTATGTTCTCTGAAGATAGAAAATAAGCTTTTTTTCCCTCCTTTTCTTACCTTATTTGTATAACATATCTTTGTTCTCATTTCATTGTCAGCCAAAGAGCTGGGAACCGTGACCTCAGAAATTCTATGTTCTACAGTAATGACCCAAAATTCAACAGCATCACGTAAGGTTGACATCTGTGTTGCACCATCACTCACCATGATACTGTATCTTTTGAGACTACAGAAGGGAATTATAGCAGACAACATAAAATTGGGTAGAGGTGAAGATATAGAATGGTCTGTTCCTGGAACACCAAAAGGTGTTCCTTACTTACTTTAAAGTATTTTTAAAGGAGTGTGCATAATGCATAATACAGATGAGTAGTTCATTATAATAAGTAAAAAAACAGGGAAAACCAAAACTTGAGATGAATAACAAAACTCACATGTACCAAGGAAAAAAAATTTCACGTGTAAAATTATGACTGCTGCCTTGACATTGCAAATTTAAATTCACTGCTGAAGTCCTCTCTGTCATGTTAGTTGACTGCCTTTTTGGGATATATTTATGTGACTAAGGGTTTGCAGAATCAGGCCCAACATAAATAATAATAGGATCTCTTAGGCAGAGCTTTACATCTGTACAAACACTGCCTAATGAATTCCTGATAGAGTTCTTCTGTTGACTAAAGAATTCATGTGAGAACCTCCACAATGAATGAAGTGGCAACACATTTTGGATCAAAGGAAATCATACAGAAAAGCAAACCTACATACAAAGGGCTGCAGTCATTCCTGGCATATTTCCTCCTAAGTCATTTAGACCTTCTTTAGACACTGGCACTATTTACTTTATAGCAAAACCTCCTGGCCTTCAAATTGAAAGACCTTCAGTCTTTGATATCAAAGTTCTTATGTTTAAGCAAGAGGACAGTCTTCAGGGGGAAGAAGGTGATATGTGCAAACTTCAGCTCCATACAATGTGAACTCTATGGCAGAGGTGACCTTTTCATTCTGCAGCTGTGCAGTGTGAGCACAGCAAGGCCAGAGACTCCCAGGCATTCAGGAACACAAACAAATAGCAATAGTCCAATTTTAACTGGGGTATGACCATACTGAAATTAACACTAAATGCTGTATCTTGGTGCTTTTCTTGAAGTGAATCTCGTC
This sequence comes from Opisthocomus hoazin, assembly GCF_030867145.1. Taxonomy (NCBI): domain Eukaryota; kingdom Metazoa; phylum Chordata; class Aves; order Opisthocomiformes; family Opisthocomidae; genus Opisthocomus; species Opisthocomus hoazin. The sequence goes on along the minus strand of NC_134414.1, from coordinate 38,415,081 downwards.
AGAATGTGACTTCTTTTCTACATGGTTTTAGGAACTACATCATCCCCTGCAACTGCAGAAGTTGTGTGCTTTGATAACCTCCACCAGACCCTATTCTGGCTGTCTTCTCCCTCAAGCTGCATACACAAGGCCAGACAAAGGCATAAACAGTCTTTTCATACTCAAATCATAATTAAGAAGTGTCCTGGCCCTGTTCAATTTACCTGTCAGATGCCACCAGAGATTCCCCCTGCTTTTTTACACTCTCCCCTGTCCTATAACTCAGGTTCCAACAACAACCTTGTCGTACTCTAAAAACACCACTGAAAGATAATTTATTAAAATTACCCATACTGTCATATTTTTCATTCCAGAAGATGTATCTGTCATCCCTGTTCTGCGTGTGCGTGGTGTGCATAATGCCAGTATCAGGGACTGCTGCTAAAGAACTTCCTGACTACTCTACTTTCCAGGACTCCTTCTGTATTTATGAGATGGCTGTTGTATGTAAAATTCTTTTTCCAGGAAGTCTGTAGCCAGCACTCCCTGCTTGCCACTGTGCATCTCTAAGTCATGCCTTATCTTCCTCCTTCCTCCAGGAATTGCACATTTTCTCCTGCCCACTGTAGCAGGATGTTAAGAGACTAAGTGTGCTCCCCACAACTATCCTACAGCCTGACAGAGTACTGCTCCAGGGTGGCTATGAGACAAAAGAGACATCAGGACTCATTCAGATACTCGCAAACTGGCATCTATCTCCATTTGAGATGTCCTCATCACCCACAAATGGATGCTCGGCATGATGCAGGCAGGACTGGAGACCTGTACCCTTTGAGACCAGCTGGATGGGATGTCCTAGGGCAGACCCATAAGGGTGCACATGGGCACGCCAGCAGCTGAAATGAGTCTGTAGGGCAGGATTCATGTTCCCTTGATGTACCAACATTATTTGAATATAATGGGACATTTAGACACACAAGTGATGCTTAGACACCCAAGCACAGGGAGATAGAAACTGGAGTTCAATCTGTCTTAACTCCCTGAGACTGGATTTCAGCCCTCAAGGCTGACTTGTTCTTGAGGACCCGATGTGCAGGGCTATTCAATCCATAGCTGCGGCATGCGGAAGGAGACTCTTCAGTTAGCATGGGGACCTCTTGTCTGTGCTGTTGGGAGACAAACAGCAGTGTGCCTCCTAACATGTAAGCACACAGATCCTTCGCTGGACCTAGCTCCTTGTCAGATAAACCCTGGAAATGCCAAGACATGAAGGAGAGCAATCCAAAAGCAAAAGACAGGCAAGAAGTTTTGTCCTAGATGAGGACCTGTGGAAGAGGACACTTCAGAAATGGTGAGAAGGAAGAGTAGAGATCCGTAATGCCTTAGTCAGCAGACACCAGAAAGGCAGGTGATCCAAAAGACATGGGTGAGTAGTGATGCCATTAAAGGAACCCAGCAACCCCAGTGACGCAAACGTGTGGAGTGGTGAGATCCAAACAGCAGAGACCATCTGATACAAATCCCAGCCCGTAAGGGTATAAATATATGGATGAACTGTCAGCCCTGGATCAAGAAAAAGGGAAGAAATAGATGCTGCAGTTACAGATGAAAGCAGCAGCAAACTCCTAACAAATTTTTTTTCAACAGAGAACCTCAACTACTGTCCAGCAAACCAGTCAAACTGCCTGCAGAGAGAACATTTAGACAAATGATTTCTCAGCTTTCTAATGCTCTAAAATTAACATTTCCAGGAAATCAGCATGTGAAGAGGAGAGATTATTCTTGGCACAGACTTAAAAAACAGTAGATAATGTTACTTGAATCACTTCTACTGACTGTAAAATAACTAAAATAGGTCCAAGGGGTTAGCTGGGTACCAAAAAGGGACCAGCTAACACCACATTTGAAAAACAAAGGACATGTCAGCAAATGAGAAGGAAAATATCCTGAAGGTTTAAAGGAAGGAAATGGAATCCTGAGAGGTAGCAAGAATACATCTATTCATGAAGTTGATAAGAAAATCTCCAAGGCTGAACATAAAAATAAAATTATAAAAAAAAGGGATGAAACACAAAAGCCAGCAACTAATGAGCACAGCTGCCTGGCTTGGCTCAAGGGCCTCTCTGAACCAGTTAGAGACCCTTCAGCATTTGGAAATCTGACCAAACTGACGCAAACAGCACGGAGCATAAAGTACAGCAAGCAATAGGTAAGGGGTGAACAAGGAAAAGCTGAAAGGATTTCATAGAGAAGCAATACCTAGAAGTCATAGAAGCTGCTTATAAACAAGAAGAGAGTTTGGGAAAGTGCAATGTCCATTGGATTGTCAGGAATTAAAAGAAATGATTGTTAGGCAGAGCCAGCAAGAGCAGGAGCCATACAAGGGATCTCTAAGTTATAAAATGGCTGATTTCCTGCACAGATGGATACTCTTAGCATTTCAAGGAACCGTCTCTTCTCGTCATTTTTCCTGCGTATTTTAAATGGCTTTATGGATTACATGCCCAACTCCAAACGCCTGGCCAAAATTTACCAGTTATTGTTACTGTCACATGCACATATTTCCAAGCCACTAAATAATTACCATCATGTTTCAATGCAGGGTATTTCTTTACAATCTGAAAACATAATGGCACCAGACACACTGAATAGAGAAATGTATTTTTGATTATGCCGTGGTAATAATTGCCTTCACTGCTTTATATGAATTGAATATTTAAAATATCGTCATAAAAATAGCAATCCTTAAATAGGTATTATTCTCTTCCATAATGGAAGCACAGGACACAGAACACCTTCCTTTCCTCGTTATTGATGCTGCTAGAAACCAGGCTAATAACTTCATTGTCACTGCAACATTTCTGCAAGTTTTTTCATGTGTCTCAAATGCAGATGTTGACCCCCGCTTTAAACAGTCATTCCCCAGCGCACAACTGCAAACTCTCTCTCTAAGAACTCCAGGTAAAGTGTCTGGCCGAAAATAAAAGAACTTTTCCAGTTTCTTAGTAAGAGAGAAAAAGGGAGTTCTTTATCAAAAGCATATTAGCATATTTTACCTCATTAATAACTTCACTGCAGCATTAATTTGCTTAATTATTCCACTTAGAATGCAACATGGTAGCTAATTAATTCAAAGGCTGGGGGAAAAAAAAACCCAAAAAACAACAAATCTGGAATCGTAACACATACATACATAGCCCTGCTTTGTGAGCACACTTTTTTGGAATATCATTCTTTTTTGTTCTATTCCATGAAACACTAAGTCTGTGGACACAGTAAGTCAAAAGTAATTTTTGCAGTGATTTATTTTAATATATTTTCCCAGGTTTGCCCATTTAGGCTTCTTTCCTGATGAATTTCCCTATAATAAATGTGGTTAATGCATCTCAACAGCCTGCTATCAGGACTTCCAGCTCCATTACCCACTATTAAGATCTTGTTCTCTTCCTCTGCAAATCTTTCTTTCTATTTTGCTGGCAATGGCCAACAGGCACACTAAATCCTTGGTGGGTCATCTGAAAACAGGAGTTCACTTCCCTCCAAACAGCCCCAAAATTACCTGCTCACAGTCCAAAAGAGACCAAAAAAAGACCAAAAAAAAAAAACAGTCCCAAAATACCACTCTCCTTTTCCGAAAGTCTTTCATTGTAACCAAAAAAAAAATCTTGAGGTATTTTGGTCTCCCCTAAAAGTCTCACAATCAGACTTGGGAATGATATTCCAACATAGCATCTTCTTCGCTGCTTGTTTACCAGTCTTACATCTTAGCAAGACAAAACCATCACAAACCGATTAACGCTACAGGGCTACTCAGAGCTGACTCTTTCTAATGTAGTGCTACAAAAGGCTGCCAAGTAACACAGGAGATGCTCATGGTGGTGCTCCAGTGATGCTCGCAGAGGCATATGGTCCATAGCTGTGTTAACAGAAAACCTTAACTGAATAGAACCACTTCAGAAAACAAGTATTTCCAGCCCTGCTACTCCAACTGAAAAAATGGCTACGTATTGATAAGAAGCTGGTGCAGCTGGACTGCTCACCACGCTGCTTTTTGGGGCAGCTCACTTCCCGAAGTGCTTCACTGTGAACACTTTGCTGGTTTATTCTCTCGGTGTCCTCACCTGTTTATCACAATTCAGCATTCACCGGCTTGGTGAGACAGCAGGCAAGGGAGGATTTCAAGGTGTTGGCCTCGACTGTCCACGGTTTTATTCTCTTGGGTTGTTTCTATTTGTGCAACAAGCTTGCTTACTCTCAGCTGTACTTTTTAAAGAGAGATACTCAGAATGAGAATTGACAGAATCTGCTGTAGATGACAGCTAAAACCTTTTGAGGCCTGGTGTTACAGCCCACGTTATGTTGCAAGAGAGTTGTGTCTAACGAGTCCCTCTGTTTGTGCTGGCAGTATTTACACAAGGACCAGAGAAGTCCATCAATGCAGTGGTAATTCTCTTAGGGTTTTGGGCACCTAAAATGGGACTTCAGTGAAACCAAAGCTCCCCCTTCCCCATTCAAAAGCGGTTTAGCCCTGGAAATGCCTAAATTCAATAGGCTTTCTCTTTCCAGTTGAAAACATTAGAAAACATTCCAAAAATTAAATTTCTACTTCCTGGCCAGCCTAGATCTGCTCCAGGTAGGGAGCTCATCCTTATAGACTGCCAGGATGCAGAAACAAAATGTACAAAAAACTAGGTTGCCTGCACAGCCCTCTCCAAGATGTATTCTCAGAACACATCTGACACTGGTGCAGTTCAAGTCCTCGCAAAATCCACCCTGAGGCCTCTTACTTTTAAAAATGTTCTGGAAAACAAGATGCTGAGGGGACCCTTCTGTGTAACAGCCTGAAGAGGCTTTCATAGAGGTTCACACAATTATCTTGCCTCTTACATTCCTGTTGCTTCTTCCATCCCTTCTCCCTGGAGTCACGTATAAGGCGTTTTTCTCCTGCACAGTGTCCCTTCCTACCTCATAAGCCCACCACCTGGTAGTTGTATCTTTTGTGACTTGCAGATTCAAACCCTCTCCAACAGAGCAGAGAGCAAACTTCGGTCTCTAACTGCTTGGACAGCTCCCACCATGCAAGAGACAGACTCTTCAATACATTCCAGATGTCTCTTGCAGCAAAAGAATGAGCCTTGTTCCATTCTTTAAGAAAAACTTTAATTAACATTTGGAAAGGCCCTAATGCGAGGTGAGAAATGCTCCTCACTACAGCCAGGAGGTGGACATCTCAGGGCTGCAGCTTGGGAGGATTTCGGACACCGCACAGTCCTCTGCCACCCATTCCTAGCTCACAGGTGCGGTCAGCCCTCCATGCCATGGGCATCTCTCTGAGAAGCCAAGCCCACAGCTGTGTTTGAGAGCTCTGGCTGGGCAAGTGAAAGATGGGCAGCAAAGCACATGGATTTGAGAGATTCTTCCAGATCTTGCCTCTGGTTTTTGTGCACTGCAGTGCCCCAGGCTGGAAATTCTCTAGCAGCAACACATTCATTACAAAAATGAAGGATGTTCTTAAATTAAACATGAGGATGAATAATGAGAGCACACACTCTGTTATTTATCTGACTTTTTAAATCATTTTACATATTTTATATATCAGGCCACTTCCAGAACAGAGTGAGCCATAAATTTTTTTGTGCAGCTATCTCCGTGTCTGCATCACCAGAAATGCCAATGCACCTTCCTGTGGGATGACCTGTTACCCAGAAAAGAGTGAGATAACTTTGGTACTACCTGGATGTTTCTGCTAAGAAGTAAGCATTAAAAAGAAACAGTTGTGCCATGTGAAATGTTAACTTTCAGTTGCTGCATTGATCCAGTGTGTGAATCAAGCTGTCCAAATCCCTTTAAATGAAAACTAAGGCTTGAGGCTATCTGCAGTCACTTAGAGATAGTCTACTTTTGGGGGGGGCTTCCTTTTTGGCTGTTTGTGAGGGAAGCAAAAGTCCCTGGTCACAGTTCTGGGCCAAGTTGCAGCATCCCCAGCAAGTTCTTTAGCAGGGGAATTACGAACCGGACACCCAGAGCAAGCAGAGAGCCAACACTGAGCTGAATTAGCAAAAGATCTATTTAAGGAAACATGTCTCGCATCTGTTTTATCGAGCATATGTACTCTGCTCATTGCTGTGCACCATTAACACTTTTCATGCAGAGATCGTAAGACACACATGAGCATTGCAGAAGCTAGAAGACTGTTGTGGTTTTTTTCCTTCTCTACTTTGCCTCCTCAAGACTTCATTCAGGACCACTCTAGCCTGAAACAACCCCAGTGGCAAAAAAAACAACCCCCCCTGCCAATGATCTGAAGGACAAGGGGGCGTCAAATACAGAGGGAATTTTTAGAGTGATTAATAGACGTCAGGGACATGACCTGATTTCAGCTACACGAGTCTAGATGCTACGTTACACACGAAAACACATGTTTAACCACTGTTAGCAGTGACAGGATCTAACAAGACAGGATGCTCTGTCCTCTGGCTGTGTTGATCCCGGCAGGCAAATGCCCTGAGCCAGCTTGCTCTCCCACGGTCTGAGGGAGGACACCCAGGGGGAGAGCGGTCACCTCTTCCACCATCCCACGTCCCCTGGGCAGCTGTACTCAGATGCGCCTTCACCAAATGCAGAGCCTCCTCACCGTCCTTCCAGCCGTGATGGATGGGGTGAAGGAAGCCCTGTGGAACAGCCCTCTGCCCCGTGCTCGCGGTCCCCAACTGTGCAAGCTGGGAGGACCTGGCAAGGAGCATTTCTCCAGGCTTTCTCCCAGACTAAAGCATCCCTGCTAGACTGTGTGGAGTCTAAACCAGGTGAAGGGAAAAAACAACCCTGCAGAAGCATTGCACAGTCGTGCTGCCTCATTTCTGGTCTGGAGAACCCAAAAGGCACACGGGCCAGGAGGCTAATCTAAACCAACTAGAATATTCAGAAGCTGGCTGCTGGATCTCCTCAGGGTTCACAAGGGGCAGCTCAACCACTCGCTGGTTTTCGTTATCTGGATTACAATGAAAAGAGAGGAAAGAGGGTAGAGGCAAACACTTCCCTGCAGACTCCCTGCCTAGATGTTAAACCAGCTGGCTACGAACCCCACACAGAGGCTTTGATGCCAAAGCCAGGGCTGATGACAGGCGATGGAGAGATGGCGTCTACCTTTCCCCTTCCTGCCAAAACAGACCAAATTATCTGTAGCACAATCCAAATTCCCCACAGCAAACACTAGCTGGGATACCACTCTGCAGACCCCAACGTCTCCACTGGTACCACATCTCTCAGGGTTTGGAGGAGACCTTCACCACCTGCACCAGCTCTTGCCAGTGGACCTGGAGGGGCAGCCCCATGAGGACCACAAGCCGTGGGGCCGCAGTGCCCATGCCTTGCGTTGCCTTTGCCTTGAACCGCTGCAGCGCCTTGCCCGCCCCTATCCCCATTCACGTCTCACAAATTCTTACTCCCCACGCCACTGCTCTGAGCTGTCACGGTGACCCTCCTCCAAAGATTTTTCATCCTCCTTATGTTAAAACTTCTCCTTCCCTTTTGTCCAACACACATTTCTAATTTGTATTTAAAGCAGGCTTCTCACGAGAAAGGCACTTAGCCTGCCAGGCAAGGCAGGAGAGGTAGCTCAAATAGACATCTGCATTGGAGAGAGAATAGCTCTGTCTTCTGGTAATCCATCATATTCTGGGCTACACGCAGGGAATTCAGCAAATCCTCCTTAGCAGAAGTCCCTTGTGTCTCTGAATGGAACGGCTGGCACTCCACACCCTACCCATCCACAACATGCTGGCATTCATAACAGGTTAATAAAAACATTATTGCCAAATGCTTCTCCCTTCTCATTTCCGAAAAACCATCAGCCTGTTGACAGAAGATTTTGATTTACATAACCAGCAACTATCAAACTGATAACACGGAGCAGCCAACACTGTTAAGCAGAAATTAGGACATATACCAGTTTCAGTATGCTTGAAGTACTGAGTTGTCTCTTTAAAAACAATGAAAAATCACACTGGATAAAATCTTTCAGAATGTTTTATTTCCTCAAGAGAACGGATCTCTTTTCTTAAAAAAAAAAAAAAAGACTCCCTAATATTAAAATATACTGAACCTGATAGAACAGAACGTCTCCTTTGAAGTTGTTTCAATCTTTTTAAGTATCTAAAGGACCTAACCCACACAGGGCTTGCACGTTTTCAGCTTGAAAAAAAATATCAAAGCTTTCTCCCCTTTTTTCCCCCATGTACACTCGCTTGCCAATTACGGGGATTAGAAAGAAAAAAATCAATGTCTGAAAGAGGTAGAGTTTTTTACACTTTTGTAATTATGCACAGGATTTAATCATTTGGGGAGAGGAACTGCTGGCAGGGGGGAGACAAGAGTTTTGTTCCAAGAGTTACACACGCACTTTCATCCTGGATCAAGTGTCAACCACCAGGTGATTTTTCACAGGGATCGCCATGCTCCTCTGCTTAACAGCTCATCTCCGGCTTGATCAAACGATCAACAGCTCCTCATCTTCTTTATTAGTCTCTCTGTTTATCTGCCCAGCAATGAGCTCCAGCTCCCGCAGCCAATGAACAAGCCAAGAATAGCCAGATCCAGAGCTGTGAAAGATATTCTTCCAGCATCATCTGCCTCCTTGGCAGAGTCTGCGGGCAGCTGTAGTTGCAGCCCCGTGCCTGCCGCTGGGTACATCACGTGGCCACGCCGCGGTGGTACTGGCTGAGCATCTCTGTCCTCCTGGACACAATTTTCCTTTGATTCACCTTGAGTCCGAGAAACCCATTATATGACCGCTGTCTCAGATTTGATAAATAAGGGTGCTTTTTTAATGACTGCCCGTAAAAGATAGCCAACGCATCTTATTTCTGCTGTCATACTTTATAAATCTACGTACTGCCTTTAAGGACCATTCCCTTTGCCGTACAGGGCGTATTTCGGCAGCACTTTTTCACGGCACACGAGCAGGATCTTTTCCAGCTGATTTGTAGCACAAGGGCTGGACTTCTTATCTGACGGATAAACAAAAAGCCTGAAAAAACGGCATGGAGCAGAGGACAGAGGGCTACCTCAGGACTGATCTGGATATTAAGACTACATTAACCAGTCTATAATTTCCCAAGTATATCTGCTTTTCTTTTTTTTTTTTCAGGAAAAACACACCAAAAGAAAATAACATGAACAAAATGTTATCCCTGATATAAAGGATGCAAATCTACACAGCTGTTGCCTTGTGCTTTTCTCTTCCTTCCTTCCTTCTTCCTCCTGTTCTTCCTTTCACAGGAAAGACCAGTAAAAGGTCTGTGTATATTAGCTACAAGCATGATCTATAAAAATCCTGTCTTAACATATTACTGATATCACACATTTGCACAGTCAAATTTCATAGGAAACAAAGCACAAAATGCAACATAAATTACATCAACATTACGACTTGGGCATAAATTATCCAAACTAAACAAAATCTGACCTTGCTTCTACTACTAGTTTGGACAGTGTCTCCATTTTAGATGCTGCAGGTCATCCTTAAACGTAAGTTTGTCCTTTCAGTTGATTTTTATGTTTAAATTTGTTTAATAATTCACGACATAACAAGCATTAAAATATAAGCATTTTCTACCTAAGGAACTAACAGTCTGTCAGCTTCAGAAGTAAATGTGACACAGCTGAACACTTGAATCAAAAAAAGAGAATATTTCCATGTACTGCGACTGATGCAATTGTATACAGGCATTTATTTGTCTGCTCAAAGTTTCAGCTCCGATAGTTTTTTTCTTTCTTATTGTATTTGTCTAAATCCGATTGTAAGTTCTTCAGGGCAGCAATCTGTCTCCTCATATGTTCACAAAGCGCCATGTACACCTATGGCACTCTGTAACAAGTAATTTCCTATCTGCCTGTGATTAAAGAGGGATGTCAGATGAAATATTGCAAATCAAAATGGACAGGCTAGGAGGACAGCTTACACTACCAACATCATTAGGTCGGACACTGTGCTTCAACACAGAATGGCAGCCGATGCGCTATGCACAGTTTGAGCTTGCCTATGTGCAGCCCTAAACCCTTTAGAGAGCCGTCCTACAACCATTCCCCGCATCCAGACACTGTGCCCCTGAACAACACGTTGTGCAGAGTAAGAGAGCTCGTCATTAGATGCTTTGCACTGCAGGACACATTTATTTGTAAGGGTGTCTACTGCTTTTTCCAGGGTTACTCTCTGAGAGCAAGCTAGACATGTCGTGGAGTGACTGAAAAGACAGGAGTGCACTGTCTCAACCGGAGGTGGAAAGAAAGTGGGATAGGCCACAGAAGTGGGAGCAGAGAGAGAAGGTGAGAATTTGTTATATTAATAGGATGGCCCGGTGACTCACTCGAGGCATGGACACATCCAGACGTGTCTGTTCCCCACTTCATGGTAATTGGTTTGTGCAGATGATACAGCAAACCTGAGAGTACAGCTGCCTGACGCGTGCATGCATGAAGCTCCCGGCATGCTTAGGATTACTGTATCTGTGGCAGCGAGAAGGCAAGCCACAGCCCTTGCCTGCACCCTAGGACACTACGATGACTATTGGTGGCCATCCCAAAAATCCCTTCTCTTCCAGGAACTCAGCCCTACACATGCCCTTGCTGTGCCCCAAAAGCAAAGCCCATTTCCCTCAGCCCTTCCCGCCCCAGATCCCTCAGCTTCCCACAGAGAACCTGTACCAAATCTCTGCTGCCCCAGACCTCTTAAACCATCTCAGAGCTCAAATTCCCCAGCCACTCCCAGACCACAGCTCCCAGTCTCCCCGACTCCAGCTGTTGGCCCCAAAGCCTCTGGGATACCAGCATTCCCACCACGTCTTTCCCATGACCTCCCCTACCAAGCCCTCAGCTCCCCAGGCTTCCTCAAACCCTAACACTCCCCAACCCTGCACCCCAGACTTACCATCTCATAGCCCCCTTTTCTCCCTTCAGGGTCTACCCACATTTCCCACCAACTCCGTTTACCACCCAGTTCCCCAACCTGGTCCTTCCTCTCCCATTTTTTCTCACTCACCACAAGTTTTCCCACCCCACCATCTTCCCGCTACATTCTCCCTATACAGAGAGTGCTACCTGCCTCCATCCTTGCCACTCACATCTGCCACGTCGCTGACAGCCCTGACATTCCAATGGGAGCACACCTCCAGCTTCCCCCACCGGATGAAACCCCACAGACCCCCTTGCCTGCCCACATCTTCTCCAAAAGAGTCATTCTGTAGGAAATTCCCATCAATAATGAATTCACCGAGATTTTAGGTGTCTGGAAGGGTTTTAGAAAAACAGAATCAGTAGCTTTGATTTTTTTTTTCATTGCAGCATTTCTAAGAGACCTCAACAGACTGAACCCACTGCCCTCTGTGGAGTATTGTTTCAACTGTAAGACAAGGAGATGTCTTGTCCAAAAACACACAGACAGGCCATGGCACGGCAGTAGAACCTAGACCTTCAAACTCACAAGGCACACCTTAACCAAATGGTGCCTCAGCATCATTTTTGGCTGTCCAAAATGAGTTCCTTACAACTTTGCCTCAAGGCTCACCCGGATCTTCAGCCTTTGACCGCCTTAGAAGCCTGTTTTCCTCCTCAAAAAGCTGCAGTCCCCCGATAATGCTTTGGTGCTATTTATTCTCAAACGCCCCATTCCTGAGGCAACAAAACGAGGGAGCCGCATGCAGAGGTTCCTTCCTCACCGAGGGAAGAGCGGAGAAGGTTTACTGCTGTGGGGAAAAGGAAGCCAAGAAGGTCACTGTGTATCTGGAGGACAGTGAAAAAAGAACTCGCCACCTGGGCAACCAAAGTTTGTTGCCTAAAGAGCAATCACTGATCTAAACCCCCATCATACCACAGGCAACCTGCATGATTACAGGGCATACAGGACGGGGTTTTCCCTCCGCAGACATATATATTTCAGTGGATATTTCACCCAAGAGAACTGCACTGGAAGTATGCTAGTAAGACTGCAGAGTCAGGTACTTACTCTAGGAAATACAGGGCCTAAGGTGGTCTTTGCAGCCCCAGTCACGCTGCCATACAATCCTTATACACACAGAGAAGTGTTATTTCTCCACCGTTCTCCCGCTCTGCTCCACAGACCCAAGAGCCCTTGTTCCTTTCGGTGGCATGTTCTGGGTCCTTGCTCCACGCCGCAGTTTCCTCACATCACTCAAGTCCTGCTCAGGATGGAAGCAATAATTTTCTCATAGACTTTTCTTTGGCCTTCCCCACTCTTAAATTAGAGTGATTCACAGATGTTAATTATCTTATTTCCATAATGAACCTGTGGAAGGAGGGTGTATCATTAACTCCACATTACAGCTGCTGAGCTGAGACACAAAGTGATGCAGGTTAGTAGATTAATATCCGTTAATTTTGCACACCTAAGCTGAAACACCCAAGGCCTGCTTTCTCCTCACTCTGGAAGGCCTGACACTGCAAACTCCATGATGATACACGTGTATGTCCTAGACTTTAAGGTACAGACACTGGCGAAGCATGACTCCACCACCAGGTCTCTGACAGCCATCCCCAGGGTTGCAAGCCTTAAGTCCATTGCACAGACTGTTCCCCGTTGAAGGAGGCACAGAGCCAAGACCAGCTTTGGGCTATCATGGCCAACCTCTCTTGAAATCAAAAGGGTAAGCGATGTTTTGCTAGTGGGTTTTGACAGATGTTTCCTGATAGCTGGCTCTGTCTCACAAGCCCTTGGAACAGCAATCCAAGTTTGTGGCAGACCAGAAGAAAAGGTGCTATGATCTGAACAGATTCTTTTGACTTTTCTCTCCCTAAACCTTCACCCCCACTTTAATGAAATCCAGCAGTTTCCTTCTCCACCTGCCTGAGACCACAGAGAGATGTAGGCTGCTTTCCAGCTCCTGGATCTGGCCAGTCTGTACTTAAACAAAAGCCAGTCACAGCTCAGGTCACGGTGTACTCACTGCAGCTAGAACCTGGGGGAGGACGTACTGGCTGAATCTCTATTTAACACCTGCAGGGTGCACGGTTTCAAATGTATAATCCAGTTTGGTTGAATCACAGAATCACAGAATCATAGAATCATAGAATCAAAGAGTCATAGAATCATAGAACACTTTGGGTTGGAAGGGACCTTTAAAGATCATCTAGTCCAACGCCCCTGCAATGAGCAGGGACACCTTCAACTAGAATAAAGTCAAGGCTTTGGCTTAGCAGCATGAAAAACTGGTTACAAAGAACAAAAATGGCACAAGTCACTTGCCTGCTTTAGCAGGGCAGCAGCTTGCAAAATTTCAAGTCCTCAAATAAAACCATGAAAACTCCACAATTGAAAGAAAAAAAAAAAAAGAAATTGAACAAACTAGAAAAGAAAAAGAGGAGAGCCTGGATATTTATCACACAGGCAAAACAACGATGAAAAAAGCCTAGGATAAATTTACCCTAGCTTCCTTTCTGGAGATAGCTGAACTGCTTCTGCTGAAACTTTCTCTTAGAAAGCACCAACAGCCTGAAGCAGACATCCAGCATGGAAAATTTCAGCTTAAACAGTTAGCACTTGCTGAAGAATAAGCTCCTGGAGACAGTCTTCTGCACAATGTGAGGATTGTTATTACAGGACTCCCCACAGGACACAGAGAGCCCTGAGTGCCTTTCCCCAGTGTGCCCGCTACCTCTGCCCCTTCCCAGCCCAGCTCTGCCGGGACCAGACTCACGTTGCCGCCCACACCACCGAGCCCGACACCGATGTCTCACCCCTGCTGCTTTATCTGGGGTAGGACAGCACAGCAAACCTGATACTGGGGACTCGCTAATCCAGCACCCCCAATCCAAGCTGCAGCTCTCCTATACGTACTCGCAGTTCCTTACATTCTGTACTTTTTGCTCTCCTTATCTCCTGCGGGTCCGCCACGCGTTTTTTGACTGGTTAATGACTTCGCCCCTGAGCTGAGCACACAGTCTCCAGTCATTAGCGAGCGTCATGTGTTCGTGCTGCGTTATGTATCTTGGAAAGCTGCATTTGGATACGGTGTATCTTCCTCTTTGCAATGCCAGGGGCGTCTTGCACAAGGCTCCCTTACTCTTTTGATGGACTGCAGACAGCTTGCTCATTAGTCTAGTATCTAATTGCTTATCAGTCACACTCCCAAGCTCCTCATTACTTCACTTACTTACACAGCTACAGTAATTAGATTTCACATTTCTTTAGACTCTCATGGCATTGTTTTAGCCTATCAAGGAGCCACACATATATTATAAATTATCTCCTATAATTATCATATTCATTATAAAATATAAAGCGTACATATACATACATAATCCTGCCAAAGCAAACGCCAGCCTCTCCGGTTCTAAGTGTTCAGGACACTCCAGGAGCATCTCTGAATGCTTGTTTGTCTGTTCTAACTTCTGTGAGGCTTCACCCATCTGTGACCCTTCACTTACAAACCGTGCCCGATTGCATCACTTTCTACTTCTCACTCACCACCGCATACCTCTCCGGCAAAACAAAGCCTTCGGATCTGCTCACTGAAGAGATGCAAACTCTTTTAGCCAGAAACACAAATTTGATGTTTAGTACAGCAGCAAACAGAGAGCCGTCAGCCCTTATTTTTTGGGATAACATAGATTTTATGCCTTTTTTTCAGTCTAATTTGATGCATTTCTTTAGCACCTATTCTCTAAGCCTCAAGCTTTTTTGCAACATCATTCCACACATTTATTACAGCACTTAAAAAGCGACAACAATTTATTTAACTTTTTGGAACAGAATTCTGCAGACTTTGGGGCCAGATGATTTTTCCTCCTGGGTGTCACGTGTGAGATGTGTGCTGGTGTCTGTATTTCCAGATGCAAAAAGCACAGACACCTGGTGGCATGCAAAAACCATGCACCTCTTGTACAGTGAGTGCACCAGATGGTTAAACTTGAAAAGGCAAACAGGTAATTACCCCAACAACCTGGAAAACGGCCATATCGTCATTGGCTACGTCTGCCGAGGGAAACTAAGCAGACCCAGCGTATGGAGTGTTTTATTCAGTGTTAGAGATGCAGCTGTAGAGACTGCAGTGGTTTCCAGATCACCTCCTTGTCCTGTTGTGGTGCACATTCACAGGTGTGGGAGGGATGGTTGACATGTGGGGACTGACTGGCTGTCTCCTAAAGACATGCAAACATGCCGCTCTGGGCTACGGTGCAGATGCGTCCCTCAGCCACGGGAAACAGCTCTGCTCCTCTCCACTCTGCCACCAGCTCCAGTCCCAGGCCACATCACCCAGAGCCAGCGCTGTGCCTCCTCAGCTAGACCCCTTCAGCGAAGCGTGCGTGGAGAATGAGCAAACGCCACGCACAAAAGATGGACGGTGAGTACGGGAACATTTTGTAGCTCTGGAGGTCGAAGTCCTGCAGAGGTCAAAGAATGACAGATTCGGACAAAAAAAAATGAAGGGAAATGTATTCCCGTGGCCTCTTCAAGCAGTCTGATCTAATCCTGAGCAACACCCCAAACTCATGAAATGCAGCAAAACGCAGTAGTAGAAAACAGAATCACAGAATGGTAGGGGTTGGAAGGGACCTCTGTGGGTCATCTAGTCCAACCCTCCTGCCGAAGCAGGGTCACCTACAGCAGGCTGCACAGGACCTTGTCCAGGTGGGTCTTGAATATCTCCAGAGAAGGAGACTCCACCACCTCCCTGGGCAGCCTGTTCCAGGGCTCCATCACCCTCAGAGGGAAGAAGTTCTTCCTCATGTTCAGACGGAACTTCCTGTTCTTCAGTTTGTGCCCATTGCCCCTTGTCCTGTCGCTGGGCACCACTGAAAAGAGTCTGGCCCCATCCTCCTGACACCCACCCTTCAGATATTTACAAGCATTTATTAGGTCCCCTCGCAGCCTTCCCTTCTTCAGGCTAAACAAAAACACAAACAAAACCTTAAAGCTAAAATCCTGGGTGAAATACTGAAGAGCGCCCAAATGATTTAGGAACCAGATTTCCACTGGTCCCAAACTTCTGACAGGTTTACTTCTTGTTTACTCTGTATGGTTACCTAAGGCCTTTCCAAATTTCTTGTAACGGGATGTCGCTCTCCATCCTCCGCTTTACTGTTGTGTGCCATTTCCCTTGCCCGGAGCTGGCTGCGTGTCAGGCAGCAACACGCTGGCAGTCATCAGAGCTAAAATCGCTCCTCACAGGAAACCCAGCACGTTGAAGGTGCAGGCAGAGAGGGAGGTTTAACTCTGAGCCCCATCTGCAGATAGGAAAGCGAGATGATCCCAGACTCAGGATAAAGAAGGGCGCCTAGATTGAACTCACCACCGCTCCCCCTCGCTGCCCTCAGTCCCAGGGGCTCCTCACCATGCCGAAATAAAGCCTCGGGCTGGGCAAGCTCCTGGTCCCCGGAGGCGGTCGGCTGAGGGAGGATGCTCGCCCGGTCCCCGGGAGTGAATAGCATCCCTGTGCTGGCAGGCGGCCAAGCGCGGCAGCCGCCTGCGTCTGGGCTCTTCCCCGGCTCTCACAACCCCTTCAACAGAAGTGACACGAGGCACGCTCTTGCTCGCAGCCTGCTGCCGCTCAGGAGGTTGGGAGAAGAAGAGACTTAGTCCTTCACAGCTGGGGGGCTCTGACTTTGCAAGCTGAGGCGTGATTAAGATGGAGGATGAGGGGGGGGGAAAGGGGGGAGAAGGAGAGGCGAGATGAAGGAAAGGACTCTCCTCCGACTCACGGCATAAGGCGGAGTCCCAACCTCTCCGTTGCATTTTTCCCCCATGCTGCCCTTCACTATAATCCTCCGGGAAACAACCAGGAGCGGACCAGGGCATGAACCTGCAAAGCCCCCCCAGCCCAGGAATCAGTAGCTGTGGCGCTGTGCCCAAGCTCATTAACCCCACTGCGGCGCCAGGCTAATTATCTTGAGCACGGCATCACGCTAATGCAACTTCTCTGTTTCCAGGACCTCAACAAGGATCACTTCCAAGTGTCCCCTCCTGTTCCAGGGATGTATCGGGGGGGGGGGGGGGGGGGGAGGAGGGGGACGGGGCGGCAAAAGATCAGGTGTACGAGGTAGACCAAAAATATAGAGACAACAGAGAAATGGGGAGGGCAGTTTTGCTGGCGTAGTAACAATATATTGGCATCCATTCAACTGTCCTTGTGCTTTGCTGGGGTATGATCTTACTGGGAAGGTCTTCAGAAATGGTGGGAAGGAGGCAGAACCCAAGGAGTGAGGCGGCCACGCCTGTTTCGTGCGGCACTGGGTGGGCGGCGCTGGGTGGGTGGCACTGGCTGGCCAGGGGCAACAGAAGGACGTTCGGAAAGGGACCTTGCACGCCAAATAGCGAGGGAGCTGCCTCTCGGAGAAATCAGCAGAGCCCATCGCAACCGCCACGCGTAAGTATTCGCAGAGGACTGTACATCTTCCCGGTAGCTGAGAGGTGGAATTCTGCCACCCATTCATCATTCGTAAGAGTCTAAAATCCCCAACAGTCCTTCAAGGAGGAGAGTGTGAATGAGGCCCAGGAGGAAACAACGAGCTGCTGGAGGAAAGCCAAATATACCAGCCCGGACACCTTCAAAGTGGTATGAAAGACATCCCAGCCAGGTGTACAGCAGCAGTCACGGAGGGGGAGCACCAATTCACACCAGCCAGGGAGAGAAGCCGTGCGGCTCTCCTCTTTAACACCCCAGCCATCTGACCCAAGCTACGGAGAGGGTAGGCATCTCTTGCAGGTCAACGTCTAAGCCTGGTGTGAAGAGCTACTCTGTTACCTGCACGCCCTAAAACCAAAGGCACCGAGGCAAAATGGCCAGAAAGGACGTACAGAATAACGGTTGTTCCTTCTAAGGGCATCTCTGATTGCTTCTCAGGTAGGTTAACAGCAGGACTGGGGCTGTCATCTCTCAGACATACTCGCAGTCTGCAGTGCATTTGTCTGCACAGCACGGCTGCGAAGTACGGAAGCGCTCTTCGTGAGGGGCTGAGTCTGCCTCATCCAGGCAGAAATATGTCCAGCTCCCTTCACATTCAATGGCAGCTGAGTACCTAAATACCCCAGACCTTGGCGGGGCTGAGCCTCATTAGCTTGCTCTGGATGGGAGAGCTGAGAACCGAACCTGAGCACCTGCCCCGTGGTTTAACAACTGAAACGCCTCATCTGTCTCTTCTGGTGAGGAAAAGCCAGAGGGTAAAGGGAGCTGGAAAAGGGCAAGGGGGGCAGAAGAGGGGAGGGACAAAAGGAGTGCCAGCAGGGGCTCCATTGCTTTACACCGAGGGGTAAGGTTATGCGGGACCACAAGCTGGGTTGTGGGATAGGAGGGGAAAACTCTCACCTTGCAGGCAAGACAGACTAGGGAGCACCCCAAAAAAAGCCTGCGGTAGCCCCCGGCTTAGGGCCACGTGGAGGGACCTTTCGGAATGCGCTGCTCCAGGGATACCTCTGGGTGCCCAGGAGGCACACGCTGTGCAGGGAATGCAGAGAACTGGTCTTTTGTTTCACGCCCCTTTGTTTTAACCTCTTGAATCAAAGACCCCAGCTGCTACTCCGGGAGAGGCTAGAAATTAATCCAATTAAAAAATAAATTCCCTGTGGAATCAAAACCGCTCGCCGGGTGGGGGGTATGGGCATGCGATTTCTTTCTTCCGCAAAAACAAACTCTTTCTTTTAACTCCCATTTCACAGAGGGGAGAGGCAGGCAAGGAAGCATTTGGCGCAAATGTGACAAACAAACGATGGGGATGATTTATAACCCCGGTACCAACCTGCAGCTCACGGCAGGACCGCGGCCGCTGCCTCCCATAGCCTGCACGGCCAGAGACGGAGGCACAATGCCGCGTGCTACCCTCCGACACAAACAATCACAGAGCAACAAAACCCTGTGCCGCTTCGTTCCACTCTTTTGTTTTCCGGCGTTTTTGGTCAGCCGGGGCTTGTGGAGCTTGACAGGTTAACCCACACTTCCTTGGTTGCGGCAGAAATGATTAAACAGGGGGGGATTGTTTAGGCCGTGAAGCAGAAGGAATTCCTTTGTTTTTGTAGATCACTCCAAGGCAGCCGAGCCCAACGGGATGCCCAAGAAGAAAGAGGCTGAGCGCAGAGACGGGTTTCCAGGGAGGGAGGTTGTGCCAACCCCCCTGCAGGCTCAGAGATGAGGGGTTTGGGGACACCTTGCATCCCAACTTCAAGGCTGGAGAGAAGCCCTCTGGGTATGTGGGTGAGCAGGACCCAGCTGAAGACCATGCCCAGGCAGTCTGACTTCTCCCTGCCACGCTCAGCAAAGCCCCAGTAAATTCATACCACCTCAGGGCTTCTGCTGCAAGGGGAACCCACCCCATCGCCCCGAGGGTACGCAGTCATGTGCTGAGGGCAATCGGGGCCAAGGAGAGAACGGGACTTTCAACAGCCAGGGCTTTGTGCACGCAAGATCTCCTGGGCTTTCCCACAATATATACACAGCCACCTCTTCGTAAAGCCTGGCATGCTTCCACCACCCCACGTGTGCACTAAGCTGCACGTCCTCCCTCAAGGTATACGTGGTCCTGAGGTACTGGGCTGGATCTCCACGGGAGGCTTACCTTCTCTCGGAGCCACAAAATGTGACACCTCTTAGCTCATCTCCATCGACAGAGATCACTGGTGAGGATCCCGGGCACCTGCTGAGAAGAGAAAAGCCTTGCCCGGTTGCACTGGGGACACCAGCACCTTGGGACATATGTAGACTTGCTGTGCTGTGGGTGATGGTAAAAAGGGCCAGAGCCACAAATGCCTGTGGTCAGCTGGACGAGTGGAGAGAAGAGGAAGAGGAGATCCTGGGTTTCTGTCACGCCACATAAGGCAATAAATATCTGAGGAGAGGGGAAGAGAACCCGCAAATGTGATTTCTAAGAGCTGGATCAGCATCAGGGGAAAAGTAAATGTAAAACTTAGAAAAAGGCACCCGGAGTGATTTGCTGGCCACGTCTCTGGCTTCGTTGCTGCTGGCATCAGGCTGGTGGTCTAGCAGTGCTTCCACTCCTTGGAGGGTTGAGGGCAACACACTACCCGGGGATTTGAGTTTACAGGGATGGGGTGGGGAGGGGGAGGGGAGTGGTGTCTTGCTTTCTCCTTTTTCTGACACCCACCTCCCAAGCAACGTTGATTTCTGTGTCTAAGAGGTACGGGAAGGAGCTTGGCAGCAGAGATCAGACCTCCGGACACTGCAAAACGCCTCCTTCGCGGCAGGAGGAGTCTCCTCTGAGTCTCCGCAACATCACGAAGTGCAAGAGAGCTGGTAAATTATTAAAACAACCTTGCAACAGCTCCGGAGAAACCACCAGTGCCTCCGATTCAAAGGAGAGGCTGCGGTGTGAGAATCCCCATTAGTAACAATACGCACAGTTTGCAAGAACATATGTCCCCGCGTGGAGCAATCAACCAATCTGGGCTGTTTAACCACAAATATTTCAAAGAAGTGCTTCTAACACAGCTGATCCGTATGTTTATTTTTGAGCTGTAGAACGGGATTCTTCACTAGCCTTTCAGAACATTTCTGTGATGGACTCTATCCAAACTATCGGGGAGGAGGCTTTGCTCCAGCGGAGCGACTGATACGCGTGGGTTGGTTTTTTTTTTAACTCAGAGTCACGACTGTGGAAAAAAAGAATAACCCAGGCAGACACAAAGTGCATTTCGCCCTCTGAAAAAAAAAAAATAAATGGCAAGGGGAGCAAGACCCCACCAGGACCCTCTTAAGAATGGGTTTGGATCGAAAGTGCGCGAGATGGGGACTGGGTGGATGGGAAAGGGGAAGGCTTTCCAAGCCACTTCTGATGCGGATACTTGCACACGCACGGAAAATGCAGCCCTTTGCACCCTTTTCTCTTGCAAAGCGCATGGGAGATGGACGCAGCTCCTGGTTTATCGATTAATTGATTTTTTATAAAGAATAAGAGCTCCTCGGGGAACAGCCATGCCTTTGAGCGGGGGGGGGGGGGGGTGGGGGGGGGAAAGGTCTGCTCTCCTTCCCTGCTCGATCTAATCCTAATTAAAAATAAATTACATGCTGCATGGAACTTGAAATGGCAAAGATAATCCTGTTACACACGAGGGGCCGCCCCGCTGCCCGCTGCCCGTTCCCGGCCGGCGGCCCCGTTCCCAGACCCCGGCCCCCGGCCCGGGTGCCCCCCGCCCCTCACCGGACCCCGGCCGCGCAGCTCCCGCTAGGGGGGCGGGGGGGTGGAAAGGGCTGAGCGGAGGATTTTCGCGTGGAAACCGGGCGTGCGGGGAGCTCTCGTGGGCGGCAGGGTGTGCCCCCCCCCATCCCCCCTCCCCGGGGTCCCGCAGCCAGCGCTGGGGCGCGGTTTAAATCCCGTCTGCATCAGCCGACCCCCGCAGCCCCGGGGTACCCCGCACGGAGCCCCCCGGGACGCCCCACTCCCGCAGCGGCTTCAAAAGGGAACCGGGGACGGGGACACACGGACCCCGTGCAGTTTGTCCCCCCTCTTCCTTCCAAACGCGTTTTTTGGGGACCCCCGGCACGTGGGGAGAGGGAAGGAGGGAAGCAAGGAACAGGGAAAGGAGGCAAGGGAAAAAGGGAAAGGAAGGAGGAAAGGAAAGATGAGAGGAGAAAGGGAAAGGAAGGAAGAAAACACGGAGAGGAAGGGGGAAAGGAAAGATGAAAGGAAAGAGGAAGGAAGGAAGGAAGGAAGGAAGGAAGGAAGGAAGGAAGGAAGGAAGGAAGGAAGGAAGGAAGGAAGGAATAGGGAAGGAGGGAAAGAAGGAAAGGGAAGGGAAGAGGGAAGAAGGGCAAGGAGGAAGGGAAAGAGAAAAGGAAGAGGGAAGGAGGGAAGGAAGAAGGCAGGGAGGGAGGAAAAGAGGGAAGAAAGAGGGAAGGAGGGAAGGAAGAAGGAAAGGGAAGGGAAGAGGGAACAAGGGCTAGGAAGAAGGAAAAGAGGGAAGGAAGAGGAAGGCGGGAAGGAAGAAGGAAAGGAGGGAGGAAAAGAGGGAAGAAGGGCAAGAAGGAAGGAAAAGAGGGAAGGAAGAGAGTAGGGCGGGCGGGCAGTTCCCCGGAAAGCGGGGTGCCCTGCGGGACCCCCAGCTTCCCTCCCTGTGGGCTGGGGCCAGCAGCCGCCCTCCTCCCTCGCCACGGCCACCCTTCTCCTTCGCCATGGCGGCCCTTCTCCCTTGCCATGGCCACCCCAGCCACGGCCGCCCGGCCGCCTGGGCGCCGGGAGGCTGCGCCGGGCTCTGCGCGGGGCCTTGGTGCCTCGCGGGGCAGATGGTTTCGTTCCCCCCGGTCCGTGCCAGGTTTCAGCCTCATGCTGTTATTTTGTTCTTCTGGAACGAGACTGGTGTTGCTTCCCAGAGAGGCCCTATTAGGACAAAAAAAGAAAATCCCGTGAATAGGCGTAACAGGGCACCAGGAGGGATAGGTCTTAAATGTATTTTAATACGAGCAGGGCATTGTGTGTAATTCAGCGCTCATCATCGTTTAGTCAAAGAGTTATGGCAGTGATTGGGAATGAATAGAGGGACATAATGGATACATGTGGCGTTTGCTCATTATATTCAACTTAGCCCAACTCCTCTGTGGAAACTGTTCAACTTTCTCTCCCTTTCGCCTGTCACGGCGAAATAATACAGACATTGGTCCCTCGAATGGGATAGCCTGCCACGCCATTATATCCCTACAGCTAACGAGGGCTTCGTCAGCCTTTGATACAGCCTGATCCTTGAAACCTTTCCAAATCTCCCCCAGCTTATGCTAAATCCTATTTGGAACTTTTTTCTTTCTTTCTTTTCTTTATTATTTCCCCCCCCTCCCGCCTGCGAGTGCCCCAGGCTTAAGATACCCGGGCGGTGACACGCATACTAACGCATGCGGTGACACCTCCCGACAAGCGACCGACGGCGCGGATCACAGGCTCTCACGCGAGCAACGCACCGCGCCGGGCGCGCGGCCGAGCGCCGCCGAGCCCGCCCTTCCCCCGCTAAACCCCGCACCCCGCTAACCCCGCGCGCCCACCCGCGCCGCGACACGCTGCGACGCGCCGCGACACGGCACCTGCCCGACCCGCGGCGCGGTTAACAAACCGCGCGTTTTGCTCCGCGCTCCCCACGCCCGCCCCGCCGCCGGAGGGGGGGAGAGAAAAAGACGGGAAGGAGGGGGGAAAGACGGGGAGGAAGGAAAAAAAAAAGAATGAAGTAAAAGGGGGGAAAAAGGAATAAAGCCGTGGAAAAAAGGAACGGAGCCGCGGAAAAAAAGGAAAAACCCCAAATCCCGGAGAGCTGGAGGAAACAAAGGCGTGCGCCCCGCGCCCCGCTCCCGCCGGCTGCCGGAGCCGCCGCGGGTCGGGGACCGCCGGGGGGCGAGGAGGGGGGGACCGCCCGCTCGCCGCCGCCTCCCATTGGCTCCGCCGCCCGCTCATTTGCATACCGCCGTCTATTAAAGGCGGCGCGGCGGCGCGGAGGGGCGCAGGCGGCGGTGGCGGGTGCGTTGCGGGTGGTGCGCGTCTATCATCCCCCGCCCGTTACCGCGCTGCCCCGCACCGCGCCGTCGGGCCGAGCCGAGCCCCCGCACCGCCGCCGCCATGAGCCCCCTGAGGCTGCTGGCCGCCGCCGCCTGCCTGCTGGCCCTGTCCCGCGGCAAGACGGTGAGGTACCGCACCGACGAGGAGGGGGCGGCGGGCACGGTGATCGGCACCCTGGCCGACGAGGTGGCGGTGAAGGCGCCGGGGGAGATGAGCTTTCGCCTGATGCGGCAGTTCAGCAACAGCTCGCTGGTGCGGGTGCGGGAGGAGGATGGGCAGCTGAGCGTCGGTGAGGCCGGGCTGGACCGGGAGCGGCTGTGCGGGCAGGCGCCGCAGTGTGTGCTGGCCTTCGACGTGGTGAGCTGCTGGCGGGAGCGCTACCGCCTGGTGCACGTGGAGCTGGAGGTGCGCGACATCAATGACCACGCGCCGCGCTTCCCCCGCGCTCAGATGGCGCTGGAGGTGTCGGAGAGCGCCGCGCCCGGCACCCGCCTCCCGCTGGAGGTGGCCGTGGACGAGGACGTGGGCTCCAACTCCATCCAGAGCTTCCAGGTCTCCCTCAACAGCCACTTCGGCGTGGAGGCGCAGACGCGGGCGGACGGGGCGCGCTGTGCCGACCTGGTGCTGCTCCAGGAGCTGGACCGCGAGCGCCAGCCCTCCTACACGCTGGAGCTGGTGGCCAAGGACGGCGGCAGCCCGGCGCGCTCGGGCACGGCCACCGTCCACGTCCGCGTCCTTGACGCCAACGACAACAGCCCTGCCTTCGCCCAGGGCTCGGTCACGGTGGAGCTGCCCGAGGACGCGCCACCGGGCTCCCTGCTGCTCGACCTGGATGCCGCCGACCCCGATGAGGGCCCCAACGGCGAGGTGGTCTACGCCTTCGGCAGCCAGGTCCCCCCCGAGGCACGGCGGCTCTTCCGCCTCGACCCGCGCTCGGGCCGCCTGACGCTGGAGGCCGCCGTGGACTACGAGCGCACCCGTACCTACGAGCTGGATGTGCGTGCCCAGGACCGTGGCGCCAGCCCCCGCGCCGCCACCTGCACCGTCGTCGTGCGCCTCACCGACGTCAACGACAACGCGCCACGCATCAGCATCAGCGCCCTCCGCGGCGCCGCCAGCGCCGCCGGCGTGGCCTACGTCAGCGAGGCGGCGGCCAGCGAGAGCTTCGTGGCCCTCGTCAGCGCCTCGGACCGCGACTCGGGTGCCAACGGGCAGGTGCGCTGCAGCCTCCGCGGCCACGACCACTTTGCCCTGCAGCGCGCCTACGAGGACAGCTACATGATCGTCACCACGGCAGCGCTGGACCGCGAGCGCATCCCCGAGTACAACCTCACTGTGGTGGCCGAGGACTTGGGCTCGCCGCCCTTCAAGACTGTCCGCCAGTACACAGTGCGGGTGAGCGATGAGAACGACAACGCGCCGCTCTTCGCCAAGCCCCTCTACGAGGTGGCCGTGCCGGAGAACAACCCCCCCGGTGCCTACATCACCACCGTGGCGGCCCGCGACCCTGATCTTGGCCACAACGGTAAGGTCACCTACCGTCTCCTAGAGACACAGGTCATGGGGGCCCCCATCTCCACCTACGTCTCGGTGGACCCCGCCACTGGGGCCATCTATGCCCTCAGGACGTTCAACTACGAGATCCTCAAGCAGTTGGACCTGAGGATCCAGGCCACTGATGGTGGCTCCCCGCAGCTCTCCAGCAGCACCCTTGTCAAAGTGAGGATGGTGGACCAGAATGACAACCCTCCTGTCATCGTCCACCCGGTGCTCACCAATGGGACGGTGGAAATTGGTGTGTCCAGCAAGACCTCCCGCGACTCCCTGGTGGCCCAGATCAAAGCTCGAGACGCAGACGACGGGGCCAATGCCGAGCTCACCTTCGCCTTCCTGGAAGAGCCCCAGCAGGATGTTTTCACCATCAACCCGAGTACCGGGGACATCGTGCTGAGGGGCGACCTCTCTGAAGAGCTGGGACAGCTGTTCAAGGTCATCCTCACTGTGACAGACAACGGCAGACCCCCCCTGGCCACGACTGCCACCGTCAACTTCCTGGTGACCGCCACTGCTCCTTCCAGTATCCAGGAGATAGCCAAGCCCAGCTCCTGGGAAGGAAAGGCTTTGCAATGGGACATCCCTCTGATCGTGATCATCGTCCTGGCGGGCAGCTGCACCCTCCTCCTGGTGGCTATAATCACCATCGCCACCACCTGCAACAGGCGCAAGAAGGGGAACGAGATGAAAAACAACGCTTCCTTGAAGGAGCAGATAGACATCTCCCACCTGGAGAAGGGCCGGCAGGAGGACGGCAGCCAGAGGGGGAACGTGTTCGAGGTACGAACCTTTCCCAGCAAAACCTCTTTCACCAGCCCCGATCCCTCTCCGGCTGCCGAAGAGATCTCCACTGCCGAGAGCAGCAGCGACAGCGCTTGCCTCTACGAGGGTCAGAAGAGGCTCAGAGGACCGAGCGGGGAGGTAAGGTCCTGCTGCCGGGAGGGGGGCTGGGGGGGGTGCAGGTGTCCTCCAAGGGTGTGAATTGCAGAGGTGCCGTTCCGATGTCGATTTCCCCTTCGCTGCTTCCCCTCTCGCCTCTCCCTTGACCCCCCCGCCCCCACTGCCCCCCTCACCCCAGCAGGGTTTCGCCGCCGCTCCGAGCTACGGCAAGGAGCCCGCTGCCCCGGCGGCCGTTTGGAAGGGACACTCCTTCAACACCATCTCCGGCCGGGAGGCCGAGAAGTTCAGCGGCAAAGACAGCGGCAAAGGCGACAGCGACTTCAACGACAGCGACTCGGATGTCAGCGGAGATGCCCTGAAGAAAGACCTCATCACGCACATGCAGAACGGTAAGGGCTCGGCCCCCGGTGCCGGCTGGCCCCTCCGGACGGATGGACGAGCGGACGGGGAGGTGGATGGAGGGACCCATCCCTGGGGCGCAGCGATTATTAGGAGGGGCAAGCCTGGCGCTGCGTGACTCAAACTGCCGGTCTCTTCGCAGCGGGCTGCGAGGTGCTGGTTCCTCTCGGTGCGAATTAGCTGACGTTGGAAGCGCTGTAGGGCTGCGGATTTTTTTTTTTCCCCTCCCCAAAATGCTTCCCTTAAAGTTAGGATTGTGAGGGCTCTCTGTAGCAGAACGATAGCCTTCCCGAGCGTGGGTTTTTTTTGTTGTGCCGTAGAGCGTTGCCTCCCAGCTCCCGCTGTCAGTGCAGTGAATCATCCTGTGACTGATAACTCGGAGGATTAACGGACGATGTGGATTAATTCCTGCAGTAACGACAGGTTTCTCCCCTCTCTCTCTCTCTTTAGGTCTGTGGGCATGCACAGCCGAGTGCAAGATCCTGGGCCACTCAGACCGCTGCTGGAGCCCCTCCTGCGGCCGAGCCAACCCTCACCCCCCTCCCCATCCTTCTGCACCCCTTTCCACCTTCTGCAAGAGCACGTCCTTGCCCAGGGATCCCCTCCGCAGGGACAACTTTTACCAAGCCCAGCTGCCCAAGACGGTGGGCCTGCAGAGCGTCTACGAGAAAGTGCTGCACAGGGACTTTGACCGGACGATCACGCTGCTCTCCCCGCCGCGCCCCGCGCGGCTCCCCAACCTCCAGGAGATCGGGGTGCCTCTCTACCCAGCCCCCTCGACTAGGTACCTGGGTCCCCAGACTGACACGGCTGACAAAGTGTAGCCCAGCACGCCCCCCGCCCGAGTACACACGTCCCCGCGCGCACGCGACTAGGTCACTCCCGAGAGCCTTTAAGTTATTGACCAGATCCGGTGTCGTACCTGTAAATAAGCAAGATGTGCCTTAAAAATGAAGTCGTTGGGAAAGATTTCCAATCACGTCAGTACTGTTTGATATTTGCAAACAAAAGAAAAAAATTGTTTGTAGGTAATGTAATTTTTATGAAATGTGCAGTATTTAAATTTTTTTTTTCATGTTTTCTACATTGGGGTTTTTTTTTTTGCTTTTGGTTTACCCATGGCCTGCCATTTTTTGTAGTGTTTTTAACCTGTATATTGTGTAATGTAATGTTTGTACATAATGAAAATTGGTTATATTTTTATATAATAAAATCTTAAAAAATGGGAATTCTTGCCAAAGGAACTGTCTGAAAGACACAATAATAATGATTAATAATAATATGTATGTAGAACCTTGTAAGGGAAATTCCTCTTTCACGGTGTAATAATAACGTAAGCAACCCAGTGTACGGAGAAGTTTGCCTTGCCAAATGTGAGTTGTATTTCTTGAGCCTGTGGTCAACTTAAATGTTATTTAATTGCCTTTGATTCCTGTAATCTGTGTCACTGGTAATCACTAATAAAGGTTTTGTGATGTGTCGGAGGGATCTGTTCATGGATTTCATGCTTCGGAGCGTAGAGGTCTCTACAGGTCACGAGAAGTATTTTGTGCAGGGAAATGCAGTGGGGAGGAGCGTGAACCATCCTACTTGTGTGTCGCCTATCCTTCATCTCTGCAGTACCTCACTGGAGGTTTAGGGGAGGGCTGCGTGACGGAGCTGGCCTTTGCTTTTCACTACCTGGTCTGAGCTCTGCCAGCCCCCCCCCCGTGACCGGTGGCAAGCGGTGTCACTTTAGCGAAGCAGAGAAAGCTGTGTCCATCAGCTGAAGTGCTCGCGCTGTGCAAACACCTTCGCATCAGCAGCTCCTCGAGCGCTTGGCTTTGGGATCCGGCTGAGGGGTTGATTTGAGCCAAGCTGCATAGGTGTGCGCTCATACCTTCACCCCTCACCACGGCAGCCTCGCTCAAGGACGGTAACTCGCACTGTTGTACGTATATTTTCTTCACCAAAAGAAAGTATAGGTTTATATTTGTGCCTCAAAAGGAGAAAGAATAGCTGTTGAGTTTGTCGGTGCTGCATATTTTGCCACCTCCTAGAAATGACAAAGGCCTGAAAAAAAAATCATATAGAGCTTTGAAATTCCCTCCCCTCGAGGTTTCGATTTAAAAGCAGCTCTCACATCCCTCTTCTGAAATCAGGTATAGCGTAGCACTGAATGAAACAAACTAAGCATGAGCTTTTCTTCCTGTGCTCGGAGCAACGTTTGTAACAGAGATAACATGTCGGAGTTTTAACATTGGACTGAACTTTTTCAAAAGGAAAAACTGCTGCTGGCTTGGTGTATACAATTTTGCATTTTGTACGAATCAAGAATCCAGAAATTTGCACGTGAAAAAGTTTTTGGTTTTTATTGTGAATTCTTAAATGTTATGCCTAATTACTACGGTACATATGTATAGAAGATAACTCACAAAGAAAATATAAAGCCTTTTTAGACATAAACAAGGCCCTGTTAGACTTCGTGTCTCAAAATGTAAGCAGAAAACAGTATCCCACCTGCGTGTCCCTTAACCGACAGAAATTCCCTTTCTCCTCCGGCTTCCAGCTTTCTCAAGCACACGTAGCAAGAATGGCAGAGCTTGACCAAGTTCTCATGCACACAGGGGCTGAGTTTTAACAGGAGCTTCATAAAAGCTCCTGCATGAAGATTTGTGGTGGGCAGAAAGCTTCAGAGGCTGTACCCAAATGGAATTGAGGTCAGGCTGGTGCAAGACCCAGCTGGGAAGCAAAGTCTGTGATGATAGAGCTTTTATGGTCAGGAAAATAGGTAGAGAGTCTCTGGCGCTGCATCTAAACCTGGTAGTAAAAATCATGATGCATCTAACGAACTAAAAGAGGGTGGTCTTGGTTAAATTTAGAGCTGAAGCTGGGGCTGAAGGGTGGATGCTGAGAAGGAAGGCTGGGAGCCTCCCTGCCGGGTCATCATCAGTGCTGCAGAGCGGCAAACCCGCATATGAAGTAATTACTCACAATTCTGAACGCAGGGAGGGAAAGACTCTCCGTCAAAAAAGGAAGGCAGTCTGATAAGCTGGTTCTATCTCATCAAGTTCAAGTCCCTGGATTACATACTGCAAGACCTCCACAGAAGGTCCCTGGGCTCTCCTAGGGGAGGCTGGTGGGAGGTAACCACAGCCGAGGGACAGTTCTTCACGTTGGGTTGAGGTGCCGAATTCGCGCTGCTGCCTGCAACAAAGCCCGTGCACTTCTGCAGGTGGGTCAGTACTCCTCGCTGCCTAGCCAGGAGTTCAGGCCACCCCAGAGTGAGGCAGTCTTGAAATGGGGGGAAGATAAAGTCGCCTGTTCCAATTCTCAGAGGAGCTTTCAGCAGCAAGCAGGTACAGTCTCGTTGGGGTCTGGGATCTGTCGGGTCTGGGGTCCTGCGTGCTGCCAGTAAAATGTGGGATTCATCCACTCAGCATTTAAGTCTGAGCCAGTCACTTGGCAGGGACTCTCTGGTTAATGGAAATCTATGGACCTCCTCTGAGAGCTTCTTGCCTTGGCTTGGAGACAGGCAATGGTGACAGCTCAGGTGCATCACTGAAGCTTCTGGTCTCCCCTTTGCCTATAAGGGCAAGGGGCAGCAGCCCAGACTCCTTTAACTTTTAGATGCCCAAAATTAGGTGAGGGAAATCCACAAGCTCCATCAGATAAGAGCACCCATCATCCCAACTGCAGATGAGTAGAAAGGGGAGGCTTAGCTCCTGGGCAGAGCCCCCTGAATCAAACGTTTGCGCTGTCAATGCTGTTTATCTGTGTGTGTCTTAGTTTTTTTCTTTTTGCTTAACATAACTGAGACTTTGGCTAACATGCTTCAGAAATTAATGCAGACCTGTCAATTAAATTCCATTTATTTGCCAAGCGTGGTGTGGCATCAGGCCTGTGTCATGTGCTGTGGACGAGACAGTGCGGCCACGCAACCTCTCCATCGTGGAGAGCTGGCCTCTCCCGCCTGCCTTTCCCTGGCTGAGGCGGCCGAGGTGAGGAGGCGGAGCAGGGACACAGGGCTGGAGGCAGCACTCTTTCACTGAGCCAGCATTCATTCCACAGCTCAAACTGGCTACAGCAGCTGGAGATCACAAAAGCCCAAACGCCCAGCTTCAGCTTACGCCTGCAGCAGTCTCTGGTAGTCACCTGTGATGGAGCAAAGCACTCTTGGCTCCCTTCAGGGCCAGTGGAGAGAAACAGGCACTTTTAGGGCATGAATCATCTCCTGAACCAGCCAGCTAGCTAAAATACGTCTGGTGTACTGCACTCAGAAGTTCCCCATCCCTCCCTACACACAGCCTGTAACAGCTGTAGACGTTTGAGTTGTGAACATGCAACACTTCGTGAAATAAATCTCATCCCACGTGCTTTCAAACACTGCCAGGTAGTTTACTGTTAGCAATCGCCACGAGACAACCTGACTTAGCGTACTGACAGTGTGGCAAAATGAGGGAACTGTAGCCAAAATGGGCTAGATGAAGGTGAAGATACCTAGTAGCATCAAGCCAGGCCACTGGAGGCCAGCAGACTCACAACCAGGGGCCAGTGTCCAATTTCTTCAGCATCAAGGGAGAGGACTAACACACAGAAGTGGGTAATTCCCACAGCCTCTTTTCCAGGTGTACCTGTGCAGCCAGGAAGATGTAGACCCTCACTACGAGGAGATTGAGGTGCTGGAGTACATCCAGAGAAGGGCAATGAGGCTGGTGAGGGGTCTAGGGAACAAGTCTTACGAGGAGCAGCTGAGGGAGCTGGGGCTGTTAACTCTGGAGAAGAGCAGGCTGAGGGGGGAGCATATTGCTCTCTACAACTACCTGAAAGGAGGTTGTAGGGAGGCGGGTGTTGTTCTCTTCTCCCAACTCACTAGCGATAGGACGAGAGGCAATGGCCTCAAGTTGCATTAAAGAAGGTTTAGATTGGATATTAGGAAAAATTTCTTTACTGAAAGAGTTGTGAAGCATTGGAACAGGCTGCCCAGGGAAGTGGTGGAGTCCCCATCCCTGGAGGTTTTCAAAAAACGTGTAGATGTGGCACTTCAGGACACGGTTTAGCAGGCATGGTGGTGTTGGGTTGACAGTTGGACTTGATGATGTTTGAGGTCTTTTCCAACCTTAACGATTCTGCGATGATTCTGTGTAGCTGCAATACCCAGGACACACAGCAGTGATGCCACAGCAGTACAGCCACAAAATGCCTTGTCTTCTGAGTGCCCTGGAGATGTTCTGGGACTGTGGGCTTGCTACTACCACCCTGGAGACCTTGGGCAGATATCCAAATCTGCTTTAATAGTAAATAAATTAAATTCATTTTCCCGAAGTCGGATCTGTCTTGCCTGTGACAGTAATTGGTAATTGGTAAGTGATCTCTCTATTTTTATCTTGACCCATGAGCTTTTTCATCCAATTTTCTCCCCCTGTTCCGTTGAGGAGGGGGAGTGAGTGAGCGGCTGGGTGGGGGTCTGGCTGCTGGCCAAGGTCAACCCACCAAACACAAGGAGACAAGATCGCAGAGATGTCTTCTGTGGCACTTTAGCCAAAAAAATAAAGTCAAATTCCCACTGACCTTCTCTTGTCCCTTGCGCCTCTTGAATGCCTTCAAGGCTGTTTTATGTTTAATGGTGTGAGATGGGGACAAACACCACCATGAAGTGCCTAATTCTGGATTCTGCAGATGCAGAACTCCTAGTAAAATGGGACGGTAGCACTCATGCTGTCAGTCGATATGGCTAGTGACCTCAGGGACGAGGGTTTAATCCTGTGATCTCAACATGTGTGAGAGATGCTCAGAAATGCTGCCTGGACCAAGCCTTGAAGGCAGAAACACATCAAAATGGGATTCAGCTGGAGATTCACACAGATGTGCCTTTTGTGGCCAACGCGTGGGTGTCTACACTCCTGTGGCAGACAACGAGGGCTGGTCAGAGGGCTCTCTGGCTCTTCTCACCGTAGGCACCTGCATTCTCTTAGTGAAATCGCTCCCCAGTCTCCCATAACTGCACTGACTACTTTCACAGAATCACAGAATCACAGAATAGTAGGGGTTGGAAGGGACCTCTGTGGGTCATCTAGTCCAACCCCCCTGCCGAAGCAGGGTCACCTACAGTAGGCTGCACAGGACCTTGGTCCAGGCGGGTCTTGAATATCTCCAGAGAAGGAGACTCCACAACCTCCCTGGGCAGCCTGTTCCAGTGCTCCGTCACCCTCAGAAGGAGAGAAGCTCCAGTCCCCTCATCATCCTCGTAGCCCTCCGCTGGACTCTCTCCAGTAGCTCCTCATCTTTCTTGAACTGGGGAGCCCGGAACTGGACACAGGACTCCAGATGGGGCCTCACTAGGGCAGTGTAGAGGGGGAGGAGAACCTCCCTCGACCTGCTGGCCACACTCCTCCTAATGCATCCCAGGATCCCATTGGCTTTCTTGCCATCGTGTATCACAGCAGATTAAGCACCTGCCTTACACATAGACACACACATTGTGGATGTGAAAATTCAGATGGGTGCGCTGTCACCAAAGGGAATGGTTCACCCTTCTCTCCATCTCCAGCTTCACGTTCCCATGACTCGTTTAAGCAATCTGAATGCCCACAAATCCATGGGCCCCGATGGAATGCACCCACGACTGCTGAGGGAGCTGGCGGATGTCATTGCTGAGCCACTCTCCATCATCTTTCAGAGGTCCTGGAGGACAGGAGAGGTGCCTGAGGACTGGAGAAAGGCCAATGTCAATCCAATCTTCAAAAAGGACAAGAAGGAGGACCCAGGGAACTACAGGCCAGTCAGCCTCACCTCCATCCCGGGAAAGGTGATGAAGCAGCTTATCCTGGAGTCCATCATCAAGCAAGTGGAGGAAAAGAAAGTTATCAGGAGTAGTCAGCATGGATTCACTAAGGGGAAATCATGCCTGACTGGCTGGGTAGATGAGGGGAGAGCCGTGGATGTTGTCTACCTTGACTTCAGCAAGGCTTTCGACACTGTCTCCCATAACATCCTCCTAGGGAAGCTCAGGAAGTGTGGGCTGGATGAGTGGTCAGTAAGGTGGATTGAGAACTGGATGAATGGCAGAACTCAGAGGGTTGTCATCAGCAGTGCTGAGTCTAGTTGGAGGCCGGTAACTAGTGGTGTCCACCAGGGGTCAGTACTGGGCCCAGTCTTGTTTAACTTCTTCATCAATGACCTGGATGAAGAGTTAGAATGTACCCTCAGCAAGTTTGCTGATGACCCAAAACTGGGAGGAGTGGTGGATACACCAGAAGGCTGTGCTGCCATTCAGTGAGACCTGGACAGGCTGGAGAATTGGGCAGAAAGGAACCTGATGAGGTTCAACAAGGGCAAATGCAGGGTCCTGCACCTGGGGAGGAACAACCCCATGCACTAGTACAGGCTTGGGATGGACCTGCTGGAGAGCAGCTCTGTGGAGAGGGACCTGAGTGTCCTGGTGGACGACAGGTTGACCATGAGCCAGCAGTGTGCCCTTGTTGCCAGGAAGGCCAGTGGTATCCTGGGGTGCATTGACAATAGTGTGGCCAGCAGGTCGAGGGAGGTTCTCCTCCCCCTCTACACTGCCCTAGTGAGGCCCCATCTGGAGTCCTGTGTCCAGTTCCGGGCTCCCCAGTTCAAGAAAGATGAGGAGCTACTGGAGAGAGTTCAGCGGAGGGCTACGAGGATGATGAGGGGACTGGAGCTTCTCTCCTATGAGGAGAGGCTGAGGGCGCTAGGCTTGTTTAGCCGGAAGAAGAGAAGGCTGCGAAGGGACCTAATAAATGCTTATGAATATCTGAAGGGTGGGTGTCAAGAGGATGGGGCCAGACTCTTTTCAGGGGTGCCCAGCAACAGGACAAGGGGCAATGGGCACAAACTGAAGCATAGAAAGTTCCGTCTGAACAAGAGGAAGAACTTCTTCCCTCTGAGGGTGACAGAGCACTGGAACAGGTTCCCCAGGGAGGTTGTGGAGTCTCCTTCTCTGGAGATATTCAAGACCTGCCTGGACAAGGTCTTGTGCAGCCTGCTGTAGGCGAACCTGCTTCGGCAGGGGGGTTGGACTAGATGACCCACAGAGGTCCCTTCCAACCCCGACCATTCTGCGATTCTGTGATTCTGTGATCCTTTGCCAGCAGCACGCAGAATAATCTTCTGCCCGTGGGCAGGTGCACAGAAGCACCAAAATTGGGTAGAGTTCTGCAGGTTTAGCTCAGCCAGGGTTCAGGTGAACATGAGATGCTGTCAGGGAGGGGGCGAAGGGGGAGGAGGCCCCCAGAGCCTGGGAAGAAGGCACAACTGTGCTTTTGGGCAGCAGACAACAAGTAGATCAGCCTATAGGTAATGTAAAACCTCTGTAGGCTTCTAGGCGATTTCAAAGTTGGCCTAGGAGGAACCTAAAGCCTTTTGGAAGATTTGAAGGCTTGGCATCACTAGTGATAATGCCAGCTCACTCCCCAAATGGTCACCTAAGCCCATATTTAGGCTGAAGAAACGTAGGCTGGTAACTGGGGAGAAGTAAGTGTTACTTTCCACCATAGATGCCAAGGACTTCAAGCCTTCCTTATTTAAGATGATGCTTTGAAGAAGCTCCCTGGAGTCGGATTTTCACCTCTTTAATTAGTGATAAGGATCCCTCTGCTTTCCCGTCCTTCCTGATGGATGCAAAAGGCTGGTTTTGCACTCATGCCCATGATGCCCATGGCAGTGGGATCCCCACCACTCTCAGGGCTCCTGGGCCACGCCGCCCTTCCAACATTAATCCTACTTGGAGAGTTCACAGGGAGCCAGGGACTCCACTGCAGGCAGGAGGGGATGCAGGGGTCAGGAGTGGGGCTGGCTTCGGTAGGTTCCCCCTGAGCCACAGTGCCTGGGGAAGGGTTAAAAGCCTGGGAGCTGAATTGGAAAGGCAGCAGATGGCCACAAAGTTGAGAAAAGCAGTGACTTAGCCTAGCTGTGAGAAGCCTGTAGATTCATTCAGTTGGTAATTATTAATTAATATTGAGTGGGATTAGCATCCTTGTGGTCACAGGCATGAGAACCCATTTTAGCCGGCAACAGGCAAACCCTGCTTGCCAGTCAGCTCCCGCCACAGCGGGCAGCTGGCTGCTGTGTCCTGCCAGCCCTTGTTGAGCAAGGAGGACTGACCTCATGCAAGGCAGGGAAGCAACCTCGTGTGGTGCTGTAGTCAAATGCTGCGTAAGGGTGCAGACGTTTCTGTGGTAACTCCACCCTTCAGAGTCGAAGGCAGGTCTCTGTTCCAAGCCCAGCTGTGCTCTGTTGCCACAAGCCACCCAGGGTGAATGTGCTGGAGGCCACATGTGGAGGCTGTCTCCTGCCCCTTCTCCTCTCCCAGGTGGCTACTTCAGATCCCAACACAATGTCCGCTTTCCAGCTACCTCCAGCTGTTAAATAGTTGACTCACAGTTTACAGGTGCTTCTTAAATCAAGGTGTTGGGTCCCAGCAGTAAGGCTTTGTGCTCATGCTTGTCTTCTGGGTTATCTGAGTGCTGTGGGATTTGAGCATGTCAGTCCTGGCATGAGCACATAGCTGGCTGCTCCCAGTTCCCATCATGGCAAAACCACCTCTAGGCTTTCTTGTGGATCTGAAGTGGCAACACGTAGCGGGAAGAGCCTGTGCACCTACCACAGATGAATGGGCACCAACACTTTTACAGCTTCCCAGGGTCTTGGGGTGGATGGCCCAAAGCTCAGTGCAAGAAATTACATTTGTCCCTGCAGCTCTCTGCCAGGCAGCCCCTGCTCAGCTCCCAGGACCCTTTGCCCACCTTCCTGCTAGATGTGGCCCTCTGTGAGGGTGATGAGCCCCAGCCCTGGCTGAGCTAGCTGCTCTACAGACAGTTGCTGTAACCCCAGCCATGTGCTCTACCCCCTTGGGATGGGGCAGCTCAGCAAACAACGACCAGCCCAAAAGGCCCGACAGACAAGACCTCCCTTTCTCCACAGGCTCATGCTCTGTGCAGAAACACTCCTTACGGTTAAAGCAAAATGGCTCAGGGATAACTTGAATTTGACCCTGCAGGAAGAGGGGAGTTTTGCAGGAGGTCAGCAGAGGCCGTGATGATGGACAACTCTGTAAAACACCATCAGAGAGAGCAGAGAGACACAAGGAGAAGAAGAAAGGGCAACAGCTTCCTCCCTTCACCTGGAAAATTCTTCTCCCTCCCATCCGTGGTGAGAAGATGACAAAAAAAGTGGGGAGTTTGTGGGGACAGGAGAGAGGGACCCACATGACGTGGGACTAAGCTGTCTAGAGGCTGCAAACAGACAATGGTTTTGGGGATAATCCCCAGCAAAATAACCAATTTCATTTATGTACAGAGGATCCTCAGCTTAATTCATCCTCTCTTTTCATTCAAAACATGTCCACTGTATTTGGAAGAAATTCAAGAATCTACGGCAGACATGAAGAGCAGGTTCAGTGGACAACTACCTGGAGAATAGCATGAAGAGTCACCTCCACAGATCAAGATCTTCAAATTGCTTTTGCCTGCAAATTTGCTACTGCCTGCAGCTCTGTGTGTGGGACAACGGTGTGTTTGGCATTTGCTCCCTGAGCAGGGGCATCCCCATCCCCAGCAATTTGCTGTGGCTCACAGATCGCAATTCACCGAGGTCTCCCCCTCCCCAGAGTTTAATTTCACTGCTGTATCAAAGATGTTCCTCCTCCTTCCCTTAGGGGCTAGACCACTTCTGAAATGGGTTCCAGCCAGGGCTGGCAGCCTGCCGTGACCTTTGCCTGTTTGAGTAATGCATGATAACGAGAGATCTGAGATGCCTCTGAACACACTGCTTGGCAGGATGTTAATTAAAACAGAGTAACATTACCTCTACCATTCGCAGGGCCATTAGTTCAGAGCACTTTATGAACACCCGGGAGGTAAAGGAACATGTTCGAGGCCACGCAGCGCATCTGTGAGAGAGCCGGGAGTAAACCCAAGTGCTTTTTATTTACGTATCGGCATACAACCTGGCATATACGGTGAATCCAGGACGAGACCAGCTGGATGCACCAGAGACCAGCGGCAGGAGAAGGCACAAAAATTGCTTTCAACCACTTCACTTGGAAGAGAAAGAGCATCTTCCCTCCATCCTCCCTCACCCACACCAGCAGCAAACCTTCACTGCCCAAATGGCCTGGGTAAAGGTCCCCGCGGTCCCTCGCTCCCCTGCCAGATGATAGCAAAGAGGTCCAGTCTGTCACCTCCAAGCTCAGGGCTCCTTTGGGCCCTGGGATGGCCGGGGTTCTGAGCCGTTTTACCGCCCTGACATGACCTGGGTTTTCTTAGCAGTTCTTTATTTTTATTTATTTAACTGCATAAACCGATTATCCATGCAACAACTTTAATCAATTATCTGTGGCAAAGAAGTTCTCTGCAACTTAATTAGCAAAGTTCTTCCCTGACCTAGCAATATCTGATTGCATCATATAAGAGCTTAACTTTGAAATGGCAACACAGTTCATTAAAAATAACTAATAGCTGCAGGGTTTGAAGATGTAAATGTTCATTTTCTTAATGAGAAAAAAAGGGCATGCAGACTCTACCTGTCTATATTCATTACACTGTGTCCACACGGGATGACTCACATTTGCAAAACTCCAGTTTAATTAACATGCTTATTTTTACAATGATAATTCTCATTATAATAAATTAAATGTTTAAACAGCCAGTGCAAACATTTTGATCCGAGACAAAAACGCTTGCACAGTGCCAGTTTAAGCATTTAATTTATTATAATCCTTTCCATAACAAACACCTTAGAAGTCAATTTTTTTTTTTTTTTAAATTTTTTTTTTCGCTGGGAAAGGCTATTAGCATTATTTCCTCTGGTAACATTTAATCTGAGACAATAAAAAAATGTAAGGCGCGAACAAAATCGGGCTGGCAGCAGGGGATGATAACCGAGGTGGAGCACCGGAGCCCGCAGCCGGAGCCCGCAGCCGGTGCCCGCTCTGCCCACCCGCGCCGTCATTAGTGACTCCCGCACAAATTAATCATCGCACACCCACTGACCCAAAGCGCCTTTGGCCCCCGAGAGCGTTCGCCCCGGCCGGGTACCCTTTGGGGGGGAGGCGGTGTCTGAAGGGCTGGGGAAGGGGGACGGACACGGTGCCCCACGAGGGAGAGGACACCTCTGGACCGGACCTGGCTCGGCTAGGGGGGGTCTGGGAAACATCAGTGGAAGCAGCGGATCCAGGAGATCCCAGGGCCCTTCACCGTGAAGGCGGTGCGGGAAGGCGGTGATGCCAAACCCACGGTGTCTCACAAGGTTTTGGCGCTCTCTGGTTAATGTAGCTCCTTGTTTTTATGGGGTCTCCAGGCTGGGCACTGGGGAGGGGTGGGAAGCTCCGCCACGAAATTGGCAGCCGCTTTACACCCTCTGCGACAAGGTTCAGCAGCTAATTCCTAAAAAGCTTCTGGCTCAGCTCCTCCATGTTTCTGGGGGCAAGCAGGGGCACAGAGACTGTCCTTAATCATAGAATCATGGAATCATAGAATCATAGAATCACAGAATGGTTTGGGTTGGAAGGGACCTTAAAGATCATCTGGTTCCAACTCCCCTGCCATGAGCAGGGACACCTTCCACTAGACCAGCTTGCTCAGAGCTCCATCCAACCTGGCCTTGAACACTGCCAGGGTTCTGCCACAGCTTCTCTGGGCAACCTGGGCCAGTGTTTTACCACCCTCAAGGGGAAGAATTTCTTACTAATATCTAATCTAAATCTGCCCTCTTTTAGTTTACAGCCATTCCCCTTTGACCTATCACTACACACCCTTGTGAAAAGTCCCTCTCCATCCTTCCCGTAGGCCCCCTTCAGGTACTGGAGGGCTGCTAGAAGGTCACCCCGGAGCCTTCTCTTCTCCAGGCTGAACAGCCCCAACTCCCTCAGCCTGTCCTCACAGTGGTACTCCAGCCCAGTAAAAAATTTCTTCCTTCCTCGCTTAATGTAAATTCACATATTACTCCCCAAAGGGATGCCCACCGAGTTGCCTCCATCAGCTCCTACCCAGGACCAGGACTGGGACGTGAGGCCCCACGAGAGGTGGGGGGCAGCAGGGCATGGCGGGGCAGGCCAGGGGGGGCATGGGGAGAGCGGGAAGGGGTGCTCAGCCTGGCTGGGAGCCAGGAGCCAGCCTCCACCCAGCTTTCCCTGGGTCTGCATCCTCAGGAGACATCTCCTGCACCTTCTCAGGGGAAATTTCCACCTCTGAGCTAGAGCAGTGTCTGCAGAAAGAAATGGGCCAGGAGGCAAATTCCTCTCAGACTGGTCCTAGAAGGGAAACCTTGCAAGGGATAACGCCGAGGCAGGGTCATGCAACGGGGTGAAAAGAGCCCACGTGTTCAAGCCCCCCGAGCAGCTAGAAAAATACAAGGCAACGAGCCACCTGGGCTGGGGACAGGCACGCAAGGGCCCACTGCAGGTCCCCAGCACAAAGCCAGCAGCATCCCTTGCCACCATCTCGCCCTTGCATCCAGGAAATCTCCCACCCTGGCTCGGTGGCCCGGAGCCGATGCCAAATAACCGTAGCTGCACAGGATATTTCAGCGATGCTGAAAAGTTAGTCTGCAAGCCACTCCGGTTGAGGAC
The DNA here is from genome assembly GCF_030867145.1 of Opisthocomus hoazin. NCBI lineage: Eukaryota > Metazoa > Chordata > Aves > Opisthocomiformes > Opisthocomidae > Opisthocomus > Opisthocomus hoazin. The sequence continues at coordinate 38,375,186 of NC_134414.1, read as the reverse complement.
GTAATTCAAAAGTATATAATTTGAATTAATAACTAAAGCCCTTTAGGCGGTCTCATTACACTGTGAAGAGCATTAGCAGAACACAAGTTTTCAATCAGTGTAGCCAGTCGTCAAGCCAGAAACCAGCCAATGGTCCAGGCTGAGCCAAATCAGCAAAGGAGCAGAGAAATCTCTCCCAGATTTATCTACAAACAACCGCAACAGCGATTTTTTTTTAAAGAAACAGACGTTAAAGCATCCGTGGACAAATTGCCAAGTATCCCCAAACCACCGAATTATATTCAGGGATTGCTCGTGGTCTGACAAATGTCCTGCCAGAACACACCCATTTATTTTTCATTGCTTGCTGCTTGACAAATCACTGTGTACACAAAAAACTCAACGGATTAATAAACTGATCCCACTGCTTAACTAATTGCAAAAAGCCAAAAAGTGACTTGAGCAGTAGGATGGTCATTACAAAAATATCCACTGACTCCGGAAAATTGAGGGCACATGTTTACCTCGGAGGGCAGCTTTATGTAGGCCACAAAGTGCCTTGGGTATTTCTTAGAGTCCTCGAGTTTATTCATGTATTATTTCCTCAGTTGGATATTCAGTATATTTTTCCAGCGGGCAAGAAACTGGGGCTTCTGTGTACGAGTTTCATCTGCTCAAAATGTGAAAAAATATAGATCCCCTTAGCACATTCTGCTACGGTAGAAGCAAAGTGCAAAAGAAAAATTCCAAATATGTAGATTTAAAAATAAAAACACAGAACTCTTTCCTCCTTGAAAGGGATTTGAGGCAAAAAAAAGACCCCACTTGGGCTAGAGATAGGTCTAGGCTTTAATTGTGGAGTTGCCTAAGAAGAATTGTTGGCCTGGGGTCATTTTAATCAGGTTGCATGTCAGCTTGCAAAATCTCCAAATTAGCTTACAGCTCAGGGAGAGAAAGATGTTTTTTTCTTTCCTGAGGAATGCAAACAGATTGTTGTGACATGTTCTCAGTCATCATGACAGATCACATCCCTGCTTCGCGCTACGAGCCGGGAAAGAAGTCAGCCGCTCCTTCAGAGATTTGGGCATCTCCCAATTTGTCAGAGCCAGGGATGGAGTTTACAGAAATCCTTCTGAAAGTGAGGTTTATATGCAAAGACTCTGATAAAAGAGATTGACCTTAATTGGGAAGCAAGTTTCTCACTTTTTTTAACAACCTCCAGGCCCTCCTAGCAGCCTGATGAAAGGGAAGTTGTGAAGAGAAACAATCCGTATTTATGCAGCAGGAACTATCATATCCTGAGCAGCGCGGAGAATGACAAGGAATCGACTCATCCTTTCAAAAAAAAGGATTAATTTGCCATTTTCTTCCCGAGTTTGTAAAAAGTAAGGCTGTGGGTGGATTTCAAAACAGGCTGAGTGCTTTAGTTACATTTACGCAGGCTCTGAGCCTGTGTGAAGATCTGTACATCGCTGTGGAGCCGCCGACCTGGGACGGTGTCCCTCCCAGGGTGTCCTCGGCCTATGTTTCCAATTCGGTTCCTTGGCTCTAGCACATTTGGATGTGGAGTTTTTTTACTTCACTTTTTCATCTGCATCAGTAAAGGGCTCCAATGAGATGACGGGGGGAGAGGAAGCAGGGGGAGAGGAGCTAGGGTGGTGACTTGGTTTCACCTTGGTGGACTACCAGAGGGAGAGGCAAGTGCAAATTCACGACCACTGACTGATAGTGGGATCCATCCCAGCGATCTGGTGGCCCACAAAGGTCTGCATCTGAGCTAGCAACCAGCAGGGTCTTGTTGACAGAAGAGGGAAAGAAATAGATGTCTCCAAACGGCGATTCCTCCAACTTCTGGCTGTTGCCTCTTCTCTTAACTAGTTCAGGCACCTCACTTGGGGAACATAAACCTATCTGTCCCTGGTAGTGGCCGAGGGCTCAGTATTGCCTGCAGCCGGGAAAGGACGCAGGCAGAAGCAGGAGCCGTCCCGAGACCCTGGCACACTGCAAACGCAGGCGCCTGCCAGGGCAGAGATGGACCTGAGCCTGCTTTGCCAAAACAGGAGAGGATCATAGAATCATAGATTCATAGAATCATCAAGGTTGGAAAAGACCTCAAAGATCATCAGGCCCAACCGTCAACCCAAGACAACCATGCCTGCTAAACCATGTCCTGAAGTGCCACATCTACATGTTTTTTGAACACCTCCAGGGATGGGGACTCCACCACTTCCCTGGGCAGCCTGTTCCAATGCTTCACAACTCTTTCAGTAAAGAAATTTTTCCTAATATCCAATCTAAACCTCCTTTAATGCAATTTGAGGCCATTGCCTCTCATCCTATCGCTAGTTACTTGGGAGAAGAGAACAACACCTGCCTCACTACAACCTCCTTTCAGGTAGTTGTAGAGAGCAATATGCTCCCCCCTCAGCCTCCTCTTCTCCAGACTAAACAGCCCCAGCTCCCTCAGCTGCTCCTCGTAAGACTTGTTCTCCAGACCCCTCACCAGCCTCATTGCCCTTCTCTGGACACGCTCCAGCACCTCAGTGTCCTTCTTGTAGCCTCACCAGTGCCAAGTACAGGGGCACGATCACCTCCCTACTCCTGCTGGCCACACTATTCCTGATACAAGCCAGGATGCTGTTGGCTTTCTTGGGCACCTGGGCACACTGCTGGCTCATGTTCAGCCGCCTGTTGACCTACACCCCCAGGTCTTTTTCCGGTGGGCAGCTTTCCAGCCACCCCTCCCCAAGCCTGTAGCATTGCAATGTGATGTGCAGCAGGCGCTCTTGCATTCACCATGAAGGAGCCATCCTGAGCAGTTGACAGAAGACCCCCAGGCCTTTAAAATTGAAAGGGACAAGGCAGTGGGGAGGATATCTCTGTCAGGACAACTCCTGGCGTCAGAAGAAATTGTATTTCCCAGTCCCCACTTTTTTCTTCTGTGGTTCTGCAAGCCAAGAGAAGTCACAACTGTACGTCTCTGGGTAGAAGCTGCCAGTTTCTTTCTCCCAAAGGCCTCCATGCTGACAGCAGAAAAATGTACATCTTCCCTCTTGTATGAGTTTGAGGACTTTTTTTTTTTTTGTTCCCTGGCTCCCTGCCATCAGCCCCAGTGGGACCCAGGGCAAGGCAGCAGTGCCACGCAACCCAGATGTCAGCCAACCGTTAATCCCAAGGGACAGACCCCTGGGGTGAGATTCCCACTGCAACTGCTCCAATTAGACGGCTTACCTCCTGCTTCGCCTCTGCTTTAGCCATTTCGGACCGAGCATATTTTATTGTTCAGCCTCCTAGTTTAACAGCTGGGAAGCTCTGGATGTAAGCACGCAGAGATTACTGGCTCAAGAATAGAGTCGGGCACGTTGGCTTTACTTGGTTTTGCTAATAAAGCTGGAAAATAAAGCTGTTGACTCTTCTTTCATCAGCATCAGGCCCATGAGGCTCTCCCACGTCTCGCCTGGTGGTAAGAGCAGAGGGCTGGGAACACGGGTCTGGAGTTCAGCCCTTAATGAGCCGCCCGTTCAGCGTGTTTCACTCCAAGCTCTTGACCTCTTTGCATCTCAGCCAACTCAGCTGTAAAACTGCCTGAAGGGTGGACCTTGTGGCAACCAGTCACCGTGCCCCAGTTGAGCCTCGAGTCCAGGTTTCATGGGTAAACACAAAATAAAAATCAACAACAATTTGAATCTGCAGTGACCTGGCTCAAATGCCACCAGGACATCGGGCCTTGCCAGTGTAAACAGCATCAGTCTCTGGGGTCCCCCGTTAGAATGTCAGAGCAAATCTAAGCAGTGTCGCTGCGATTTGTGCTGCAGTGAAAAAAAACTGGTGCTGCAGACACCAGCGCGGACAAGGCAACGTGGTGGCAGCTCCAGTACCCAGGCATGTTGGCACCGAGCAGTGCTGGGAAAACCTGTGTGGCATGTGTCCATCTAGGCGGGGATGCGGTCCCGCAGCTGGGGGGAGTGGGGTCCCCGTTACTCTGCAAGACAGCCCACAGCCCAACCCTCCTCCAGGAAGGCTCCTCGTGGAGAAACCAGTGTGAACTGTGTCAGGGACAGGAAAGCCCTAGTGCTCTCTCACACCAAGTCCAAAACATTTCCAGCCGGAGCTGCTGGCCATAGAGGAGCCAGAGCTGCCAAGCTGGCACTTCGTGGGGGCACAGTGAAGAAGGGAGATGCACCCTCCCTTGGGATTTCAGCGGCGTGAGGTCAGCCTTGCAAGTGCTGTTTGTCACGCAGGCTTGGTAAAACGGAGCAAGAAAGTGTTTTCAGGCAGAGCAGGAGCACCTGGGATCCAGTCAATCCAATCCTGTGGCATGGCCATTCACTCCCACACCTTCTCTGCACCTCCTCATACAGTCCTCCACTGTGCAACCATGTGCAGATGAGACTCCCAAAACAGAAAGCTCTTCCTTGGGCATCAACAAGAGTCCCAGACGTACTTCTCCGGATATCTCAACTTTATCCCACCTTGCACCATGCAGACATACCCAGCCTAGCACAGGATTTGAAAGGGCAGAGGTTGAGAACTGTCTTATAAACCCTTCTCCATACCAAGTTCCTACCGCTTGTAACCCCAGCTGCTCTGCAAAGTGCCCTTCAGCGGCTGGTGACTTGTAGATGTGGAGAAGAAGCTGGCATGAGGCGTCTTCTGGAGTTGGGCAGGTGGGTATTTGCATGGTGTTTCCACTGTACAATGGGCTGGTATCGTTGCGGGTGGCTGGGTGTGAGCCCAGACCTTCAGCATACAACGGAGATCTCTGTTCTGATGTAAGGATCCTTTCACTGAGCGTTTTCCATCCCTTGAGGAAAATACGCTAACAGGCTTTAAATAATTAAACAACTCACATCGCAGGCAAACCCAAGCTGATCTTTAAAATGCACTATCCTCAGAAGGCGAGAGAAATGCTCAGTGCTTTATGCCTTCCTCCAACCTCTTCACACATTAAGTAATTCATCGCGCGAGGGACCACCCAGCTGCATCCCGACCACAGAGCAAAGGCTACGCCAGTCACCTCCGTCTTTAAAACCAGTATGGCCACAGCTGGGGGCCAGGTTTCTTCAGCAGCAACAAGCTCAGGCAGCGAGGGAACAAAGCTCCTTTCATCAGGCCAAGCTTGCATGGAGGCTGTCGTTCCCACAGAGCCACTTGCTGGTCTCGGCCGGGAAGGGCGAGCTTTGCTTATGGCAACGAGATGCTCTGGGGCAGCTGCAGCCACCTCCTTGCAGGAGGGGGGAGTCACGCGTGGTCGTGGCAAGTTTGGCTTTCTGTGGGCAGAGGCAAGGAAATCGGCTACCTTGAGCATCTCCTCTGGGCCACCGAGGCCACGTAACAGCGGACACCTTCAAAGAGAGGAAAGCAGAGCAGCTACGCGGCGGTTCTCTCCACCTAGTGCAACACTGCAGATCATTTATGTAGCTCTCTGCAAGCTAACTCTTCTTCTTCACCCAGACGCTGCCTGGAGACAAGTCCTTATGGTCTCTGCCAGACCGTGCGAGGACAGACGAGCAGCTCGAGGCAGCAACGTTGCAAGGTCTCTCAGCAAGGAGAAAGCCTTGCCAGCGAGGAGCAGGGAAAGGCCAAGCCCATCCTCAGCCCTCCCTGATGTCCTCCCAGCCCGGTGGTGGGGCTGGGCTTTGCTCCTGCGCTTGCAGGACCCCATGGAGGACAAACTGGTGGATGGAGGTCACTGCCTACCCCCTCTCTAATTAGTCCGGTTTCACACCATGGCGTTTTCCAGCTCCTCACCTCTCCCCCATGCCATGCATGGCCCAGAGCAGACAGGCTAAAACATGTGGAGCTTAAATTATTTGACAGTTCCCCCTTTCGGGATTAGGGAATGTGAATGGAAATGGCTGCTCGTGGGGAACACCCTGGGAAGTAGGGCTGTGCTGGGGGCTCTGGCAGCAGCCACGGCCGTGACCCCCACGGCAACCAGCTCTTCCCAGGAGCTCATCGTCCCTTCTCCCACCTCACCTGGCCTCTGGGTTCACGGGCTGCCATTCCTCCCTTCATCCCTCGCTCTTCCGAGCTGTCCAAGGTGAAAGGTCCCCAGCTTTTTCCGTGTTATTTCTCAAGCATTTTCTCCCCTTGGCAGTCCGCAGTGGATAGGCATGAAGACCTCACTGCGCCAGGCTTGTCAAATCACATCTTCAGGAAAGGATAATTTGGCCCTAGCCAGGCCAAAATTATTGTCATCGTTGTTGCTAGAGTTTGATTTTGTAAGGAAAGGCATGGAGGGAGGACAGGGAGTGCCCAGAAATGATGATTGCTCTTGGTGTCTCCCTACCCTATCTTTTGTCTTTCAGGGAGATATTTATCCAAGCAGTCCGTGGCTTCAGATGAGCCATGGCACCATCTGCTAAATTTTCCAGTGACAACTTACCCGTTCTCTCCACCGTGCCCCACTCTAAGCACAGGCATCCTCGGAGGGGATGTGCCCATCACAGCCTCCAATGAGGAACAGGGAGGCCCTGGACCGCCTTGACGGACATGTCACACTCTCCACGGTCATCGCTGAGGAGCAGCAATCTCAAGAGAAGGGATGTAAAGTGACAAAAAAAAAGTCATCAGAGCACTAAAGTTTAGCAGAAGACATGGTTGCACCAGGTGGTTTTTTGGTTCTTTCGCCCTCCTGGATTTAATTTCTTAAATCTGATGTGAGGGAGGGTTTTTTGGAAGAAACATTTTGTTTTTTTAAGTAGAGATTGGAATCCAGAGGAAGAAGTATTACAGATTGGATCAAAAAAACCTGATGTAAGAGGCTAAATGAAACAACAGAGCCACAGGTGAATAAGGATTAAACTTGCTGGAATCAATCCACGTAAATGTCTCACAAAGGTAATGAAAGCAAAAAAGATTGTTCAAAGTGTTGTCAGAAGGGTGAGTAAAATATACATTTCAAGAAATTGTGTTTTTGAAAAACATTCTGGTGCTGCAGGTGCCTGCGGGACAATCTCATTGGAAATATTCTCTAAAGTCAGGTCACGAAATTATTAGAAGAATAGTCCACAGATCAAAAAAGAGAAATATAGTTAATTCATGAGTGCTCTTGGATCATAGAATCATAGAATGGTTCAGGTTGGAAGGGACCTTATAGACCATCTCATTCCAGCCCCCCTGCCATGAGCAGGGACATCTTCCACCAGACCAGGTTGCTCAAAGCCCCCTCCAACCTGGCCTTGAACACTACCAGGGAGGGGGCAGTCACAGCTTCTCTGGGCAACCTGTGCCAGTGCCTCACCACCCTCAGAGTAAAGAATTTCTTCCTTATATCCAGTCTAAATATACTCTCTTTTTGGTTTAAAACCATTATCCCTTGTCCTAATGCAACAGGCCCTGCTAAAAAGTTTGTCCCCATCTTTCTTACAAGCCCCCTTTAACTACTGGAAGGCTGCTATAAGGTCTCCCAGCAGCCTTCTCTTCTCCAGGCTGAACAGCCCCAACTCTCTCAGCCTTTCCTCACAGGAGAGGTGTTCCAGCCCTTTGACCATTTCTGTGGTCTCCTCTGGACCCGCTCCAACAGGATGAGGGGGAAAAAAAAAAAGCCAGGCTCAGCCTTTGCTACAAAGCAAAAGGAAACTTAGCAGATTTCTCATCAAAGTGTAAAGAAGCCTCTGGGAAAGAAACAGATTGATGCTACCGAGTTGTTTAAGATAATAACTACCTCCAAAGCACAAAGCCGTGGTTGGAGGTTAAGAAAGAAAGTAGCCTATGAGCAATTTAAACAGAATAGCTACAAAAGAGACCATATCATTAAAGGCAGGAATGAAAGCATGTAATGACAGCTAGTTATTCTATTTTATTTCTTTAATTCAAGGAAAACAGAAGGCACAGCCACTAGCTAAATTAAGAAGAATAAGATGGAGACATATGGATAGATGGGATTCAGCTCTGGGGAAAAACAAATCAGCCTTGAGCGTCCTGGGGTGAGGAAGAGCAAACTGCGACGGGCCATATGTCCTCCCCGACCGCAGGAGAGAAGCGGAAGGATTCCAGACGAGCGAGGTCCTGCGCCCAGCACGTTTCGGGCCATCCTTTCGAGCAGGACCGGCTCAGCCGCACGGTGCCATCCCACTGGGGATGCACCCCCAGCAGAGCAAACAGGGATGACCCTCTTCGCCAGAGAGCAGTGTCGAAGCAAAGGACGTTGCAGGGCTTTCCAGGGAGAATTTCACAGCCTACCAGGAAAAACAGCGATTCTGGAGTTTGAAATTTCATGTGCTACTGGTCAAAGAAGGGAGGATGGCATCGGTACCCCTTGCACATGGGGTGGGGGCAGAGAGGAGGAAAGGCAAGTGTCCCAGGGCCACCACGGAGACGAGAGCCTTGGTGATGATACACATACGTGGTTTTTCATCCTTTGGTCTCACTGCCAGCAAGAATCCTTATTTTCCATGTGCCAGCATGTGATAGCAGTCTTAAAACCAAAAATAATCCACAGAACCTGACAAAGTAAACAGTGGAACACCATTTGCCACCAACTATTGCTCCTTTTTAAATTAACTCCTTGGCATTAACCAATTCTACTTTTTTATATGTTGGAAGGTGGAAAATTTCTGATTTACAACTTCATAAGAACTTATTATAATTTTTCTTGATTCATAGTAGATTAATCTTCCACAACAGCAATGTTTATAAGTTCCCTGGCTCTGGTAATTTCAGTAGTTTGGTCATCCCGGGGAAGCAGAGGCTGCTCAGGGAGGTGGTGGAGTCCCCATCCCTGGAGGTGTTCAAAAAACGTGTAGATATGACATCTTGGCACATGGTTTAGCAGGCATGGTGGTGTTGGATTGACGGTTGGACTTGATGATCTTAGAAGTATTTTCCAACCTTAATGATCTGATGATTCTATGATTCTCAGAATTCTCAGGCTGTCACGGGTTAAATACCAAAGCCAAGATTTTCTCTTTCTGTAGGACTTTTTTCCCCAAAGGGCTTTGGTTATTTTGATGAGACATCAAGTAAGTGGGACCTGAGTCAGCACCGTGTTATGGTGATGTAAACCCCTGGAAAAGCAGAACCATGGATCAGGTGCCTGGTCTCAGTAGCCCTCACAAATTTCTCTTCAGGCCATTTCAGAGTTCAAATAACTATTTGGGACACTTAGAAAATCAAGATAAAATGCATAGGGCACCACAAGAGACTTATGGGAAGGTGCACAGCATCACCAAATCCTTCTCATTTTTAATATTTCCATTTCTCCTTCTCAACTTTTTCTTTAAACCGAAAAATGACGAGAAAATGTGCTTCCTCGAGACAAGTTGGTACTATCAGCGAAGCAACCTCACGTTCATCGTAGCACTCCAAGTACTCTGGAATGCTTTTCAGCCCAGAGGATAATAGTATTAGACGACCAGAAAGGCTGTCCTGTAAAAGACTGTTATTATGATTTCCAGTCTCAGAAGTTGGCTTAATCCAGCTGAGCACACACATGTTATTTAGAGAGGAGCCTGGGCTCAGACACCGGTATCATCGTCATCTTTATTGCCAGTGAAGAATTCGGCTGGTGAAAGGCAAGTCACGTTTTTTTTTTGTCCTAAGCCCTGCAAACACTGGCTGTCGCTCTCGTCTTTGCGTTCCGCAGCGAGCGTCTGGAGCTGCTGAATGCCGAGCTGTTTGTAAGGATTTGCATCTGCCTAAAAAAAAGAAATCCCGCTTTCTCTCTTGTCATCTAATCAATCAACTGGCAGAAGATGAGCTCCCCGCACCCTCCAAGGAGAGCAGATATGTGCCCGCACAAATGGCAAAGCACGAGCAGAGGGGTTAACTGGAAGGGGTAAGCTGCAAACCATGTAACGGGAACGCTTTTTTTTTGTCTTCTGACTGCTTGAAATTTCATGCTGCTCTTCCTCTGCCTGTGGAACAAAACAAGAAGAGGCAGCAATGCTCGGAGTTGCGGGGAAAAAAAAGATCTGTGATTGTTCTCTGCATGAGAAAAATATGTTTAGAGGATTTTTAGAGTGCGCCCTGGTTGCCAAGAAGGCCAATGACATCCTGGGATGCATTAGGAGGAGTGGGGCCAGCAGGTCGAGGGAGGTTCTCCTCCCACTCACCTCTGCCCTAGTGAGGCCCCATCTGGAGTACTGTGTCCAGTTCTGGGATCCCCAGTTCAAGAAAGATGAGGAGCTACTGGAGAGAGTCCAGCGGAGGGCTACGAGGATGATAAGGGGACTGGAGCATCTCTCCTATGAGGAAAGGCTGAGGGAGCTGGGCTTGTTCAGCCTGAAGAAGAGAAGGCTGCGAGGGGACCTAATATATGCTTATAAATATCTGAAGGGTGGGTGTCAAGAGGATGGGGCCAAACTCTTTTCAGTGGTGCCCAGCAACAGGACAAGGGGCAACAGGCACAAACTGAAGCACAGGAAGTTCCGTCTGAGCATGAGGAAGAACTTCTTCCCTCTGACGGTGATGGAGCACTGGAACAGGCTGCCCAGGGAGGTTGTGGGTTCTCCTTCTCTGGAGATATTCAAGACCCACCTGGACAAGGTCCTGTGCAGCCTGCTGTAGGTGACCCTGCTTCGGCAGGGGGGTTGGACCAGATGACCCACAGAGGTCCCTTCCAACCCCTGCCTTTCTGTGATTCTGTGATTCTGTGATTACTTGGAGGATTCGCACCTTGACTTGAGAAGCTGCTCTCCCAGGGTTCGGGCAGAATGGCTCCTTCCCAAAGGACTAAATCTCCCACCCACACTCCTCCATGCGAGCAGGACCCATCTTACACCCCTGCCCGCTGAGGACCAGCAGCCGGGCACCCATCCCTGCAAATCGGCTTGTGGCCGGCACCACCGCTCAGGATGGCAGGATCCTGCCCAAGCCGAAGCCTGCCAGGGCCACTGCTGCCCCGTCAGCAGGGTGGGGACAAGCCCTCCCGCCACATCCTTCATGTTCTCAGGGGTGACATTGCACCTCACTGCACAGCACCAGGAGTGAAGGTGCCTCCATGAATATCCAGTATGGATGGATTAATTACACCTACTTGTTCTTGCACTGACAGTGTCTTGTCTTCTCGACACCGTGCCCTCAGCCGCCATGTTGCTCGCTGAAATATTTTCAGCAGGGCTTGTTGCCATAGGACAAGGAGTAATGGCTTTAAGCTAAGGGAGGGTATATTAGATGTAAGGAAGAAACTTTTTACCATGAGGGTGGTGAAACACTGGAGCGGGTTGCCCAGAGAGGTGGTGGAGGCCCCATCCGTGGAAACATTCAAGGCCAGGTTGGATGGGACTCTGAGCAACCTGGTCTAGTTGAAGATGTCCCTGCTCACTGCAGGGTTGTTGCACTAGATGACCTCTAAAGATCCCTTCCAACCCAAACTATTCTATGGTTCTATGTTCTATGATTCTGTGATTCAACGATTCTATGATTCTATCTGGATTTTTGTAAAGCCTTTGACACAGTCCCCCACAACATCCTTCTCTCTAAATTGGAGAGCCATGGATCTGATGGGTGGACTGTTCGGTGGATAAGGAATTGGTTGGATGGTCGCAGCCACAGGGTAGTGGTCAATGGCTCAATGTCCAGATGGAGTCCAGTGACGAGTGGAGTCCCTCAGGGGTCTGTATTGGGACCGGTGCTGTTCAATATATTTATCAATGACATGGACAGTAACATCGAGTGTACCCTCAGCAAGTTTGCAGATGACACCAAGCTGAGTGGTACGGTTGAGACACCAGAAGGACAGGATGCCATCCAGAGGGACCTGGACAAGCTGGAGAGGTGGGCCTGTGTGAACCTCATGAGATTCAACAAGGCCAAGTGCAAGGTCCTACACCTGGGTCGGGGTAATCCCCGCTATCAATACAGGCTGGGAGGTGAAAGCATCGAGAGCAGCTCTGCTGAGAGGGACTTGGGGGTACTGATAGACGAAAGGCTGGACATGAGTCGACAATGTGCGCTGCCAGCCCAGAGGGCCAACCGTGTCCTGGGCTGCATCAACAGAAGCGTGGCCAGCAGGTCGAGAGAGGTGATTCTGCCCCTCTGCTCTGCTCTGGTGAGACCTCACCTGGAGTCCTGCGTTCAGCTCTGGAGCCCTCAGCACAAGAAGGACATGGAACTGTTGGAGTGGGTCCAAAGGAGGGCTACAAAAATGATCAAAGGGCTGGAGCACCTCTCCTGTGAGGAAAGGCTGAGAGAGTTGGGCTTGTTCAGCCTGGAGAAGAGAAGGCTGCGGGGAGACCTGTTTGCAGCCTTTCAGTACTTAAAGGGAGCCTATAGGAAAGATGGGGACAATCTTTTTAGTAGAGACAGCAGTGACAGGACGAGGGGTAATGGTTTTAAACTAAAACAGGGTAGGTTTAGGCTAGATATAAGGAAGAAATTCTTTACAATGAGGGTGGTGAAACACTGGAACGGGTTGCCCAGAGAGGTAGTGGAGGCCCCATCCCTGGAAACATTCAAGACCAGGTTGGACAGGGCTCTGAGCAACCTGATCTAGTTAGCGGTGTCCCTGCTCGCTGCGGGGGGGTTGAACTAGATGACCTCTAGGGGTCCCTTCTGTCCCAAAACTTTCTATGATTCTATGATTCTATGATTCTATGAAATGGCGCAGCCTCCCCCCGTCCTTCCGTTCCCACCCCAGGGAAGGAGCTGTCAGGTGCTCAGCCGGGTACTGGGACGGGGGGGCAGCTGCTCCCCCATCCCAGTCGCAGGGAAGCAGCTCAAATGAGCCGAACCCCAGCGAGCAGCAGCTCTCCCCAGGCAAGCGCTCCCTCCCTGGCACATTTTGCCATTGGAGATGAGCACAGGGGCCTTAAAATAAATCTGTCTTTTTAAAGTAGCGATGCTAAATGGAGGTTTGAGATCAAAGGCTGGGATTCTCACATTTTGCCAAGATAGACATATCCATTCACGAGATTTTTGGTGTAACAAAATACGCGCTAATGAAGAGGATCATAATCTTATTATTAGCCCCAACCTACAGCAGCATGTCATTCGAGAGCAGGATAGAATATGCCCCAGTTTAGGAAGTTGCACAGTAGGCTTTGCTTTTGATTTAATGAGCTGTGATTGCATTTATTTTCGGTGACAAATATGCCCGTTAAATTTTTGTTCAAGGTCTGACCGCTAACGACAGTGATTGACTGGAAGGAAGAATTCAGGTTGAAGGGAAGGGAAATGGGGATCGCGCCTCCGGGATTCGGTCCCCAAGCACACGGCAGCAAGGTGGTCAGCGGGGCCTGCGTTTCCTCGGCTTTTGCGTTGCTTGGTGAAGTTATTGAAGCTACTGATGGCGTCAGTGAGGGGATTTAGAGGCGCGAGGAACAGCAAAGATTTCCTGCGGTTCTGCAGTGGGGTGCAGAGGAGAGGCAAGCGTTGGAAACCAGCTGCCGGGGCCAAACACGCCTCTTCGGGGCACGCAGAGCTGGGTGAGCCGCGGTGGGACAGGGTCGTCACCAGGCCTCTCCAGATCCCAGGGGACTGAATGCAGAGGGACACGTCAGTGGCGTGCAGCGCCTGAGCAATATGACCTAAACCTCTGCCAGGTGAGCAAAATGGAGAGGGGAGGGCAAGAGAGACGTAAAGGCAGATGCCTACTCCAAAAGAACATTCGCTGTCGTGGAGCTGGTCAGTGCAGGCACTGCTCTGAGCGAGACGGGGCCCCACGTGCCAGAGCCTCCCCAGTGTAACAGCCTCCCCTCCAGTGCTGTCACCGGTCTGGGAAGCCGGAGCTGAGCCGCTGAGCAAGCGGAGCGGGGCAGGGCACAACCCAGACTGTCCCCTTCACGCCTTTCTGGGAGTTTGTAGGGCTTTTTCCCTCCGCTTCCAGCCTTACGAAGGATTCTCTGCTCCGGGTTTGGCGATGCAAGCCCCGAAGGGGTCCAGCACTGCTGCTCTTCCAGCAGCAAATCGGGCACACGTGGACACGGGCACGTGCGTGTACGTCCAGGCGTGAAGGAAGCACAGACACGGACAGACACGCGGCTGCAGCCCCCAGTTTTAGCTTTCCACGCACACCATCAGAACGAGCAAACGCGTCCCTTCCAACCCCAAATCCCCTGTCATGCTGCTACGCTTTAGATGCTCAAAAAACCTGCACCGAGCGGAGTGAGGGGGAAATGGAAGAAACCCCCGGCCGAGCCCAGCCGAGCCCCACACCTCGGGGCTGGCTTCTGCCCCACACCTCGGGGCTGGTTGGCTGCCCCACACCTCGGGGCGATGGCACCGGGGCGAGGGGGGGTGCGTGTGTCCCCTGCACCCCCCCGACTCCCCATCTCCAGAGCCGGGGACAGGCCCCGGGAGTGAGGCGGGGCTGGGGAGGTGGGGGTCACAGCCCCGGCGGCTCCAGGGGTCGCTGTGCCCAGGGAGGGGGCGGTCCCGTCCCGTCCCGTCCCCCCCCACCACCGTGGGGGCCGCGGTGGTGCCGCCTCCCCGCCGGCTGGGGCCGGGGCGGGCCGGGGCGGTGCTGCCCCCCTCGGGGCCGGGGCCGAGAGCGGAGCCCGGGGCAGGTCTCCGTCCGGCGGCAGCCATGGCAGAGGGCTGCGAGAAGGTGCCCATCGCCCGAGCGGGGCCCGACGATGTGGAGCAGTGCCTGCCCCCCGTGAGTGCTGCCGGTCGGCGGGACGGGACGGGACGGGGGTCGGGAGGTTGGGGGGGGGGGGGGGGTGTCAGGCCGGGCCGGGTCCCGAACCCGGGTCTCCACCGGGCCGGGTGTTCCCTGCCCCGCACCCAGCACCGCGCTCTCCTCAGGCGTACGCGGCGGCGGCGGCGGCCGGGACCGGGCCGGGGCGGCTGCTGAAGGCGGGAGCGGCGGTGCTGATCGCTGGGGCCCTCCTGCTCCTGGCCGGGGCCATCGGCGCCTTCTACTTCTGGAAAGGCACGGAGCGGCAGGTGAGCGGCGGGCCGGGAGCGGGGGGCTGCGGGAGAGGCGCGGGACGGGGTCTCTGCCTGCGGGGTCGATAAAGCGGCCTTTCGGCAGGTCTTTATCCTTTATTCAGAAAGAAAACCCCCCAAACCCCCCACCTGAAACCCCAGCCCCTGATCGTGACCCGTGCCGGGTGTTGGGATGGGGCCTGCTGGAAGCGCGTTCCCTCGGGAGCGCGAGGCGCGGCTCGGAGAGAGCACGGGTGCGACCCTGGTCGTTGGTCTCGGCTGGCGGCTCCTCAGCGGGCTCAGACCCCAACAGGTCCCCGGGGATTCACGTCCTGGGCAAACTCCAGCTCCCGGGACAAAACAAGGCATTGAAACGTGTGAATTCCTGCTTGGCGCCGTCCGCGTTCTTGGTCCAGAGCTCCCCGGGCCCTCACACTGGCAGTGCTGTAATTAACCCGTTAACAGGCACCGCTACTGCGCTGGGGTGGTTGGCTGGTTGTGCGTGCCTGTAGGCGTTTCTGGTTAGCACAGAATCACAGAATCACAGAATGGCAGGGGTTGGAAGGGACCTCTGTGGGTCATCTAGTCCAACCCCCCTGCCGAAGCAGGGTCACTTAGAGCAGGCTGCACAGGACCTTGTCCAGGCGGGTCTTGAATATCTCCAGAGAAGGAGACTCCACCACCTCCCTGGGCAGCCTGTTCCGGTGCTCCGTCACCCTCAGAGGGAAGAAGTTCTTCCTCATGTTCAGACGGAACTTCCTGTGCTTCAGTTTGTGCCTGTTGCCCCTTGTCCTGTCGCTGGGCACCACTGAAAAGAGTCTGGCCCCATCCTCCTGACACCCACCCTTCAGGTATTTTTAAGCATTTATAAGGCAGCTGTGGAATGATTTGTAAAGCCAGGTAAGTTGCACCATTTACATTTTCTGGGGTACGTGAAGAATCCAGTACGCAAAGAACAAAACCGAGAAGCTGACAGCCAGGTTAAGAACCAAACCTCAGAGCATCAGAACACGTTAATACATTAACTTTTCTTTCTGTTTACGTAAGATTTTGGTGTAAAACATACCCTGTAACACGACGGTGCACATGTGAACATGACTCTGTCCGTAAGCGCAATTAGCATCTGTGAATTTACTTTGGACGGAGTTTCGTGCCGCCCCCAGCCACGCGCCGGTCCCCGTCAAGGAGAGCCTTGTGCAAATCCCAGCAGCCAGCGCCGAGTTCCCCCCGCAAGATACACCCGTGCACGTAGGAGTAATGCAGGTCGTCAGAAAGAAAGTGCCAGGTTTTACACCAAAAAAGACAGGGCGCGTTGCAGACCTGCAAGAGCTGTCTGCTTCTGCAGGCTTTTGAAAAGGGAGAGGGTCGCGACTGGGTACGGAGGCAGGGAGGGGGTACGGCGCGTGTGGCTCTGACCGGGCGGGTGCATGCACGGAGTACGGGACAAACTTTTCCTTTTTTTATTGCTCCCATCATCTAAATTCTGCTTTGCAAAATGTGTCGCGTTCGCAGTTGTCGTTAAGCTTTGGGGTTGATCTCCAGGTGAAGACACTGGGAAAGCTTAGAGTTATTTTTCCAAGCCGCCTTCAAACACAGAAAGCTACATCTGACTTCCAAATGTTTAGGGAGCAACTGTAAAAATTACATTATATTATTTTAAGTCTTTAAATTCTTCCCTAACTGACAGGGGTAGCAGTCTCAGCTGTAGCTCAGCCCCTAGCAGGGAACACAGCGTGCTTTGGTCTGGTTTTCTGGACCACATTCAACAGGAATCCTAGACAGTGGAGAATATGGGACGGGATCTGTATAACTGAGGAGCCATAAATCTTTAGCACCTTAGACTTTCCCGAGCAAAGGTCAGAGAAGAAGAAATTTGTCTCCAGCTGTCGGAGTAAATTTTTCATTAAATTCTGTAAAGCTTTTTCAAGGCCAAAAGTAAACTGCTTGTGCAGCACTTTTGGCAGAGCTGCGCAAGAGCATCAAAAACCCCCTCCGCAGATTGTAGTCCTCCAGCAAATACAAACCACGCCGCAGCTTCCCTCATTGAAAATAGGATAAGAGCAAATACGCTGACAAGGAAAATACGAGTCTATACAACTTCACATCCAATTTAAACAAAGTTCACATCCATTACGAGCTGGGAAACATGTTCATATTCAAGAGGAACCCATTTTCCTGCACCTCAGCAGAACATCCTGAGAGGTAAATAGAGGTTGGCCTCCTTCGGAGTAGGGTGCTCACTCCTGCTCTCCTTTGGGAATCATGCCAGCGTAAAGCGATTCCTAAAATACGACCTGGAAGAAGGTTCTTAAGTTGGGGTGAGCCTGGATGTGGACTCACACCACATTGTTTTTGAAGTAAAACTGCTAGTAGTCCCTGGAGGAGGCACCTCTGGAGGTCTGTGGTCCTACCTGATGCTCAGAGCAGGGACAGCCGTGGGGTCAGAGCTCAGGGCTTTATCCAGTTGGGCCTTGAAAAATTCCAAGGATGGAGCCTGCACAACCTCTCTGGGCATCCTGCTCCGCTGTTGGCCTGCCCTGATGGTGAAGTGTCACAGCAGGGCAGTGTTGGTTGTTGGAAGGTTATCAAATGCCTACAGAAATAAAAGTTAGGAGCCAAGAAAGGATAGGGCGGTCAGACTGACCAATCGCCTGGTGTAGGAGGAAGGCAACGAGCAATTACTGACATGTACTACTGCTCTTTTGTCGATTCCAGGTGTACAATGTTCACTACACCATGAGCATTAACGGCAAAGTACAAGATGGATCGATGGAAATAGATGCTGGAAACAACTTGGAGACGTTCAAAACAGGAAGCGGGAGTGAAGAGGCTGTTGAAGTTCATGACTTTCAGATTGTAAGTACCTCCAAGCCTTGTCTTTCCGTAACATGCTCCAGTGCTGGACTCTGCCCCGACTTCTCAGCCCTGGTCGGTCTCAGGTTCCAGCCCCCAACTATCCGCACAAACATTCCTGCTCTCCTGCCTTGCTTTCCCAGCGAGACAGGTGGTGTTCTCCAAGGCAAAGCCTCAGAGTGCCTTTTGGGGGTAGGCGGTGCCAGGCCCCACTCCCGGGGAAGCAGTATCACAGAATCACAGAATGTTCGGGGTTGGGAGGGACCTCTGTGGGTCATCTAGTCCAACCCTCCTGCCGAAGCAGGGTCGCCTACAGCAGGCTGCACAGGACCTTGTCCAGGCGGGTCTTGAATATCTCCAGAGAAGGAGAACCCACAACCTCCCTGGGCAGCCTGTTCCAGTGCTCCGTCACCGTCAGAGGGAAAAAGTTCTTCCTCATGTTCAGCTGGAACTTCCTCTGCTTCAGTTTGTGCCCATTGCCCCTTGTCCTGTCGCTGGGCACCACTGAAAAGAGTCTGGCCCCATCCTCCTGACACCCACCCTTCAGATATTTATAAGCATTTATTAGGTCCCCTCACAGCCTTCTCTTCTTCAGGGAACAAGCCCAGCTCCCTCAGCCTCTCCTCGTAGGAGAGATGTTCCAGTCCCCTCACCATCCTCGTAGCCCTGCGCTGGACTCACTCCAGTAGCTCCTATGGATTAGGCTGCATCAGGTTCGGCTCCATGTTAACACTTTACATTCTAAAACAGAGCTACAACACATGCCCTTGGGGTTTTGCTAGAAAAACATTCTGCCAGGCTGTGACACAGTCCTTGCATGATTCATATGATTTGAACCGGAAAAACCACCTCCCCCTCCCCAAAACATCACTATTTTAGGAGCATAGGGTCAACACAGTAAGCCATGGGGACACCAAGGAGGGACCGCTACACAGCGCTGGACCCGGGCAGCGTGATCTGCCTGGAGGTCAAGGATGGGAGCTGCTTTCCACGGCGTGGCCTGGGTTCATCCCCAGGGGAGAGGATGGAGGCTTTCAGCATAGCTTCTGCGTCCGTGCACCCAGCGCATGGTGCTGGGCCGCTTGGGCTGGCAGCAGACACCTCTGGGTGTCCCAGCAGCACGGCTGTGGCTGCTCGTCATGGAGCCCGGGCTAACAGATGCCAAATCTCTGCAGAGCTCCGCAGCTCGGGTGGGGTGGTTCACTGAGCTGTACCACCAAAGACACATCCGTGTGATGGGGCAGGAACCTATTTACGGGGCCCAGATCCTGCAGTTAATCCTCTCACCTGCGAAACACTCAACTTCAGGGTTAAGTCCTTTGCAAGTCAAAGCAGCACCTAAAATAAAGGTGCTGCTAGGACGACTTGCCCAGGGCTTCTGGAGCAGCCCCTTTCCACTTGCTGAATCTCAAAAGGAGGAATTCAGCTCCTTGGCTTCTCAGCAAGTACAAACAAATCCACACCGGGAGACCCAGGACCCTGACTTTCCCGACATGCGGTTCAGCCTGTATGAAACTCGTTAACATCACCATAGCAACATTATTAGCAGCTGAATAAGAGCACCCACAATGAGCTCTTCGCATTTGCCTTCCCCGTTCCACATCTGCACAAAAGCACCAGCCCATGGAGCGATGCTGCATTCACATCCCCTCCCGGTGCGCTGCTGGGAAGCTGTCACCTGTCACTGCCCAGTCAGAAATCAGCTCCCAGCACCAACCAGCTAAGGTGACCTCGCAGGGACAGTGCCCGCTTGTAATTACAGCAGGCCGGGGACGGGCTCAGCAAGAGCAAAGGCGTGTTGCCAGTTGGGTTTGGAGCCAAGAATGCACGGAAGGAGAAGGAAATTGAAGAGATGCTTCCAACAGCCAAGTGTTTACATTAGGAGCTTTGGGTTGACTGGCACCGCTCGAACGACTGCACGGTCAGTGAAGACTCGGATTTGGCAATACTGGGATGCTCCCAGCACATTGGGTGCACCATGAAGTCTCACTCCCTTGTGCACCCATCCCTGCACAGCCATCCCCCTCTCTCACTGCTTTGGAATTATTCTGTTTTGACGGGTGTCTGTCCAGCTGCAGGCTGTCCAGCTGCACAGGACTTGCAGGCACACAGGACGAGACTCAGGTGCCTCAGTACTGTCCATCTGAAGCCACACTAGATGCCTGCGGTATCTGTGGTGCCTGTACGAGGCGTGCGAGAGGGGCTGTGAGGACACCCGTGCCCCCCTGGCCTGACAGCTCAGGGCTAGGCAGAAACCCAGCATATCCCAAACGGCACTAGATCCTTATATTTAGGTGGTCGAAAGGAGCTCATGCAACCCTATGAAAAACATGCAAATTTTGCCAACTGCAAGGAAGTACCTGAATTCATAACATAAAGGAGAGCTCTTTTACGGGTACGAAGAAAACCTACAGCAGAAACAGAAACTACAGACAAGGTTCCCTTGCCCAGGCTGGGGGTGTTGGTCGACAGCCAGCTGAACATGAGCCAGCAGTGTGCCCAGGAGGCCGAGAAGGCCAACGGCATCCTGGCTTGTGTCAGGAATAGTGTGGCCAGCAGGAGTAGGGAGGTGATCGTGCCCCTGTACTTGGCACTGGTGAGGCCGCACCTCGAGTACTGTGTTCGGTTTTGGGCCCCTCACTACAAGGACGCTGAGGTGCTGGAGCGTGTCCAGAGAAGGGCAGTGACACTGGTGAGGGGTCTGGAGAACAAGTATTATGAGGAGCGGCTGAGGGAGCTGGGGCTGTTTAGTCTGGAGAAGAGGAGGCTGAGGGGGGAACTATATTGCTCTCTACAACTATCTGAAAGGAGGTTGTAGTGAAGCAGGTGTTGTTCTCTTCTCCCAAGTAACTAGCGATAGGATGAGAGGCAATGGCCTCAAGTTGCATCAAAGGAGGTTTAGATTGGACATTAGGAAAAATTTCTTTGCTGGAAGAGTGGTCAGGCATTGGAACAGGCTGCCCAGGGAAGTGGTGGAGTCCCCATCCCTGGAGGTGTTCAAAAAACATGTAGATGTGGCACTTCAGGACATGGTGTAGCAGGCATGGTGGTGTTGGGTTGACAGCTGGACTTGATGATCTTAGAGGTCTTTTCCAAACTTAATGATTCTGTGATTCTAAGTTTTGGTACCCAAGATGTCAGCACAGGGCTGGGAGATAAGACCCCGGACTTGGAGGAGACCTGCAGCCCTCTGGAGCTGCTGGGATACCCTTCTCTTGCTTACTACCAGGCATCCATGGTTTAGGCAACTGCATTTCACCCTGACAGGCCAGATGAAGGAGATCCCACGCACAGATTTCTGCACCAAATCCCCCCGTCACGAGCTTCCCCTTGCTGTCACAGCCACTTACATGTATTAATGGGACCAAGCTGCCCCCCTATTTTTGTAAATCTCTGTCATAAGGGTACCGCCCCACCAGCTAACGCAATTTCGAGGCCGCCTACGGTAGGTGCTAAGTTACAGTTCAAATCATGTCAACTAATTCCTTAACAGAGCTACTCCGAGTAGCCTGCAGCTGATGTGGAGGCACTTACATAAAACACCCCCATCCTTCAGAAGTCGAATGAAAACTTCTAGACCCGTTTGACCAAGATCATAAAGCTGAAATGACGAGGGAAGAGTGTTTTATTGCATCTGGTTTTAAATCAGATTTAACCTTCAGACTGAAAATTCAGTGGCAATTTTAGCGGAGCTCGAGCGCTTGCTTGGGGGCGGTGGGGAGCTGGAGGGTTGCACACAACCCCCTGCCTTCTGCTTTTGCAGGGCGTAACTGGAATCCGTTTTGCCGAAGGAGAGAAGTGTTACATCAAAGCTCAGCCAAAAGCTCACGTCCCTGAAGTTGATGCTATGACTAAAGCAAGCCTCTCGTCTGAGCTGGTAAGGGGTAATTGATTTAATATTTTTTTTTTTTTTTTTAAAACAAAATCTTTGTATAGAGAGGGTCTTAAAGCAGTATTTAAACAGAAATAAAAATGCCATTGAAAACTCACTGCGGGTAGGGTGGGATAGTGGAGGGTTCATTCACTGATTGCAAGGGGTCCCTGAAAGGTAAGAAAAGCAAGACTGGCGTCAGAAGTGCGACTGTGTCCAGGGGCAGGGTGAGAGGCTGCAGGCTGGGGAGGAGTGGGGAGAAGCCCCAGACCAACGTCCAGCAGATCCATAGGAGACCTCGGTGACAAGAGCATCTGCCCGAGACCTGGCTGTGCACAAGGCTGGAAGGGAGAGGATGGGGGAAGCAGCCACTGTAGTCAGTGCAAAGAGGGATAGTGGTAGATCCCAGGAGGTTTCTATCCACCCTCTTGAGCAGAAGCAGGGACTCCATCGCTGAAGTCCTCCAAAATCGTCAATAAAGGAGAATTGTGGAAAACGTTATTGCAAAAAGTGACCTAACAGTCAGAAACAGCAGTTGAAAAAATTA
Organism: Opisthocomus hoazin; assembly: GCF_030867145.1. NCBI lineage: Eukaryota > Metazoa > Chordata > Aves > Opisthocomiformes > Opisthocomidae > Opisthocomus > Opisthocomus hoazin. The sequence goes on along the minus strand of NC_134414.1, from coordinate 38,353,122 downwards.
AGAAGTCAGCATCAGACTTCATTTTAGGACATTGTGTTAACTAAATTTCACGGAATCTGCATCGTGAACACCACAAAAGCTGCAGTTCTCACCGAGATACTGCCAAAACCTCCCCTTATCTCACCTTTGTAAAAAACCTATCGCTTCAGGTGTGCAAAGCCTCTGTTTCTCAGAGCTCAGACCCCTAAACCCATCACTCACACAGGAGTGGCTCTGGTGACTTGAGTACAGTCCAGCCCAGGTGCTGGCAGAGGCTCAGCCACCGGCACGGGAGCGCAGGAGATCCACAACCCCTTCCCCTGGGTTGGCTCCGCTCCCCGGAAAATCAAAGCAGATACGATTAGCTGGGAGAGAGGCACTGCTAAGGCTGCACCTGCCTGAAATGGTGCTGTGATTACTGAGCATCTGCCTGAAAAATGAAGAGAAAAAACCTCTCTCCCCCTCCAATCAGCAAGGCACCAGCAATGTTCCAAAGGCCCCTGAAGTTGGTGGGGTTTTCCCCATGATGGGGAAGAGATCTTGGCTAAATTCCATCCAGGCAGATACCTAGATCTTTCCCACCTTGCCATATTTTAAAGGCAGGGTAGGTGCCTTGACTTCATTAGTACTATTGCCTAAAGCCAAGGTTTCAATTTTTCATCTTTTTGTAAGAATGCAGTCGCGGTCCTGAAGACATTATCTTAAAATAGTCAAAAAGTTATTTCTAGTCTTCTACCCGGCTACCTATTTCTTTGTCCTGTTTTCTGTGCATCTCCTCCAAAGATGCATCACCTACACAACCGCTGCAATAAATCGTATGCACCGAGGCCAAAACAAGCAGCTGATTTAGTGCTAGTGTTGGGGTATTAACCTCTCCCTGTTGCTCAACTTTCCAGGTTAGATGTACAACAGGAATGGTAAAATAGGTTTTTTTTTTCTTTTTCCTAGACCAAGTCCCCTCTCTGATACACCCGTGTTTAGGAGAAAGTATGCATATACCGTTTTCTTACAACATGTATCACAACCAACACTGCCTATAAACATGGTTGATTAAAATTAGCTTTTACAGATACCCAGACTCTGCCTGTTCACAATCAAATCAAGCATCATCTCAAACAGAAACAAAGGATATTTTTATTTCTGAAAATTAGATTCAGATATTTCTCATGCTGATAAAAGCTTAAGTGGGAGAACATACATAAAGAGCACTTCTCACTCGACAGATTGGATGGCGAACTTGAATGACTTGAGACCTAGAAAAGAAATCAATAGACACATTAAAGGAACAACGACTCGACGGAATAAATTGATCTAGTCAGTTACATAACAAGTTTTAATGACTTTTATGGAAGCAATTTAGAATTCTAACTTTGAAATCATACTGGTTTTCATGATTCACAAGTTGGTTTTCTTTTAATATTTCACTGTTGCTATAAAATACTTACACATTTTATGTAAAAAAAAAAAAAAAACTTTGAACTAGCAACTTTAAAGAATCAATCACTGGCATTTTCCTACATTACTTTGAAGATAAGAACCAAAAACCTGCAGGCTACACTTCAAAAAGGCAGGCTCCTTCAACTCGCACTTCAAGCTTTTGGTCAATTGAATTGCTCTTACCAAACGAGACCTTTAATCAGACCGATCACGTTGACTTGAAACTGGAAGCTGGAGCAGTTCTCAACCTATAATCCTCTCTAAAACTTTCGAAGAAGATTTTTTTTCCCCTCTACTGTAAATACAGTTATCTCTTGAGAGCACATCAAATGGGAACAGGGCATGATAGAAGATTCGGGTCTTGTTTTCAGCTGGCGTATTTCATTGCTGCTCTGCTGAAGGGGGTAAATCTTCACAGTTTCTACCACCTGAAAATCTGGCGCTTTGGGCTGAAAGATCTCTGACCCCCAGTCCTTGTACATGGGGCAAAAGCCTTCCGAGAGAGAGACGGGCGAAATCTTAGCCCCAGCAAAAAGCTGGCAGAAGTTTCGCCATCTCTCGGTGGTGGCAACCCTTTACTCAGGCTTTGGCTCGGTACAATTGGTTTGCATTCATGAAATACAAGGACGCTCGGTATTAGCTGCGGCGGATGATTATACAGTTTGATGCTCAAGAATTAACAGGAGGCAGGCACATGGCTGTTCACTGAGCTAGCAAAGGATTTATGCTCTTCTGTTTGCAGGAAGATGAAATCATGCCTGTGAGATTTGATGAAAACTCCCTTATCTGGGTGGCTGCAGACGAGCCTATCAAGCATAACAGTTTCCTAAGCCCCAAAATCTTAGAGCTTTGCGGGGATCTTCCAATTTTCTGGCTGCGACCAACATATCCCAAAGGTAACACTTCTTGTATTCAAAAAGTATGTTATCCCTCCCTTCGTCTAAACACCTTCCCCAAATCAGGTCTGCCACTGAGACTTGCGCATCTGGGAAACCACATGTAGATATTTGGTCTTCCATACCTGCACTTTCTCAGAAAATTTATATAGCCCACGTGGGTGACTTACTATGAGATGAAGTAGAGGTCCAGAGAGGTCAGCCTGCTTCTACAGAAGGCCAAGACAATAGCTTAAACTAACCCCCAAATGTTTAGGCAGCTAATCCCAGGTAGCAGGAACACAGGAACACTATACCTGGCCAAGAGTTAGGGATGCAGCAAGCTCCTGATCTGGGACCACAACCTGTCCTATTTCCCACCCCGCTTCTCCAGGGGTTTCACTGGAGTGGAGGGACAAGACACTTTAGCTAGGCAACTGGCTGATGAAGTTTATGATGTCCTGGAGGAAGTCCTAGGACTGAAGTAATCCCATCACCCACAGCCAGGCTTAGCAAAGGTGTTCAGGAGTCACCAGGGAGATGGCAACTTCTCCAGGTAACTTCCAGGCCTAGGAGGAAACAAGGTGGCTTGAAAAGATTTACTCCTCCTTGGTCCAGTTAATACTGGAACACTCAAAGGGGGGGGGGGGGGGGGGGGGGGGGGGGGCGAGGAAAAAAAAAAAAAAAAGATATTTTAGAGCACCTGTGGATCCAAACTGCCAATATTTTCCACCTTTCTCACGAGCTTTCATATCCCACCAGGCAACAAAGGTGCAGTATGAAAGCTGTCCAGAAGCTGTTTCCACCAGGTTCACCAGCCACCCTTAGGAGCGGAGCACCAGTCTGTCACAAAAGCACTTTAAAGAGTGAGATGCATATGACTGGTCTTGCTAGTGCTGGCAGCTGCTGCCAAGTTAACATCAGTGACCAGGGTGGGTCAAAAAACCCCCAAACTCTTCACACCTGTTTTGCCTCAAGGGGAGGAAGCGGGGGGGGGGGGGGGGGTGGTGAAGGCAAATCCCATACCCCTTTGGACTGACATTGGCTGCAGATACAACAGAGGAAGGCAAGCAGCTCCAACGGGGATGCTCATCAAGTGTGCCACCACGCAGTTCCATCTTTCCCCCTGTCCCGCCTCCCCCTTTTTTGACATTTAAAGAAATCACTGAAACCTTAGATAATGTGTGGATGAATACAAGGACACACTGAAGGTAAGGTTATCCTCTTGTGATTATTTCTTCAGACAACCAAAGGAGAGAAATGAAGAGAAACAAACGCCAGTCAGAATCAAACTTCGATACAGAAGACTTGGAAGCTGCTACTGAAGAAGTGAGCACCAGGTCACCCACCACACAGCTGACTCGGGAGCTTGATCGCCCGTCTAATGAAACCAGGCCAATGGGACAAGAAACCGACCAAACGCTTAATCCAGACAACCCATATAATGTAAGTAATCTTTTTTCAGACCCAAGACTGTTGTAGACAGGTAATACTGGTGATGTAGGGTTTGTCTTTTGTGGGTTTTTTTTTGAATTTGTGCAGTCTTTGCCTGTTCAGCTTTTCTCCAAAATTACAGACTTGCAGAAAACCCAAGAAGTTCAAAAAAGTCTTCCCTCATCCTGTTGTCCCTCCCTCACCCCAGTTTTCACCAGACATCAGTCTGACACAAGCACAAGTGCCTGAGGTAGCAAGATTGAGGCAAGCTGATGCCGAGTTGCTCTTCAGGGTTCAGGTCCATCCGGAAGCAGCACTGGAGAGACCCACCAAGGACAGCACCATCTGAAAACAAACCAAAGCTCCTCTTGATCAGACAGCTGATCCCCATCATTTACTGACAATGTAAAGAGAGAGTCTAGAGAGCTAGAAACATAACTATGCTTTTCCCTCAGATAGAAATGACTATCAGGAGTGACTGCTACAAAAGCAGTAGTAGTGTCTGGTTGCAGAGAGCGCAGGGTTAGGCCAAGTAAATCTGTTTCCTCAGCCTCTACCAGACCACGTGGCTCTAGTCTAGCAAGCAACTCACAGAGGAGAACCTGTTCAGAGACAGCGACGGTGGGTGGAGGATGAGCATCACGAAATCTGTTCCCGCTCTCCGAGGCGAAGCAGCCCACAGAAAGAGCGCGGGAGCCGCCCCGCTGTGTCCCAGCACCTTTGCGGCGCTGGAGGAAAACTTGACTGTACAGTGGGCACCTTCCAGTCTGCTGCACCAGCGCCAGACAATTTACACCCACCATTTGGTGCAGCAGGAGCAAGTCATTTTAATACAGCACTGTCACAAGATAAATGCCTCCTGCTTTGGAAATAAGTCCCAGCTTTGACTTGACATTTATGCAACAGCAGGAGATCATTATACTGTGACAGCGTTCTGCTGAGTTGACATCCCTTAATTAATCTTAAATTAATCACTCCAAATAAAGTGGCTCTAAATCGACTCTCTCACGAGGTCAGTAAAACAGCAGCAGCTCTGGAATGTAACTTCTCCTCACAGCGACTAATGTGACCGTGTCCACGGGGTCTGAGCTGCCCTGGCTCTGGAGGAACAGCTGCCGCAGGTCCCATCATCCAGCCGGGGGGCCCCTGGGCCAAACGGAGAACGTCCCCTCAGATGTGGTCACCAGACCCCCCTCACCTTCACCAACAGTCACGGAATCACAGAATGGTAGGGGTTGGAAGGGACCTATGTGGGTCATCTAGTCCAGCCCCCTGCCGAAGCAGGGTCGCCTGCGTAGATGCCTGTATATCCAAGCTTTCTTCAGAGGCAGGTTCGTTCAGCTCAAAAGGACCACTAATTACACTGCAGGTCTTTCCCATAGGGCGAAACGAGTCCTCCCTAGAACTGTATCTCATCACCCACCACGAGTGGAGTCTGGACAGTGAGCTCAGGTGTAGAAGGTCACGCTGCAGGTATCTGAACTCAAGGATGACGAATCCTGCCCAAGGAGATGACACCCTCGCGGCTCTCCGGGCTGGGAATGGGTCACCAGGGGCCTGAACGACACCGAGCTGTCACTAGTGTCCTGCACAAGGCCAGACAAGCGATGGCACCTTTCTGTGCCTCACCGTCTCGGCGTGCTGCTAGTTTTCTGAATGCAAAACACTCAGGTAAAAAGCTAAGTGTGACTCCGGCATTTGATCTTTGCTGCTGCTTTTCCTGAAATAACACCAACGAACAAATGAGTTTCAGAAAGCAGAATATCCAGGTTACTTTTTTCCCCAGAAAGGAGGAAGGAATTTTGAAGGGTGAAGGCAGTAGCAAGAGCCTGCTTTCACATACTTTGTGCATGCCTTGCTCCCTGCAACTCCTTACTGTCAGATACAGAACAGGCAGAATTCACGCTGTCCACGATGCACCTAAGTGCAAGAAAGCATTAAAAAACAAATATTAAAACATTAAAAACACAGCATACACTTCAGACATTGTCATCTACAGAAAAGACCCAGATAACTGTCTTGAAATCTTTTCCATCACTAATATTTAAAACTTGGGAGTTCACAGCTTCTGGATCTTTCACAAGGACTGTAGAAGAAAAATAATGAAGTTTGAGCTCCCTGTTGTTTCTTTCCATTTTGCATGGGTGACTGCACCAGTTCTACACTTCTACCAAACAGAGCAAGACACAAGGGGGAAAATAAAAAAAAAGCCAGGTGCACAGGTCAGTTAGTGGGAGTTCTGTTAACTTCAGCGGCACCGAGATTTCAGTTTCCACCCTTTGCGGGGTTAACGGGAGCATCGGTGTATTCTACATTCTCTGCGAACGAGGGCACCGGGATGACATTTAATATTTCACATTTCAGCAGCTGGAAGGCGAAGGGATGGCTTTTGACCCCATGCTGGATCACCTGGGCGTGTGCTGCATCGAATGCAGACGAAGTTACACACAGTGCCAGAGAATCTGCGAGCCTCTCATGGGCTACTACCCGTGGCCCTACAACTACCAAGGCTGCCGCACCGCCTGCCGCATCATCATGCCCTGCAGCTGGTGGGTGGCTCGTATCATGGGTGTCGTGTGAGGAAAAAGCAGCCAGAGCCTCGACAAAACGAGCAGGGAGGCAGTGACGACAAACCGGTAAAAGACTACAGCCACAGCAGCAGTACCAGTCCCGGCTTTTAAACCGAAGCGCGCGTTACTGCGCCAAAAGCAAGGTCAGATGTTCTAACTGTAAATAAAAGTCTTAAGTTAATATTCCATTAGCTTTGCAAGTGACAAGGTATACTAGCACGTACTGAATTCAGAAACTAAGGCATCCCAAAGACGACAGCATTAAACTTTGCTCACAGACCGGTTTAGCAGCCCAGAGGCTTGCCCGTAAATCCAAATTCAGCCTTTCAAAATAAAACCCCCTCTCCGAGCTAGACGTGAAAATTTATGTCCAATTAGGCAACTAGCTGAACTCGTACACTCGGGAGTACCTTTCATCCATGTAGCTTGCTGAAATAAATCACAAGCTCGGTTGCTCCCCGCGCGGAGTTGCCGGGTCATTATGAATGGTGATGAGCCAGTTAGAGCGCGCCTTTCCCACAGAGCTGCTCCGGGGGCGCGGGAAGGCGCCCGCTGTGCTCCAGCGGAAGCCAGCGGCGGGGAAGGGGCTGCGGGAGGGAATGTGCGTGGCCGCAGAATCCAAACCCTTCGCGCACCCCGACATCAAAGCAGCCCCAGCATCAAGAATCTTGTATCCATGAGACCACGCTGGTGTCTAGCAAGTATCTGCTATCCAGCTACCACGGCAAGAGTATTGACACGCAGTTGCGGACCAGAGAGTCTTCAGACCCTTCAGAATCTGCAACAGCCGCTGTATTTATAAATCCTTGAGCTAGACACTCTTGACACAAGATGACAGCCTCTCTTTATTCCCCATGGACAGCAGCCGTTCAGGCTAGCTCCTTCGCTAACCTCCGTTCCCCGCAAGAGAAACTGCTTATCCGTAAGGGGAAAAGAAGAAAAGGGGGAGGGGGGTTTCTAAACTCACCCTTGTTGCTGAGGCAAAGTCTCCAGTTATTGGGATTGATCCTATGACACATTAAATCTCTAAGGAAGGTACTCAGCTGAAACACCCACAAAGATGGAATGACTTAGGATTTGTAGCCCCGAAAAAACAAAGATAGAGGTATTACGCTGCCTTCCTCCACACTATACGTCTTGAACCCTACCGTTGAGTTTATGGAGCCATCTACATGGCCTTTATAAACAGAATGGCCCCATTTTTTCTTAAAGTTCACTTTCTGGAGCATTCATTTTTGTGACTAAACAGCTCTGGAGATGTTGCAAGCCTAGTAATGTTATTAACACTGCGTGACACACAGAAAAGAGGAATTAATTTGACATAATCATGGCTTAAAGAAAATAAAGACAATCTCACGGGGAATGCTAAACTGCATATCTAAAAAGCAAAGTGTTAAATGAGAATGAGAATAGAATTCAGTATTTTGTTCTATTGTAGCTTTTTTTAAATATAAGCTTCACCTTCCCTTAATCTGAAAAACAGGCTCGCTTTGAAATACTTAAATGAAAAACTTCTTAGAGTGGGATTTCAAGGCCTGCTAAATTTGAGTTTCTGCTTTTTAAAATGAAAATGACCTTGATCACTATGTTGTTTTAGAAGTATGTCATTCATATGCTTAGAAAAGTCAGTTTTCCCCCTTTTTTTTTTACTGCAGATTAAACAATACATTAAAAACGGCAATTGCTTTCTGTGCTTTTTTAACGTAGAAAGTGTAACAGTACCTTTACGTACACGTTCGAGAACTGTCTGGAGAGGAAAACAAGGGGATCAGCAAGTGAAACACCGAAGGCAGAGAGAAGGAAGTGTGACTACATACGAACTAGACTGTTGCTGTCTTCTGTATCTCAGGCCATCTTGAGGCAACTCATGACCTCCTCTTCCCTGTCCCCCTCCAGAAAAGAAAAAAGTCTTCTTCAGAAGACACTAAAAATGATCTTGTGGGCGACTTCCATGTCTACACGTTCTTAACAAAATTAACTCTTCGTAAGCAAGAGGTTTAGGTGTGTAATTGTTTTCTGTAAGCAGTCACAGAGCACCTAAGAAGTAAAAAAGCATCCTGCTCAGTGATGCGTTGATCCATCACACACAGCACGTGTGCTTGGAGAAGGCTTCTGTGTGCATTGTGCCAAGAAAGGCCCAGTGACCGTAAGGGAGGCAGGTACACAACTGTCACCGTCTGCGATTAGTAAAACTGCTGGACTACAATACTGCCCAGGCACAACACAGAGGGCACAACTTACCCACTTCCAAAAGACATCCAACAGAATGCCTTCCCCAATTCATGCTTCCAAGTAAGTTTAAAAGCAAGTTTTATTTCCCTATATATTGTATTCAGAGAAAAAAAAAGTAAAGATCTCTTGCTGCAGCAAGGTTGAAAAGTCTTACTTACGTGCAACACCTAATTTTGCAAGGAACATTCTGAGGCAACATAGGAGTGACAACAAAACCAATGATCATTCAGTACAAAAAGATGCAGCAATATTCCCTGCAGTGGTGGCTCAGCCTGCAGTTCTAACTGTCCGCACTGACCCTCCTTGCTGTTGTACAGCATTTACTCCTGCATTGGAGAAAGGTTTCCCGCTGCCACCACAACATGACATCTTGCACACGACAGAGGTTACAGCCCGGCTGCCTGGGGGAGCAGGGGTGTTCCTCGAACCCGACCCTGCGCCAGCAGAAACCAACTCAGTACCTGGCTTTGGCCAAAGTTCAGGGGAGGAGGAAAGAAGGGGGAAAGAGCTTGTCACCAGCAGTGTTCCCCACCACAGGTGGGTGGATGTTAGCCAGAGCACTGCGATTCTACTGTCCCTAAAACTTACTGACCCAGGCGATTGTGTACAAGGAGGATTCGGATGGCAGAGCAGAAAAAGGGGATAAATTCAGGCTGATGCAAAAGAAAAGGAAAACAGACAACAAAGCCATAGGGTTAAAAAGACTGAAATGCAGTGATGGGAAGGCAGGAGTCGTCTCTTTTCTGCATCCACAGCCCCCTTTCTCCCCACTTACAAGGAATGAACCTGAGCCTCTCCCTTTGTCGTTTTTGATACGGGAATCATCCTCCACTTGTGTCTACGCTGAGAAGGTAAGCAGCAGCTGGGAGGAATGGAAGGGGGGTGATGGGTCTTCTGCCTCCCGTGTAACACCTCGCCCCTGCTGCAGCATGAATAAATTCCAAGAACATTTCAGTGAATAACAGACTAATCACTTGTTCCATGTAGTAAAAAAAAAAAAAAAAAAAAAGATGTAGAGAGGCATAAAACTACAGTTGGCAAAGAACAGATTGTTCATGGGCATATCAGGGTGGATGAAATCTCTGCTCAGAAAGGGCAAGAGTCAGACCGAACCAGTAGCACCACCATCTTCTGCTTCCCAGAGGCTCAACTGATCTTTTCCAAGCACTCCACATATACCAAAGATGGGAGAGGCAGCCTCCAGCTGTCACAGACACCATTTCCTACAACCCCCAGAACAGCAGCAGAGAGCAATCCCATCTGTGGTACTGAATGGGGAAGCTGCTGTTACTGTCTTACTGTCCTGTTCCCATATTTGCAACGGGACCACAAATCAAAGCACAGAGATGAAACTGCCTGGGTCTTCTAGACAGTCCTATCTACAGCTGACCAAAAGGCTGGGAGAAAAATACTCAAGAGAAGTCTGAACACAATTAAAATACCATCCACTCTGTCCTTGCAAGCAGTTCTCTGTCTCCAGCCAACTCACTGCCAGTGTTGACACAAACTCTGCTCATCCTCTCTGGCCTCGAAGGAGACTCCCTTGGTTGCCGGTACCCTTCACAGCCTCTAGTCAACCTCCAAGCTCCTGCTATCTTGCCCTTAACCTAGGGCTTCTGAAACCATTTCCTCCCCAACTTTACAAGGAAGTTTTCACGGAATCACAGAATGTTCAGGGTTGGAAGGGACCTCTGTGGGTCATCTAGTCCAACCCCCTTGCCGAAGCAGGGTCACCTACAGTAGGCTGCACAGGACCTTGTCCAGGCGAGTCTTGAATATCTCCAGAGAAGGAGAATCCACAACCTAAGTTTTACCTATCGCTTTAATCCAACGCCCCGCCCACCCACCCAAAAAAAACCCCAAAACACCCTAATACCCCTGTAAGGCAACAAGAGCTGCCGTTATTAGTTCACCTAAATTTTAGGGTGGAACATGCACATGCAGATTATTCTGTCTGTGCTCAGACACGTGCTGGAATTATGTTTAGACCTGCAAACTTTGCTCCCAGGACTGAGATGGACAGGGAGGTTTAGCACTTGATTGCTACAAGTTTTAGCCCGAAGCTAAAGCATTATATTTGCATTACATATGCCTCAAGAGTACGTAAGTAGCAATGCATTTTATTTTACTTTTCGCCTTAAGCTAAGTGAATTGAGTCCCAAAGCACTGAAACAGTACCCGCTTAATACAAGAATACATTGTCATTACCTGATGAAGCATTTCCATGGACTTTCTGTAAGTGAAAGTAGACAGAGGAACCCCTACTGTGTTCTCTGCAGAAAGTAAAAACAACTTGATTGGCAGAAAACATCCTCAAATTACTTTTTCATTTCTGTTTAAGAGATTTTTATCTAGGCTTTTCCCACAGCAAGTCTTTGCTAAGCACTGTTAAGTGCTCTGAATGACATTTATAAAGCAAGGCTGGCCAGGAGACAAGAACCCAATTTTGTGACAAAGTGAAGCGCTCAGACATTTGTCTTCCTTCTACATTAGAAAGGAAGAAATGCCTTTCAGAGCATAAATAAAAAGCAGCACAGCACTTATCTAGGAGAATCGAGTTCAAGTCCTGTTGCAAATCAAGTTAACTTCAATGTTAGCATCCCATATGCCCCAGATATTAAGCAACTGGCTACTCGGAATTCTCTGAAGGGCAAGAAATTCCCCACCGAAGCTAACAAATCTTCACTGAAATAGGCCACAAATACATCCTATGAGAAACTCTTCCAAGAAGCAGACATTGCTCAGTAAGAGTCAAGAGGTAAGGCACACACAAAAACCTCCCTGAATTCAACCCACCTCCCTTCATCGTATTCGAAGACCAGGATAACATTCAGTTCTGCAAGTCATCAAACCCGAGCTTTGGAAAACATCCATCAATTCTGAAGCTAAAAGGGATTCAAACAGAAATCATTGCCCAGCTTGCACTATAGGATAATCACGATCTGAGCCATCCAGGAACTGCAGTCAAGACGGTAGTCATAGTCTACAGCTGCCAAGTACGACAATCTGAAGTTCACAGCTATGGCATACTTCCAAAACAAGCTTTTTTTTTTTTTAAGATTTGTGAGATTTTAAAATGTAGGTACCTACTGCACAGGCACAGTAGCAATACTAGGGGAAAAAAAACAAACCAAACCAAAACAAAAAAACCACTGCACTTCCACAGCATCACTGCAAAACCTAAATTTTCAGTTCTCAGGAGGAAGAGGATACATCCTTTCTTCCTCCTCCTTAGTTTTCGATCATCTTTTACAGATCATTTTTTACTGTAACAGCTGCAGACTTCACCTGTCCTATTAGAACACCTGTTCTAATAGTCTTTGTATTTTAACAAGCTCACCCACTTCTCACCGCAGTAAACTAACACATCAGATACAAAGAAAACAGGCAGAATAACAGACAATCTGGAAAAGCCTACATCATTAGGAATGCAAGGAAAAGCAGCAAACTTCAAGCAGCATCCAATGGTTGGCAAGGAATGAAGCGGCTTTCAGGGGCTGCCAGTATTTGCAATTTGTGGTGTTTTCTAGAACCTTAGACTACTCAGGTGTACCTGAATTCCCAAGAGACCATGGTACGGGGACTAGGCACGTTTACCACCCCTCTGTAGGCTCCTATCCCCTTCACAGAATCACTGAACAACCGAGGTTGGAAGGGACCTCTGGAAGTCATCTTGTCCAAACCCCTGCTCAAGCAGGTCCACCTAAAGCCCAGGACCATGTCCAGACAGCTTCTGATCATCCACAGGCCCTTGCAGACTCGTATCCACGAGGTACGAGCACAGGCAGCATTTCTTACATTTCTCAGTTCTTATTGTGTGAATACTGTCATTTAAAACTTGATCACGATGGAAAAGTCGAACTGACAGAAACAATTAAGGACACATGGGCTCTTCTCTAAAATGTAAACAAACAGTTTCCAATCTTCTGAAACAACAGAACTTAAAGTAACTGTCTGTGATCTTTGATTTCAGGCAACTGCAACAGATCCTTCTTTCTGAATAGAAAGGGCAGACGGAGGACCCACCTTTCTGTAAAAATTTCCAGCCAGAAGTGACTTTCTCCCTCCCACCGCATATGACTGCAGTTCAACCTACCACCCAGGCGGAAGGACTCCACAAGTGGAGACTTTCTCTCTCCATCAAGAACAGCAATCTCATTCTCTTCACTGAATGCACAACTTTCTCCTATCCACGCCACTTTATTTTTTAAGCAGTGTATTCACACCCTTACCTACACGCCTTACGCGACCCCCCATCAAAAGACAAGATTACTAAAAATGAAATGAAGCAACTTCTGTATAGAAAAAGTTATATTTACAGTTTTATTTAGCAGAGTTAAAGAGCAAACAATTGTAACGCTGTTGTTGAAAAGTGTTTTTACCCAAAGTTGCCAAGATCTAATAAGTTATTGAACAGAAATATCGGGCGTAAGGCAATAATCCTGACCAGCCCAGAGATCACCCTATCCCCAAAGAGCAGAGCTGATAAAGGCGGTAGAAAATTTAGACTGATTGACTCGATTTCCAAAAATTAGACAGAGATGATGAAAATAGGGTTCCACTCTTGAGTGTATCTTTAACGTCTGCAGGTGAAGGAGTTTCTGAAGCACGCAAAATGCAAAGACAATTCCTGTTTCCAAGGGAACATTCAGTGCTTTGAATCCAAAATGCTATGTCCGTACACAGTGGTCAGTACATGACTATGGCAACACATAGATGGTAAAAGATTAAAAACAGGATTAGAATTTTTTCCATTCCATGTCATCAGGAGGATTTACTTCTACCTTCCTTTTACCAACATCAGACCAGTTGGTGCTCAGAACTGTGCCTCCGGACTCCATCTGCAATATGAAAGAAAGCTTGTTTAGTATTACTACAATTCCTCCAGCAAACAAAAGCCACACTTCTTACAGCAGATTCACAAATTCTGAAGAACAGTGAAGAAATCTGCTTCATGTAGAAGCAAGTTACACCGGAATTCTATGTACATATAGAATAAAATATGACAAAGCCATCATTCCATGATCTTCAGCCCAACAATACTTTTATCACTACTGGACACAATGAGATGTTACTTCATGAACAAGAAGCTCTCACAAGGTCAGTCAGGTTCCTGCCTATGAGGGCCACAAATAAAAGGAACCAGATGTGAACAATTAAAAGGAATTTGATCCTTTCACTCATGGCAATTCTTCAAGCTCTACATGAGCCAGAAAACTATTTCCTTTGATAACACTGACTGAAACAGAGAGGCCAGTGATAAAGCACAGCCTCAGACTTAAAGAGTGACATTCGTTAGCGTACAACATCATCGCTTTCAGCGAGCCTCGTTATACCCGTGTCTCCGACAGAACCACTGCCATTCATTATAGGCCCAAGGTCTTGGTAGCTAGAAGCCTCCTGGTTCCCACAAAGTGTAGTAAATTGTGTCAGCGTGCAGAAGTTACACCTTTCTTCAGAGTAAGAGAGTGAAGACTTACAAACGATTTGTTCATGGCACGTTTCACTTCATCTGTACCATCTGAATAAATTTGCTGGAAGAGTTTATTTAAAGCAGCATCTCCTTCTAACTTCTCATTCTTCTCCTCCTCTTTGATTTCAACTACCAGTTTGTCCCAGTTCCTTGTATAGTGAGAGGATGACGGATATAAGTGCTGGGCATCTGAAAACAGAAGTGTTAGCTAACTAAGCGTTTTCTCACGACTTTTAGAGCAGCCGAGAACACAGAGACATACATGTACCTCATCATGAATCAGAGACGGTAACAGACCATGAATCTGAAAACACAAATAGATGCTTCCTCACTGATGTAAGTGTTGCAGTACCAAAAATAAAGGAAACTCAGAAATGCCAGAGACTACATTCAGCAGCTGCCAAAGTTTACTTCTAAGTAAACACAGTTACATAATTTAGTTATCCAACAACAAAATGCTGGGTAACAGCGACACAAATAATTAAAGTCAAAACGAGGCAGGAGATACTGGCTGACAGTAAGAAAAAAAAAAAGCGAGCAGCCTAGAGCCATAGGAAAGTTTGACCTAAGTTTCAAAAAATATCTGAAATCAATAAATCAGGAAACTCAAATTCTCTCAAACATAGATTGTTAATCTGTCTTGGAAAACTGCACAAGTATTACTTTCCAAGAGAGATGGAATACTTAAGAAAGTAATACTTTATTATTTAAGAAATAGAGGCATAACAACGCCCAGAACTGCAAAACAGTGCAGCCAAAACAGACAGCCAAACAGATGAGTCCAGAGTAATTAATGACAAGCATATATCTTCAACAATCCATCAGATTAATGGAAGTTATGACTAAATTTAATACCTAAGTCTTCGTAATGTCCTGCAGACTTTTTCTGTCAATTCTTGGCAGTAAAAACAAGACTATTAGGCTTTTCATTGTAAATACAAAGCTATGGTTCTACTAACAATATTTAACACAAAGCATACTATTAATAACTGCAAGTAACTTAATATGAATAAACCACTTAATAGTTCAGAGAACAAACCTGGTGTAAATTGCTTTAACTTAGGAGAATCTCCCTGCCCCTCCAGCTTCTCCCATCTCACAGCCTCTGGCTTCTTCATTTTTATCTCAACCTGCAAAACACAAGACAAAGAACAAATTAATCCAGATGGCAAACAGTTCTGCCAGATAGGCTTCAATTAGTTGGATCCTGTAGCAGGAAGAAAATCAATTTGTTTTTAGAACCATAATCTCTAATAAGAAGCCTGCATTTTAACAAAATTTACCTACCTTACAAGATGAAGTTATGTGACTTAAGTCAGACGTCAACTAAGCTCTTGCGTGGCTGCATAGCTCTTGTATCAGACCTTTACCCTTTTGTTTAGTACCACTTACTTACTTTTGCTAACTGTTCACCTGATTCTTTTTGTAAATTATGGTATCCTAAAAGTAAGAATCAGTCCCAACGTCTCTACACTGCCAGGCACCAAGACATCACCTTTCAAGCATTCCTTTCTTGACAGTTAGCTCTAATAATTAAATAGTACTTTTGAAGGACTGCAAAATCCAACTTCATCTAGGTTTACATTTCATCCACCAAAAAAATTCATATTTGATGTGTAGTACACAAACCAGAGAAACACCCTGGGAATATGCAGATCTTCCCTCTGGAGAAATTCAGAAACTGTATTCATTTGGTTCAATGAACACACACTGCTATGGAGAA
The DNA here is from genome assembly GCF_030867145.1 of Opisthocomus hoazin. Classification (NCBI taxonomy): domain Eukaryota; kingdom Metazoa; phylum Chordata; class Aves; order Opisthocomiformes; family Opisthocomidae; genus Opisthocomus; species Opisthocomus hoazin. Next base: position 38,337,399 of record NC_134414.1, on the reverse strand, counting down.
AACTGTCGAGTATTCATTGACAAAACTGGCAATTAAAAATGGATATGGCTGCAATTATCATAGGAGAAACAAAATTAAGTGAAGTATGTCATGCCCTATTCACAACTACACATAATCCCTTTGGACGACCATATTGAAATGTTTTTTCGTAATTAACCTTATCCTTTGGTTACGGGGTTACAAGGTTGCAAAACAATGTCTGCAAAACAAGGGCTGTCTAGCGTCACTCCAAACGACAAATTCACTTTACAAAGGTCATATGATGCTATTAATTAACTGAAATCACTGCTTGCTATATTTCCTTATTTGTGAACAGGTCAGCAGAAGCAAGCTTAGTTCTGCCTAAAGCCACTGTAACCTGGGGATCCCTGCAGACCCAAGAACAAAGGCCCCACTGTAAAAGCTAACCCTAGAGATCCAAACAGCAAGCTCCGTGCACAGCATCACGTTGATCTGAAAGTTGAACTTTATTTAATCCATTCTTCAAATCAGTCACTGTGAAGCAACAGATGGAGATACCTTACAAAAATAAAGAAATCGGCTCACTTAAGTTTCAAAGCTTCCATGTTTGTAACCATGCTGCATTTTAAGAATCAGAATATTCAGTTATGATCGCTTCTGTATCTTCCACCCCCACCCCCCCTGGGAAGCTACCATTTCCCTAGACAAGTTTAAATACTAATTTTCCACCACTAACTTGTACTAACTGAGAACTAAAAAAAAAGTTTAAGACATGAAGCATGGAATGCCCTTCGAGGCAGGGGAGAGTTTCAGTAAGTTTTTAAGTCCAAAACCCACAGGTATTTGACCTCCCACTCCCCGTGTCTGTTGGATTTCCAGTGTTTTTATAGCAACTTTACAAGTCACAAATTAAGAATCAGTTTTTAAAATAGTGAAAGTCAGTCACAGAACCAAAAATAATCAAACAAAATGAAAATACTGTATTACTCTAGTTGCTCAACCTACTGTCCCTAATGAGGCCTGTATTCCAGACTTCCGTATCACAATCTGTAAGGACGCAGAGATTTCTGCTGGAAGCAGAAGCAGCATTCAAACCGTGCCAATAATTAGTCTTCAGTAAAATGAAAGAAATCAGCAAGGCTTCCTCCACTGGACTCTTCTAAGAAGACTTTGGAAACAAGAACCTTAAAGTTCATTTTTGAATGCATAGACTCATAAATCTAATGCTCTGTGATTTGCTTAAGGAAGCCAAAAGCATTCGTGTATCTACATATAAGAAACAAGTAGCTCCATGAGTGCCAGAACTAGCGGGGTTTTTTCCCCCCAATGGATTTGGATCTCGAGTCAAACATTTAAGTTAATTAGCCACTTACAAAGACACTAATTAGTTACAAGTGAAACGTGAGTATTAATTTAAAACAACTTGTCTATCCTCTGCTTCTTATATAACTCTTCTCAACCTGAGGAAACTGTATTATCAATTCAGTTGCACATTTAAGTTGAGGAGGCCTTAATTTTAAGATTTCATACTCTGCTTATTAGCACATCCTCCCCATATGTTCCATCTGGGGAAAAAGCGCAAGAGTAAATGCTTGATACTGAGACCGCTCCACCCTGGATCTCCTCAATTCCTCTTCTATTTCTTTGTTCCTTCGCCATCTCCTCTTACCCTTGTGCTCTAGGCTTTCCACCAGTATCTTTCAGTATCTCAAATCCAGACCATCTGATCCACACCAAGAATGACTTCTACTGCAATATAATGCTTGATGTGAGCTACTGAACATGGACTTGTTTCTTCTCAGAATGCCATCCTCCTCAAAGAACCCTTACAAAGACCTTTCGCTATTCATGAGAGTACTATCCCCATGTATAAAACAAAAGAAAAAAGATGATCTTTAGTTTTGCTGCTCCAGTAATCCCCCTCTCCTTTTTTAATCTGCCAGTTCTTACACTTTCCTCTCTGAAACTGCCCCTAAGCCAGTACCACGTGACAAACACCCCCAAGGATAACAAAATGCTGGACACTAATTCCCAGTGTAAGATCCAGATTTCTTAGACCTAAACCAGTTCAACCCCGCCAAGCTAGAAGTATGGACATGAGTAAACCTCTACCCCATCTACTCCATCCATCTCAACTGAAGTTACTCATTAGGCAAAGTGGCAGGCAGAAGCAAAACTAAGGCAATCATTAGCTTCATACCATTATACAACCACATTTTCCAAAAATACAAAGCTATAAAATTCTGCTTGTGAAGGCGCATATTTCTAACTCGAGAGCTTTATTTGATCTGAGGAGAAACAACTTTGCGAGTCCCAATTATGAGCACAAATGGCAATAAATGCATTCTAATGAACATTTTAAAGCAGATACTGATAGCTATCACACAGAAAAGTAACAGATCAGTACGGACGTTTGTGTCATATCTAACACACAAGTACTGTTAGCTTTTTCCCTCTCCTTTGAAAAAAATTCAGTACTCGGGCAAGAGAAATACATCAACACTTTGCCAGCTACTTTGATTTAACATTTATATTTCATAAAACGTATGCCTATGTGCCTCGCGCCAACTTTAGAATAAAAGACAGGAAAATTTCATTGCAAATTAAATGCTTTGCATGCCACTTAAGGACAAGTCTAACTCCTCAGCCTCTCCTTGCAGCTCACGCTGCGCAGCCACCTGACCATCTCAGTAGCTCTCCACTGGGACTTGCTCCACTACGTTAATGTCTTTCTTGCGTTGGGAAGCCCAAACTGGACACAGTACTCCAGATTTATTACAAGTTCCAATGCAGAAATAATCCACTTTCTATTGTAATTTTTAAGTTGCTGGTATTTTGGGCTCAAAGTGAGCAAAGCAAAAAGGAAAAGAAACATGGAGTTTTGACAGAATAATTCATGCATTACTTGTTTGAAACACTGCCTTGAGAGAAACCTACCCCTCTGACAAGAGGGTCAAATGGGGGATTTATCACCTAGAAGAAACCCCATCCACAGTGACAGGATACAGAGAAGTTTCTACTCACACAATTTTCTAGTCCTAAAAATAATTGATTTTTTTAAAACCTATGAGAGATTGACAAGTTTGTTTGCAGCTTAATCCAAGTGCTAGCTATCAGAAAAGATGCCTCAGAGTTACTCTCACAAGCTACTCTATTTCATTGGCAGTGTAAGAACACAAAAGAACCCCTTACTTCCAGATGACTGGCATGAAAGAGTATTTAATCTAGTTTTAAGAAAGAATTTCTCCCCTTAACTGTTAGCCAACATTAATTTTCTAGGTAGAACCTCACTGTTAAAAAGCCCAAACCTCTGATGAACTACATTTCACTTGAACTTACGTTCTGGGGCAGACATTTCCAGTTTAACTGAGAAACACTAAAAGGGAAAGAATTTTTATCTTCCTCCCTAAAAAGAGATTCTGGTATACACTGACAAGTTACAAGGGTTGGTTTGTTTGTTTGTTTCCCCTAACTTCCACTGTGTTTTATATTTTACATTCCATGCTAAGGGAAAGTTCACTTATCACTGGAAAATTCGTCTCGAGCTCTAATCCAGTGCATGAAGGAAATCGGAACTTGCAAAGCTTAAGCAGTAGTTCAGCCATTAATTTGAGGATGTATCAAAAAACACCCTTTAAATTCTCATGTTTTGCTATATCAAACACACAAAAACGAGAATTCAGGGTTTCCAATCAACTACTTAGTTATTTACTGACTACCTTGACAGAGAGTTGTCATTTTGCAATCATCTCATGTATTGGGTTACCTAAAGTTAAGGGTAGGAAAAAACAGCACTATCTTCTGAAAATATATGACCTATTCAAACACACCTCTAAGATCATATGCACATATAATTTTGGTATCCTAGTTATTCAAAGACTTTTAATACATTGCTTATATTCTGAATTCCAATATCTTTGGTCCATAACTTTTAACAAAATATACTGAGATGAAAATAACTCTACAATGTTATCACAAATAAATGATAATTAATAAATTTATTCTGTAGCAAATACATTGCAAAAGAAGGGATTTAGTGTGCACCCTTCAGCTTCTTTGCCAGCCATGTGCTATGGAGAACTGAGTGCCAAAAGGTCAAAGATTCTACCTCACTGATACAGCATAGCAACCACTTGTTAAAATTTTGAATTTTAGAGACAGAGCTAGCAATACAGATCATTTAGGCATCTTAAAGCTCTTTGTCACTGCATCCTCCATGTAAACCATCACTATTCCAACAGTTTTTAATTCCATCTTCTCTCAAGACAGAGAAAAACCCTCATGCATAGTTTTCTTTTATGATTTTATATAAAGCATAGACACTAACTTATAAGCATGTTTAAAATATAGTTCTCAATATTAACAAGTTGAAATCTGCCCCACACCCACCCACATGCAGAAAGAAGGGCAAAAAAAACATCATTTTGAGCCAAGGAAATATCATGCCAATCACTGGGAAGGCTTTTCTTTATGGTCTAACCAGGAAATTGCTCCAACTAGTCCTACCTAAAAGATGCAAGAAATTTCAGAAAAGTACCCGATTCTTATCTTCAACATCAGTTTATAATTTACGGAACACACTCAAGAATGTATCTGGGAGATATGAACCTGCACGGAAGCCTCACAGAGAAAACAACTACATGAGAGCAAGGAAGTCTACACTGAAGTGTCTGCAAGCAATTTAATGAAAATATACAAACAGAGAAAGCATCTTTGAAGGATCAGACTGAAATGGTAAGAACGAACTTCAGTTAAAATCAGTCTGTTCCTCTGTTTATCTATTTGTGTACATTTGCCTCTGAATAGAGGCTCTGAGGACAGTCCAAGAGTCTATGAAACAGCTTCACTCTTTGCCTTTACATTTAGCAACAGGCATCGGTGTGCCTTTCCAGTAAGCTGCACAGAGCATTTCAGAGTTTGCAAGGCAAAATGCTGGTTTGAGGAAAAGAAACATTCCACTGATGCACACTACCATATTCTTGGCATGAAGCTGCTGAGAGTGTGCTTCTACCTCAGATACCTCTATTAAGTAACAAATGTCAACTGTAAAAGAGGCTGAGGATTTCTAACACCTCCCCTGTCTGCAGCACAACTTTGATCTCTAATTAAAGGACAGTTCTGGGGTAAAGAAATAATTTTTTACCACTTTTTCAAATGGCTCTAAACTACTGCAAGTCGTGGCTTGCAAAAAGCCCAAACCACTAAAAACTGAAAACTCACAGTAATTGTTCCCAGACTATTTGTAGACATTAAGAGCAGAGGGGAAGCAAGAGAGAAAGCGCGAGCTCAAGTTCCCTTCACAAGCACACGTGCTAAAAGCACGTACTTATCCTCACTCTCCTCTTCTAGGTCTAAGGAGAAGAAAACGCTGAGCATCACCTAGGACACAACAGAAGACCTATGGAAACTGCTCACGTTACACTAGTTTCCAACAGAACATGGCAGAATATTCCCCTGGAATCCCAAACACACCGACTGACAGACTGAACAGAAGAGGAAAAAGAAAGCAAGGCTGATTTTGCACAAAAAACTGTTTCCGAATTTTTGAAATCCTTACACGATTTATGCATTTCTACTTTCCTGCCATATTATCTGGACAGACAGATCTGCTAATTTTGTCTTAAACGTATTTAGTCACTCATTTTAAGTTTTCATGCCTTTTTCTCTTTATGATGGGAGCATGATGACATTATGCACACCGAGCTACAGGGTAACTGCACACAGGCAACCTCCAAACAGCAAACTTGGTCCAGCCTTTACATTTTGGCTCCCTCTTCTGGAAAGAAGTAAAAAAAAAACCAAGTAGCACCACTAAAGTGTACCTTCCTCCTGTTATACACTGAATGCAAGGTGCAGTTGTCAGTGTGGCACAGTTTTTCCCCCAGTTCACCTGACACCTGAACACAGCTGAGGATGACCATCAAAATACACAAAATCCTACCTATTGTGTGCAAAGTCATGCTACATCCAAAGGCCAGATCAGCTTCCATTTGCAAGACACAAGTCTCAAATTTACACGGTGCTTTCCGGAGCTGCTGTTATTTTTTGCTGGATCAGATTACTATAGTCAGACACCTTTGACAGATGAAGAGCATAACCGGTAACGTCAATTGATCTAGTTATGATCTATCAACTATGCTGTCCATGTACAAAAAAAAAAATGCTATGCATATATAGCAATTCCCTCAAGACTCAATACAGTTATATTCTGCATTTTCTCACACGAACGTTAAGTTGAGGCTTTGAATCCTCACGACTATATGCTGAACAACACCGGGTAATTCCCAGTAATTCGTAACTAAATGAGAACAGGAACCATAATTAACTTGAAGCTGAATTTGCAAGTAGTGATATCTATTAAATAGCAAATAAACTTCTGAATTAGGTAAAAAAAAATGGCTCCAGGCACGGCAGTAATACATACAGCCGTTATTAAAGGCAGTCTGTATCATCTGCAGAACTGCTGACAGTTAGAGAATATACAATAGTAGGATGCATAAAGAAAAATATGAAGATTTTTTCTCAGAACTGGACTTCATCCATACATGCTGCTCCTGAGTTGGCGTTAAGGGTTTTACCTCTTCCACCTCACAGCTTGAAGTCAAAAGTCTGCACGTTATGAACACTAATTTACTTCTGCTCATACAGAAATCATTCAAACACCTCAAAACATCTATCTATGGTACCTCTGTACCATTTGCTAGTTCTGTACTTTTCCAAACAGAGACTTTGTATTTCTGAGCTAGACACAGCATGGATTGATTGAAAGGTATAATTTCTATTTCATTGCTAGGAAAGAAACAATTGTTAAGGTATCAGCTGCATTTTTCACCACTGTTAACATTCCCGAAAAGAACCAAACCCACAGTTTGTAAGTTCTGTCTGCTCTTTGCAGTTATTTTCAAATCTGTAATTCTGCAAAATACAATTAAGGCTATTTTCTCCTCCTGAATGTGCATCTTTACCTTTATTCCTTTGCATTTGTGAAGTGATGCTGAATTTCAAGCAATAATGAGTAATCCTTCTCCAGCATCTCTTAGTTACCAGAACAAGCAGGACTCTTCTGCTACCTGCCAGTTCTGTTGTTTCATTCTCTATCCATTACATTTATTACTTTTATGAAGTTCACGGAAAACCTGAACTATCCACCACATTACCTGCCCAAACATTCCTCATATAATTGAAAAAGAAAGACCAGACTCTTTGTTGCCTAGTGAAGACTACACGCATGCTAACGGCAACATGGCTCACACATTCAAAGCAGCAATACAAAATAAAACAGCGTGAACACATGCAGTTCTTCTTATCTGAGATTATTAATCCACAGGAACAGATCTGTTCCTATCCCACGAAAATACAATTTCTTTCGGAGTACTTAGTAAAAAGTTCATGTAATTGGGAAGATAATGAGCTTATATCTTTCTTTCTAAGTCCTTACAAAAAGGACTTTACGTAAATGATACAATATGATTTGCAAAGGGTTTGAGAAGTTCTAACTAATAAGATATATTATTCACAGTAATACCTGCGTATTTTCCGTACCGCTCACAAGAACGAAGTACATACACGAAACTTATGAAAAGAAATCTGAATTTCTAGTATTCAAACACTAAGGCCAAACCATTCTGTTAAAGAGCTTAATGTTTTGCAAACTAAAATATTCTAAGCCTTTAAAGAAGCCTTCGCATGCATAATGTAGACCTGCGTTTAAGTTTTCTTCCGCCAGACTCCATCTGCTGGTCAGAACCGGAATTAGCTTGGGCATCATTTAAAATGTATTTCTTCCCTGTATCTACACAGAAGTTCTTACGTTATTCTTTTCTGCAAGAGGAAGAACATGTTGAAGCGCTGACTTCTGCTGTTAGAACACCTTCTGTGTTCTCTCTTCCCCCATTCCACCCCAAAAATATTCTCTCATATTTCTACAGGAACAGTAACATTTCGAAACAAGTGCAAAATATTTACAAATCAGACCCTGCCTAAACATAACTGAAGCTCTCATGCCACTTGAAGCACCTCAGTCTAAACCAGGCTCTAGACTACTAGAGGTTATTCCAGAGATATCCCAGGCTAGAGATGGCAGCCAGAAAGACAAAGTCAAGTTCATTTCAACAGTGCTCGGTAGCATGCAGATGCTTCAAGACAAACGAGAAGTATAACGCAAGCTAGACAGGAACATAAGGCAAACAGGACCTCACAGTTACTCCTCTTGACGAGGTCCGTGCCCATTCCACTCAAATTTATACAAATACTCACGGCCTGGCAGATTTTCTACGTATTTTGAGCGCTCTGCTTATCCCCCATAGCTCACTTGACTCAATCACATAACCTGCCCAGCTTCCTTAGTGCAAGGAGTGAAAACACGAGACCAGATTTCTGTGGCAATCCTCTCACGTCATCTTGAAGTCCCTCTTCCCTGAAATGATGCAAGAACGACCTGGATGAAGAGTTAGAATGTACCCTCAGCAAGTATGCTGATGACACCAAACTGGGAGGTGTGGTAGATACACCAGAAGGCTGTGCTGCCATTCAGCGTGACCTGGATAGGCTGGAAAGTTGGGCAGAGAGGAACCTGATGAGGTTCAACAAAGGCAAGTGCAGGGTCCTGCACCTGGGGAGGAACAACCCCATGCACCAGTACAGGCTTGGGGTGGACCTGCTGGAGAGCAGCTCTGCGGAGAGGGACCTGGGAGTGCTGGTGGATGACAGGTTAACCATGAGCCAGCAGTGTGCCCTGGCTGCCAAGAAGGCCAATGGGGATCCTGGGGTGCATCAAGAAGAGTGTGGCCAGTAGGTCGAAGGAGGTTCTCCTTCCCCTCTACACTGCCCTGGTGAGGCCTCATCTGGAGTACTTTGTCCAGTTCTGGGCTCCCCACTTCAAGAAAGATGAAGAGCTACTGGAGAGAGTCCAGCAGAGGGCTACTAGGATGGTGAGGGGACTGGAGCATCTCCCCTACGAGGAGAGGCTGAGGGAGCTGGGCTTGTTCAGGCTGAAGAAGAGAAGGCTGCGAGGGGACCTAATAAATGCTTACAAATATCTCAAGGGTGGGTGTCAGGAGGATGGGGCCAAGCTCTTTTCAGTGGTGTCCAGTGACAGGACAAGGGGCAATGGGCACAAACTGAGGCACAGGAAGTTCCGTCTGAACATGAGGAAGAACTTCTTCCCTCTGAGGGTGACAGAGCACTGGAACAGGCTGCCCAGGGAGGTGGTGGAGTCTCCTTCTCTGGAGATATTCAAGACCCGCCTGGACAAGGTCCTGTGCAGCCTGCTGTAGGTGATCCTGCTTCGGCAGGAGGGTTGGACTAGATGACCCACAGAGGTCCCTTCCAACCCCTACCATTCTGTGACTCTGTGATTCTGTAACTATTATAGGCACCTTTCTGAGAAGGGAACAAGTAAAATGGAACCTAAGAACACAAAGGTATTTCCAAAAGCTCTACGGAACTGCTGCTGAAATACAAGGAAAGAATCAACAACACATTCCTGCCTCAGAGGTTCAGGCTTGGCTCTATGGACAAAGCGAAGTCTGTCTACACATTATACCAACAGTATATGCTATGCCAGACAGCAGTCAATTTCTTATTTTTCTGTACCTGCAATATAGAAGAAACAAAATGCTGAGACGAAAGCATTCTCTCTCACACCACGCGATTTTCAAGTGTCTCCGAGCAAGTACTACTTCCAGGAACAGTGTGGAATGCACCCTCTTGAAAAGCCAAGAACAGTTAACTGCATGGCTAACCTTTACCAGTAAGAAAAGGCCATGAAAGGGCAAAGAATTACTTCAACTCTGAAATCCTTAAAGTCTGACTTTTATTTCTCAGGCACACAAACATAACAAAGCTTCATAGGGCAATACCGGTTCCTAAAAGTCTAGCAGAAAGATGTTCATACTTTCCTAATGCCTGAACTGTAAGAGTGAAGACCACAGTCTCCTTTCTACAGCAACATGTAAACGCATCCTCAATGTAGCTCTGATTTGCACTTCTGTAAACACCATCATATTACTATTTCTGATATTTGCACAAGTTTAGAAAGCCTCCCACTGGCTGAAAGGCACCCTGAAGAAAGAAAAAGCAATTCTGTATCAAATGCAAGATATTATGACTGCTGCAGAGAGACAAGACAATAGAGCAGAAACATTTTCAACATCAGCAACAGTCAAAGAAATAGTTTACACTTTAAGAAGCCTACCTTTGTTGAAAGCACTTTAAATGTACTTTGCTCTGGCACTATAGAATGAAGAAGAACAAGCTTTAAGTTGTAATCTTCACCTGATGGAAGCCTCACTGATGCATTCACCTGTTAACAGTTGAAAACACATCTCTGGTCATCTTTGAGAGCAGTTTTCCATTTCCAAGTAAAGGATTGTCAGTTGGCACCAAGATTAAGTGATTAAATTAATGACCCTTCACTAGGGCACTTAAAGCATCAGGCATCAGAATTTCAGACTGCGCCATTACATTACCGCATTACTGAACACGGTGTTTCTAAAGTACACTAGAAAACAAACAGGAGATTTCAATTCTTAGTCAGCAAGTACTCAAAAAGCCTATTATCTTGTCAGCTTGATCTGCATTCTTTGGGGAAAGAATTATATGGCAAACAAAGTATCAACACATTAATAATGGAATATGAAAACAATCTGCAAGTTTCCCTCCTAATGCACACAAACTATGTGGCAAGTGCTCACACAATTTTAGTCTAAAGCAGAGAGTAACAACCAAGTACTTCAGGTAGTTCACAAACTATCAATTTAGTTGAGAATAAGAACCTAACTTGTCAACATTCTCAGTTAAATTAAGCACAAACATCATCAGTACCGCATACGGTATTACAATAAAGAGGTTACTGCACTTCCTTGAAATATGTATTTTGCTGCCATTAACAATTTTAGTAATGCCAAAACCAAGAAAAACCCACCCACCAACATTCACCCTCTTTCTGTAATTGTCCTAAAGCAAGATACTACTCGTTCACACCTATTTTTAGAATACCTTGCCTCTGTCCATTCCAACTCCAGATGCATGTATACTCAAACATTTTAAGTCCAGATCACTTCTTCCCCCACCCCTCCAAACAAACAGGCCGCTGAAAAACAGATGTTCCTTTTGCAGCACGCACACCACACTACTGCTTGTGTATAAATTCTATGGACACTGCCGTGGCAATAGATCCCGGTTCACTTGATTGAGCACACACACACCTACAGCATAGCTGCACGTTAAAAAAACCCCAAACCCTCAAGACCTCTTGTATCTTTTTTTTCATGCTATTGCAGCAGGTAATATTCATTGGTTCAATTACTGCATCTTAGGGAATCTAGGGATGTGTATCAATAACCAATACAAATCACCTCTTTCTCCGAGAATTGCACGCTGACATCATCCTTCTGTGCATTCTTGATCATTATAGTCACAATTACTTGAGATTCTGTTTGGTACCAGTCATATCTTTAAAAAAAGAAACAGAGAGGGAGAGAAAAATTGACTGCAAAGAGATGTACTGAACAATACCAAAAGCTGGAACAGCGTATTGTATATTTTAATGGGGGAAAGAAGACATACAAAATTAGATTCCTCTAACAAAGCAGCTGCAGAACTGACAAGATAAGTACTTAAAGAACAAAGAACCATTTTTAATCAAGAAGCATATGAAAATTAGGTCACCTTCTTAACCAATTCATAATATTGTTTGCCTTCTATATATTAAATGGCACTTTTTAGTTCAGGGTCTTAAAAGCCTCTCAAGGACGTTACCTAAACTAGGCACAATGAGGCAGTCTTTGAATTAAGTTCAGTCCGAGAACTAGAAACAGAAGCCAGAATGCTCACTCCATCCCCTACTCTCCCAGTGAGGCGTAATCTCCTGAAAGTACAATTCAGTCCAAACAAAAGCGAGGACACTGTTTGAGAAACGTTTCGCTTAGACTGCCTTGTTCTAAAGTTACTGAAAAATAATTTCTACAGTCATTACCTTGCTGCTCTAAGGCATAAGTCAAAGAACAGCTACATATCAATTATTTCAATTCTCACAGTAAAGCTAAAAAGTCAACTTACTTGATCTTTGGTGGCAGAGGCTGCTGCTGTGTATTCTAGTTGAAGCATATTCCAAGGGAAAGAAAATTACATCAGTGTAAGTGAACATACACCACGTAGTACTTTTCAAAGACACAAATCATTTTCATACTGATTGCTCCCCTTTTCTTAAGTATGTGCATTAACCTGCAGGTGAAGGTATTCACTGTTCTCCTAGCCATTTATGCCAAATTGAGAATTAAAAAGTTTCAATTTACATTAAATACGCCAGTCTGTAACTTAGAATACATTGGCCAGACATTTTATGAAGAGCAGTAAGTTCAGCTTTAACTCATTTTCTTCCTGGATAAGAAGTATACCTGAAAGACACACAATGGCTATGTTGCTAATCTAAAAGTCATGAAGGAAACCAAAAATAGATCTGAGAACTTAGGGTATAACTGTTAAACACAAAAAAACTTTTAACTGTAAAAACTGTCTTGACATGCAACCACCATGTTTTCTGTACACTTCCCCCTCTAGCCTATTCTTAAAATGTAAAAAATGAAAGTAACTATGAAAGGAACAGAACACCCAATGTAAATTCCCATTTTTGCCTCAAAAAAAGAAATTTTTTGGAGTAATTTCAACATTTCTTCTGAAGATTTCCAAATTAAAAAAAAAAGAATCTGAAAGCTGAATGAGTTATAGCAGCATAAAGTCTGCACAAACCACCTGCAAGCCACGGGGGCAAAAAAAAAGTTACTTCCCAGCAGTCAGCATTCACAAGTTAGCATTCACAAGATGAGCTCGTTATTTTGTAGAATTAGGCCACAGACTGCAAGCAACAAAGTTAAAATTTATTTTAATGCGTGCACAGTAATTGCCAGATTTGTATGACATTGCTAAGTGTTTTCTGGGTTCAAGTTTTGCAACCTTGGTCTCAAATAAAAGAATATATGTTTAAAAGAAAAGTTAAATCCCTTAGAACTGCATGCAACAGAAAAGATAATTTTTAAAGCCTCAAAGTTGTAGGAAGCCAGTAAAGCCTAGAAGTATGCTCTGTTTAACAAAGAAAGTGAAACAGTAAACACATTAAGTGAAAGATCTTACCACTTCTGTCTGTGATGCTGTAGAAAGAAAAAAGTTGTGCTTTCAGAAAAAAGGCACATTGAACTTACAAGGCATACAGGTATTCTCGCTTTCTTCAGTTACTTCTGACTTCTGCATACAGGCCTTTTTTAACGAAAGCAACAGCGCGGCAAACAAAGTCTTAAAAAAATCACTTCCCTCGAGTCTGTACTAGGTTTATCATCCACCCGTAGGAACAGCACAAAGTTTTCATCAAATCTGTATCTCATGCTAGGCAAACACAGCTGGGGAATGAGATGGAAATCTGGCATAGAAATTCACTTATATGACCTTAAATACACTGTAATATTTGGATCTAAACTATGGCTGAGTATTTCCTCTTTAAATATTTTTTCCTGAAATTTTTCAAGATACTTAATCTGAAATGAGACAAACTTTCCCTTTGCTTCTTTATTAGGCATACTGCTAAAAAGAGATAAAGAATAATAAAAAAGAATTTTAAGTTGCAATTTGGAAATCACAGGTTTTGGGGTTGTTTTTGGGGGGATTGTTTTTTCCTTCCTCTCCCCCTCCCCCCCATAGAGTATCAGAGAATTACGAAAATGGCTCAAAAAAGAAAAGACAGTGAGCAATATGAATATTCAAGATAAAACAGGAAAACCGAGTTGAACCAGACAAAACACTGCAAAAAAGTAATTATGACATTAGAGAAAAATGTGTATTATAACCTCTTTCCTTGAGACAGTAGAAAACATTGTCACCAAGATAACTTTGCAAATACGACCATGTGTGCCTATCACTTATCTAATTTCTCCATATAAAAATGAACGTGGAAGAAGTGTATCATGAAGCAGAAATTTGTTCACTCCTATACAACACAAAAAGGTTCTCCTCTACTTGGTTTTTAGTCAACAGATTGACACGTACTTGCATTATTTCTGCTGCCCCATTCTCCAGAACACACCATAGAAAGGGAGGAAGTCACAACAAGTGAAGGAAGAACACTACATCAGTTATTGTGTCATATCTCATTAAAACCCACCAGCCGTTTCAGCATGGTGGACGAGTTCATTGCAGGGGGTGTCAGGGTGTAGGAGGGTGTGAAAGGAAGCTACACTCGCACCGACTCCCACAGGTAAGACACCAGAGTGGCAATGAGCACCTGACCAAGGCACTCTCCACATGGAATCAAGAGTAAAATCCCCAAATTTCCACCTCGCTTTCCAACTTCACATTCTGCAAGACATGAAAACTGATTTTAATGCTGTTTTCACAAAGCAAGTTGGGACATGCTTCCACAGGCAAAATTAGCCAGCAGCGGTATATGAAAGCGAGTTAATTATGATTGTCTGAACTTTAAATAGGTGCTCCTCTGGCACAGCTAACTATTACATTAAAACCCCAACATTAATATTCCTCTAAATATGAAGTATAGACGTGTTCAGATGTACACCCAGAGAAACAAAAGATCGGAAAAAGTGACCTTTTTAAACAAAAATTTCTTCTGTTCTAAGTAAGAGATAAGCTGTAGATCTGTGAAAAACATGACACAGCTTCAAAGCACAAGGCATATCAAATCCCTTATCAAGTAAATGTGGTTTCCCTTACCGTTTAGGGTTTCCTCACATCTTTTAATCCAAATAGTAAAGGTATCCTCTACATCTAGAGGAGATCAAACACAGTAACATTAAAACTCTTGAAGCACTACACGTATCAAAGAACAATTCCTACATGTATCACAAAGAACAATTCCTCACAACTACCAACTGGAACAAATTCATCCCAAACTCGCAGCAATTTACTGAAATTGGTATTGTTTCCTAGTATCTTCTTGTAACCTCTGTCATTCTAGTTAAGCTTTAAGTATTTTTATACAAACTCTATTATTTAACTCAGATACGTTTAATTAACTTCAAACTAATTTGTAGGACGCTAGATTTTGTCTGAACTGACCCAAATACGCTCTCATTTTCTGGTCTGCTCAAGCTTTATATAACTGTTTGGAAAGTAAATAGTTTTACACATTTTTTTCTATTATTAAAATTACTTTTTCAAACACTCAGTCACATTCTTCCTCTCTAGAGAAGTATCAGAAGAGATGGTCTGTTTTGAGGACAACCCAAAGTTGCCTAAGTTTCACAGACACCAAGTATTTTCTCCTGGTAGTTCCACACAAACTTTACAAACACATCTGAAGTTTCAGGGGTGTTAGGAATACATAGGTGCCAATTCCACTCTATGAATCAAAATCACAGAAAGTTTAGTCAGACCTTGATATCCTAGGAAGCAAGCTCCCCAGACACAAACGAATTCACCAGGAATTAGCTCAAAAGGTAGTAGTGTAATGACAGAGTAATCATCTTCTGTCAGAAAAACCTTTCACAGTCAGGACAGTACCAAAGTGGCAGCGTTACTGACCAACTACTAGCAACAACTAAACTTATTTATCTTTTTACAATAGAGAATTCACACTGAGGGAGTTCACGCAGCCAGCTACCCAGCAGTGAGCTTTAAGAGGCCCGACAAAGGAGCTCGCAGCAGACATGCTTGTAACACCAAGTGTGACTCCACTGCAGTTACACAAAGTGTTCACCCCAACCCCAACAGAATATAAAAAGAGCATAAATTTTAAGGTGTGCCTTGGGTCTTCAAATTGCTACTCCAATCCTCAAGTCATTTCTTCTTCCCTTTTCTTCTGCCATCCCCACCAGTCATCTTAAAAGGTATCTAAATTTTAAGCTACACAGCATCTCCGTTGTTGTTAGGAAAAAGTGCAAATAATAATATGGCTGTCTTGACATTACAGTACAATCAGTCACTGACTGTAGTCTTCTATATTCCTAGCAAATCCTGAAAAGAAGATCCCCACTTTCAGATAGAATTCCTCCAAATGAACTGTCAGAGTGTTATGCTGGGGGATCCAAGGGTTGTCTTCAATTACCTAATATATACTTAAGACATTCAGATGACTGACAGCAGACTGTCCTCAGAAGCGAAAGGAAGCGAGGCAAAGGACTCGAGATGCTCCAAAGTAAGCTCTGATTAGTTGAGGAATACTGCTTACTAAGAGAGTGGTCAAGCACTTGAGCAGGTTGCCCAAAGAGGTTGCGGAATCTTCAGTCTTGGAGATATTTGGAAATCAACAGCAGAAGGACCCAAGCAAACACATGCAAGTTCAAAGTTAATACTGCTTTTGGCCAGGGCATGTAATTAGACGAGCTCCAGAGCTCCCCTGCAACCTAAATCAATATAGAATTTTAAAATATATAGGTACTAACCTATACTCTAAAAAGACTCCCAAGTTTTGCAGTCAGGAACAAAGTTTCTTAATCAAAAGTGAAATTAAATGAAGTCGATTCAGGAGTCTACGCAATGAGAAACTGAGTCAAGTCTCCACTGATCCAGCCTCTGACTTCCAGCAGCAGGTGAGGAATTCTCTTTTTCACTATGCCCTATGACAAGGCTGCTATGCAACACAAACGTCGAAAGAAAGGTCCAGTGTTATCTGCCCTGTTTTTCTAGAAGATCCTTCTCATCAACCACTGCCTCTCTCCCTGTATACAAACACATTTTATAATTTCAGAGCACAAAATAATATTCTTTTGTCTATAATTGCATTATCCTCTCAAAGAACTTACCAACAACTTCTACTAATAACTTTCCAGTTCAGAAAACCTAACTGGGTCTACACTTACTGAAAATCTACTAATTCTCACAATACAAGAAAAGTACATACTAAGACATTTCCTTAAAAAGTTGACTCATTCCACCTTTACTAAATTCATTCGGTACTTACAGAAAAAAGCCAAGAAAACTGGAGTATAATTGTCCTAAATCCACATAACACACTGAAGACTAACAGATCACACTGCTTTTTCAATCTAAGGCAAATCAATGAACTCCAAAAATCCACATGTGCCTAGTCTTATGGTTGACTGAAAGAAATCTTGCTTCCTAATGTTATTTTAGAAAATAAGGAAACGCTGCACATTCAACAATCCATCATGTCAAGTCCTATTTAGGTATCGCTGTAGGTGGGAAATAGGAAGCTTGCTGTGGTACCCTGCGCCTGCCAGTCGTACCAGTAATGAGCACAAGTAGGAAGCTCATGGTTGTTCGCATTCCAGATTAAGATTTAAAACAGCCCTTACATCAGCAAGGAAAGAGAAACATGTGCCGGTGTACTTCTGCACCCTCGTGCGGCAACGAAACTGGACTTGCCAGCAAAGGATTCCCCACCGCAGCAATTCTCTCTGAGGCAGCAACAGCTAAAGTCCTCTCTCTTCATCACTTGCTTAGCGGTACGTGGCAAATTTTCCCTCTGTGCTTCAGTCCTTCTGCACTCAATGCATTTAACTGGAAGTTAACTGTTTTGCCAAAATGCTTCTGCTCACAATTTTCACCTGGGATCCATCAAACACTCCACTGAAGTGCAAAGGCAAATTCTGTTACTGACATAACCTTGCCAGCAAATTAGGTAATATATGTAAGAGAAACAACTAAAAAAACCTGTATTTTTAAAAAGGCCTTCAGGAGATTCCTCATCTCACAGTAGGTCACAGAATTTTGTAATGAGACATGGGAAGCACAGTGGAAGCAATTTTCAGATGAGATAGTAATCAGGAAGGACTGGGAAGCTTCAGAAACTCTTCAACTAGGTAAGCAGCAAAACAATGGCAAATTAAATTCAAACAGGTAGAAGTCAAGCAATTCAACACAGAAAACGGTCATGTTGTACTGCAGGGATTGTGAATTAGCTAAGAGGGTCCTGGTATTCACCGACTTCTCTAAAAAGATACCTGTGGCTCTGTGTGTTGTTGCACCCTACAACATAAGTAGGATGTGAGGTTAAACAGAATGAAAAAACCACAGTGCTCTGGCCTGAAGAGATTTTGCATATAATCTATATTTCAAACAACTCCAGCTGACAAACTAGAAAGGCGACAAATTCCACGCACATGAAAAGCCTCAAACTGATAGTGCTTGCTTAGGGAGGGGCAAGAATATGAAAAAATACAGATTAATCATTCAATTAAATTCAGTAGCGATGAGCTTGGAGATGTATGAAGAGTTACCTATCAAGTAAGGAAAGCTACAGAAGTCACTGGAAGAATCACTTCCTTTCACGGGAAGATACTAAACAGAGAACTTGGCTAGATCGCAAAGACACATTTGTCTTTCTAGTGTACAAGCTAGCGGAGACTACTTAGTTATTCAAACTACCACAAGTGAGAGAACTCTAGGAAATTTCTTACATTTTAACTCCTATTCCAGAGCAGCCTGAGCTGATAACTAACAGTCGCCGTAACTCCACCACAACACCCTTCCACCACCATTGCCACTGTCCCAACACTGCTCTGCTGCTTCACTTCTGCTGGCTTCAGCACTCAGACCCTTCACTGCTTCATTTCAACACATTAAAAATAGTACTTTTCTGCAGACTTAATGCATTGAAAGAAGAGGCTAAACAAGCACAAGAGTGGGAGGGAGCACAATCACTTGGCAGCAGCCACACTCCCATGAAACTCCCGTTTTAGATCAGAGGAGCGGATAGCTTATTTGGGGGAGGCAAAGTAATTACATTCTTGCTAAACCTGCAGGTCCCAGGCACTGTCACAGATAAGAAAACATACTAGAAAGACCTGAGAATATGACAATGCTTATCACATCAGCACACTTCGCGCTGTGTAACCTTTCAAGGTGCTTTTCTTACCATTTTCTTCTGCTGTTGGGAAGGAGGGAAGGGAATGAGGAAAGGGTTTTGTTTTAAATGGGGTATGGGATGGAAAAAAAAGCTGTTACAAGTATCTTGCAATTGCTTTGTTGTATGCTTCCCAATGTCTTCTACCAAAGCTTTCTGCATTGAACTATTCCTTCCCTACTTCTAGGAAAAATTCAGATTTTAAAAAAAGATCTAATACTCCCCAGACTAAAATGTGCGCAAATCCAGCCAGCACCTTAAGAAAAAAGATAAATAACAAACATGCTTCTGTAATTAAGCGATATCTAATGCAACGTAAAAATCCACTTTGTTGGTTTGAATACCCATCAAGTTGCATGTTCTTTCTAAAGATCGGTCTATCAAATGGTTTAACAACTAAGAAATTCCATCTATGTATAAGGAACCTGTTCTGTTCAGAAACATTTCTATGACACTTAATGCCACACTATTGCAATCATTTATTCCTTGGACCTCCAGAGGGCAGGAAAACACCCTCCCATTATATAAAGGAGGTGGGGGGTGGGGCCAGAAATCAATCCTATATTACTTGCTAAGAATTTTGATACGCATTTTTAAGCAGTTTCACACTTTCATGCAGCGACTGCACAAACCTTTTCAAAAGCCAGACATCTCAAGTCAAACACCTAACTCACCAGTCTTTAAAAACAAACAAACAAAAAAAAGAGCAGCCTTGGTCTTCAATTTCACTAAGACATCACATCAAAAAAATTTTTGCTCAATAGCAAAGGCATACTGTGTACACAAGAAATTTTAATACTTACTGTCCAACCTCTGTCCCTCTCTGAAAGACTCTAATGCAGATGGATAGTTTTTCATATGATATTCACCTAACCTGACACAAACAAAGAAAAACACAAGAAAATAGTAACTACTTCTCAATCTAATCCACATTCTGAAGATCACATCATCCTTAGTTTACACACTATATTGGTTAAAATCACACAGGTAAGAATTTTAACTGCCCAAGAGAAGTGTTTTTGAAATGGCTAGAACGTTAAGATAATCACCCCAAACTCAAATGCTTCTTGTAACCACCGCTTTACCATGGATGGGTTACAAGCAGTATGGCATTAAATTTATTCATTCATGGTGTTGCAAAAAGCCTGTATAGAGCCACAATCCAAATACTAGCATTGCCCTACGGATTATCACCATATTCACAAAGCATAATATATGATACATACCCTTTTCTAAGCAGGGCTACAGCGTTATTGGGGTTGAGTTCTAGGGACTTCTTTGCATCTGCAACCGCATCTGTAGGAAGTCAGTTTAAAGGTGGGGAACATAATAATATGTTATATAAAGCAACGAACTGTGAGTCCTCTAGTAATGAAAATTTCTTAAGGTGTATTATGTTAGCTTTCTTAGCTGGCACATAAATCACACCGTTTGAGTTAAATCTAGCCACAACCGCTATGGATGAACCTTTCACTCAGCTGCAGAGCTCTATGTAAGAAGCAGCATGACTTTTACTTAATCAAATTCTCTCCTTAGATCTGAAGTGTGAATCTGTTTGTTTGGGTTTTTTACTGGAAAGAAAAAAACACACTGAATCTTAAGCTATTCAGTTAATCTTTTTCCCAGGCATTATTCAGTTATCACGTTCCTACCACAAGAGGATTCCGTGTCTACCAAAAACATAAGGATGGAAGGTGCTTACAACACAAATCTTAAAATCTGCCTAAGAAGCAACTTTAAAAAAAGCTGCCAAGATAATACTCGACTAAAATCAAACAGAAAGCTGGGACTGCAGAGTACACAATTCATTGGAAGTTTTGCAGAAACAAAACAATCAAAGACAACTATAAAATTATGCACTAACTGTAAAAGAGGCATTTTAAATTACAGATAACGCTTTCTCTTATTACTATATTTGGCTTCAGATTTAAAATATCTTCTGTGAAGAACGTGTTATAATACACTTGGAAGAGGATTCTCAGTGTTGTCTGAAGATGTTACCAGCATATTTCTGCAGAAGAATATGAGCATAAGCTCGTTGACAATAATATTCGGCATCATCAGGATTCTTTTCCAAAGCTGTTGTCAGTTCCTGTAAAGACACAAAAAACCATGAAATGGCACCTCGGAAGTCCCCACAAAAATACAGTACCAAACTCTGTCAGCTAGGAGACGTTTCAGAAGAAAACATCCTAACTGGCATGACTGCTTAACTGTCCCTCAGTTCAAATCCACAAAGCTTAAACATCAGAGCTCGAAGTACAAGGAACCTGCCATTTACATCAAATTCAAGGGGCCTGTTTCTTACCGAGAAGGAAACAGGATTTTCAAATGCCTTAAACATCAAGTCTGATGCACAGGCGATTGTCTATATTCCAAAGGCCTTCCTACAGTTCTCAGAATATTTGCACGCAGGTCTGCCAGATCCAAGGAAGCACTGCAGCATTAGGAATTTGGAAGTTAACATGCAGTACGCCAAAACACGTGTGCAAGGATAACATGATCAAAGCATTGTAACACGTGATGTAATACCACATTACACGATATTACTGAGCATAGGTGGTTGCTCTGATTTAAGCTGAGCCCAAAGGCAGGAGAACAAAAGACCTACGGAGCACAGTGCTCACAGGAAATACTGTTGCACAACGGAAAAAAGCATAAAGTAGTCCCTTGTAAGGGGAATCACTGGGTATACAGATTGAAATCATTACATTATGCTTGCTATGAGAAAAGTTTATGACTTTTGCACAACCGAATTAAATCATGATGCCTCAGTGCACACACCTGGAAAGACCACCTCCAATTCAACCCTTACTAATGAGGTAAGTTCTTCTCTTTGCTAGAAGACAGCAGGTCTTCCAACGCCACTGCAGTACATCGCTAAGTACAGTAACTCCATCTGACAAGCTGACTGGATTCCTACTCAGAGTTTAGCAAGCATGAGGGTGGCTAAGATATAGGCTTCAAAACTGCATGAATGTTAGTACAGTACAGCTGCCAAAACACTGTCCCACCAAGCCAGAGAAAAAGAGCAGAAGGACCTGCCTCAGTTTTAGTTCAGATCAGTACCTTGCTCTGTTTCACAGCTGTCACATAAGATACTTCAGCCAACTAGGAGTTAAGTGGCCACAACAGCTTCTTTTAGCAGTAGCATGAGTTCTTATCAGTATAAGATACAAATAGGTATAGCATTTCTAAAACATCTGGGGTCTCTAAAGAAAGCGGCAGGTAGTAGATGATTGTAACAAGCAACACTTGATCAAACCGTACAGATGCCCTCTTAAGATTTAAAGCCATGCACAACCAGTCATTACAGAAATAATCATGGCTATAGGTACTCCACACAGGACAGACATGAGGTAACGCATACATTAAAACAGGTGCACCTTCTGCTGAGAGGTGAAGTACAGCTTCTGAGCCTCAAAACCAAGCGGGGTGTGACTCTGACACTGAACATTACAGGCACTTCACAAGCAGAGTCAGTTCTGTAACAGATCACCTCTCACTCCAAACATTATTTCCTGTGATTTATGCTGATGACAGAAGCACTGATTAGAACCAGCACACAAGAGTAATGGATTTCTCCACAGAACTAGCCCTCACCCCAAGAACGCAAGAAAAACCAAACCTAAGCATCGAACAGCGTGAAACTCATCTCTTCACTGGCTTTTTGTCAGTAAGTTGTCTCATTGCATTCAGATACACACACCACAAAAAGAAGTTACTCCTGTAACACAGCTATTTGAGAAGACAGCCAAGTGGCAGCTGGGAAACACTCTGCCAGCACCAGGAACTCCAGATTAGGGACATCAGCAACAGTTGCTTAGAACAAGCTTAGATCTTGTCCCCACAGACACTCAAGTATTCTACATATTTTTACTCCAAAAGCCCTTACCATGCATCCAAGTTGCAAACCTGTTTCTAAATGCACTGGGACCTTTCAAGTCCCTCCAATGCTAGTGAAAAGAGCTTGCATGAATTAAAGGTGCTTTTGGTCTCCTGAATCACTCATGCCTGAATTTAAGAGGGTCACCAGCCCTGTGTCTCATCTGGCAAAACACTTCACTGAAACAAAGCCAATCAATGTTTCTTTCATCAGTTACAGTTTTACCACACAGTTCTCCTTCTCTACTAAATCATCAAGACCCACACTGCAGAGCATTTTATAAATAAAAGCAAACAGAAAACATCCTCATTCCACACAGTAAACTATTTTTTCAACTTAAAATGATTAAAAAAGTCATTCAAAAGTTCACAGCTTTATCATTCAGATGATATTTAAAGATGGATGATGACCTTTCAGCTGTATCGGATCCAGGCGCAGAAAGCCGAAGCATGCTCTCCAGCATTTAAAGGAATCAAAAGTCCTGGGCACGCGGTGCAGAAATGCCACGCCAACTGGACACAGCCTAGTCAGGTGTGGAAACATTAGAGAGCACCTTCTACAGGGCACTGTGTCTCAGACTAGAAATATTAAGTACATGAGCTAAAATACCACACCTAAGATCGTGCAAACGTGGTGCGCTACCTGTAGCTTAAGCTTCTAAGTCAGCAAAATGCTACACTGCGCTATGGGACTTCGCAGTTCAGAGATCATCGAGCACAGTCTGCCTACTCAATTCAGTACTTTTAAAAAAGCCTACAAAAGTGACACTATTATTACTGCATCAGATATTAAATAATGCCTACAGAGTATGTTACACATTATTTTGAAGCACTGAATGTACAGAGAACCGAAACACAAACTAGAAAAGCAAAGCAACTAAGTTAATACAGAAAACAACCCAAACGTGTATTGCGATACAATTCTCCAATACTTCCAAAGGCCTTCTGGTGTTGGGGTTTTGTTGGTTCGTTTGTCGGTTGGGGCTTTTTTTTCCCCACACTGGGAAACTTACTTTTGTTTTAGATCATAAATTGGTTTTACTACACCAAATACATTTGCAAATTGCTTTTTAAATGTCATTTATCCTCAGAAAAACTTATACAAGCTACAGCATAAACCCCCAAAGTCTGTAAGATTTAGCCTCACCATTTTCTTTATGGAAAGACAATTCAGCATCATTTTATGCCACCTACTCTATTCAAGCAGGGCTAACCATTTACATCCTCTCCCCTTCAAAGCATACCAAATACTTATCCACCCTGCCATTCTGTCTTCTCATTAACTCTGTTTTAAATAACAATAACTTTTGAAAGCACATTAATACATGTCAACAGGTAAAATAATAAAAAAGGCCAGGTTGGAAGGAACCTCAAAAGATCATCTGGTCCAACCTTTCATAGGAAAGGGAGCCCAGATGAGGTTATCTAGCACTCTTCCCAGTTGTGTCTTGAAAACCTCCAGTGATGAGGATTCTAACACGTCCCTGGGGAGCCTGTTCGAATGAATGATTGTTCTCACTGTAAAAAATTCATTTGTTATGTTAAGATGAAATGAAAATCAGCAGGAGTACGAATAATGCTGCATTTAAAAAGCAACAACAGAAAGAAGGCTGTTTTAAAAAAATGATGCTTAACTCCTTGAACTGAAACTCTTCAGAGTGCGCAGAAATGATTGCATGTGTTTCTAGATACTGGAAAACTTAACTAGGGATGCAGGAATCAATTACTGAAAACACCTGGGGGAGGGAATAAACACAAACATGAAATTTTATTTCATTATTGAAATATGAATGTAAATAAAAACAAAAAGTAATATTACAAGACACTTCCAAAACCAAAATTGCTTATTGACAGTGTCTTAATATGACCAAAGAGACTCCTTGTGTTGATTCTGCCTGCCACTTCCAGAGATCCCTAAGCAGGCTGGAATATTTTCCTCAACACTTCCTTTAGTTGAAAGACCAGGTAATATTACCCTCAAAGACACAAACACAGAAGTAGTCCTCATATAGCAAACAGCAGCTCCACTGACTGCACTTGTGCACATGCAGACTGTTACTAAAACAGAATAAAAACTAATAAAGGTTTAACACATTTCTCCGATAAAGCCTGTGGCTTTTTTTAGCCACAAATCGCAATTGATTCAACTATTTGAACTACCACCTACCCACGGGGAAGGGAAAGTTGGCTTGGCCGGGGTTCCCCCCGCCACAGGTAGCACAAGTCTCCTGACAGGACCGCGCCGAACTCTCCTGCGCCCAGACCTCACCCGGGAGAGGCCTCCAGGGGAGACCCCGCAAGTCCCCCGCCTCGGGTCTTCTCCTCGCCCCCCGCACCCCCGGCTCGGCAGGCCGGCAAACCCCACAGGCCCGAGAGGCCAGGCCCGCCGCCCCCGGCCCTCACCTGCGCCGCCACCCCCGGGTCCCGGTCGACGTCCCCGTCCGAGAACCTGCCGAGGAAACACAGCGGCGTGAGCAGACGAGGCGGGCGGGCGGGCGGGCGGACGGACGCGGCGCCGAGGCAGGGGCCGGGAGGGGGGGAAGCTCACCGCGGAGGAGCCGCTCCCGCCGCCGCCATCCCGCCCGCCGCCCCCGGGAAACTTCTGGAGCCGCCGAGGCGCCCGCACCACGATCCCCCAGGCCGCAGCCGCGCAAGGCGCGACGGGATGCGGAGGGGCCAGCCCGCCCCGCGGGCTCCGCCCCCTACCATAGAGCTGGAGGACCGGCCCTGGCAGAGGGGCCCGCGGGCCCGTTCCGTCCGCCTCTTCCGGCTCCGCCTCTTCCGGTTGGCCGTGGCGCCGAGGCGGGTGGTTGCGGCAGGGCCTCCCGGGCAGGGCGCGGGCAAGCAGGCAGCCGTTTGGGGCGCTGAGCCTGGGGGGAGCGGGGGTGAAGGCTGAGGCGTTCGTGGCGGCGGGCGCAGGGGCACCCGACCCCGGGGGGCACAGGGCTTGCCGGGGCCCGCCGCTGGCCCCGCGCCTCAGCGGGCAGCTCCCTCCGCCGGACCGGACCGGGCCGGGCCGGGCGCTGAGGCGGCGCTGGCAGCCTGAGGCCTCCCCGAGCTCCTCCCTCCTCATCCTCCTGTCCGGGCTCCCTTACCTGAAACGCCTCAGGAAAAAAAATGAAAGTGCCTTTTCGCCTTTTCCTCCTGCGCAGGCTCACGCGTGGAGAGAAGACCTGCGGCCGCGGTGTTCCGCGAGTCGGCAGCCGCTGGAGCGGGGGGGGGTGGGGGCCATGTTCGGCTGGTGGCTCGGCCCAGCTTGGCCCTTCTGCCGCCCTTAGGGGAGCGGGAAGCAGGGACAGGCCCGGCCGGCGGACCGGAGCCAAAGGGACGTGGGAAGGGGGCGATTGTCACGTACTGTCGGTTACACAACGGAGTCTGCTGTGGAAACACGCTGCTGCCTGCTGGAGTTTATCTCCACATCTCCAGCTGGCGTAAGCTGAGCTGGCAAACGTTCTCCCTCCGTAGTAGTTGCATCGATGGCCAGAGGTTTTGTTGGCAAAGCTGTAACCTTAAGGTGTGATCCCCCCGCCCCCCGTCCGCTTCCAGTAAATCAGCAAAACAGCTTCCCCACTTGTAAAAGCACTAATGTCAGCCAGGCGTTACCACTTCGGGTTTCCTACTATTATGAAATACTTGTACCACAGGAAAAAGCCCCTATTTTATAGTCTGATTGAAAAAAAAAGACCCTAGCCTCCCTCTCCCGTGCTTTCATCACTATGGAATGGCCCTCAGGACGAGAACGGTATCAGATAAGCTGTTACAATGCCTACCCCGCATTCCTTGCAGCATTGCCGGGCTCCCCGGCTGCCGGGAGCGCTGCCAGGTAAACAGCCACCGGTCAGCTGCCTGGAAATGGGGTGAGGCGCGTCGGGTGTGCAGGTGGGAGCCCGACTGCATGGGAGTCAGAGGGAAGAAACACCGAATTAAACTGGATTTTACTAAGCAGGTTTCGACTGCCAAAAAACAGGGCAGCTGGGCAGAGAACTGCTCCTTCTATACAGTTTGTAAAGATACTTCTATTGAACTGGATCAAACTGTCTCTGCCACAGTTCTGCTCCCATTAATGTTTTTCTAGTACCCATATGCTTATCTTTAGAGTTCACCTTTTGAACCAGTCAGTAAAACTCCCAACATGAATTCAATTCTAGAAAGCCGTATTTCCTTAAAATTTACATTCCACTAATCTTGTCAGGCATTTTCTTACTTTTAATCCACCTTCTGCTGAAACATTGCAATATGTGAGGTCTTGAAGCCCTAGGAGTTGGATCCAGCAGTTGCGTTACAGAAGGTACAAAGACCTTTGCGATGCCTGGCACCCCAAAATGCCAGAGGTTTGGGGTTGTTTGTAACGTATTGGGAAGTGACGGAAAAGGAGAAGGTTAAGTCCTGTTCTTGGACTTGCATTTGAGTGACAAAAACGTACAGTACTGCTATTTCAAAGGACACCCACAGCATGTCGGGTGCGTTTGAGTCTGTTCAGAAGCGATTTGTGAACTGCTCCTGTCCCACCACAGACCCACAGTGATGAATCACGTTGTCCTATTTCTCAGTGTATTCTGGTTGTTCATTATGATCGTGAAAACATTACAATAATATAAAAACATTTCAGAGTAAATACAGAAAAATGTTTTTCCATTTGATTTATTTTCATAATAAACCAATTAAAAATACAAAAGACAAGGACCCAAGGTTCAGAGGGCTCCATCATTTAAAAATTTGTCTTTAAATACAAATTCACTCTGTAATATGAATACATATAACATTAGACCTCTAAACATAATGATCTTATTTGCATCTATCAAAAATTTGCATGGAAACAAATTAGCTGAAAAAACTTCCTCGTGACATTGAATGTACATTATTTACAATCAAAAAAAGAACTCTTAGCAGTATTAATCTCCAAATACCTGCAATAAACTGTATATATTTCATTTCCCTCCCCCCTTACAAAATAATCTGAAGTAGAAAGCAAGATTGTTAAGCTTCATAGTCGCAAAATGGCATGAAACGTTTGCACCTGTAGTGATGCCGTTAGCTTCTGTAATTAAATATATCTGATGTTTTCATATAAAATACAGACATGGCATTGTCCATTACTGGAATAAATGTTTCGTGTACTCTCAACAGGAGTGTAGATTCCATTTTGCATGCACAAGAGCTTGTGCTGCAAAAAATGCAAGAGGATACCTGGTTATCAAAGTCTAAAACTGGTGTAACTCACCGGTATGAAACAGATACTTGATCATAAAAAATTCCTACACATGGAATGAAAATGTCCCACACTAAAAGTAACTGCTGCTTCAGAAGTTAAAGTGATACACATACAGATTAAACAGAAAAGGTTATAATAACGTTACTGCAATGTAAATTGGCAACAGACTGAAAAAGTACTGTGAGAAAAAGGTTCGAAACTTTGGCCAGCAACCTCAGGAGAAAGTCTGCATAGCGTAAAAAGCATGTTCCTTCATGCCTGTATTTTGAAACATGAGTAATATATAATTTTATTTATATGATAACACTTAGCAATTAACAGAAAATCAAAATCCATTCTAAAGCATGAATTCTAACAATTAACTGCAGAAATTAAGTAGCTTTGCAACATCTTTCTTCAGAATCATATCATATATACATAACTGAAAAGGTCCCATCACATTTATGAAAATAATCATCCACAGGGTCTTTTTTTTTTTTCCCTCTAAATTTGTTAATATGAGTAGGGTTCCAATGGCTCATTTTCTTGCTTCACTTGCACGTTAGATGGGAAACCATTCGAACTGGACACTACCATCACAAACGGCTGCTGCTGGAATCTCTGCTCCGACTGCTCAGCGTCATCGTATTTTTCATCGTCTTCTTCTTTTACCACTCCTTGCACGCCGACCTGTTTCGTTTCTGGTGCTTTAATCACTGAAGTGATCACCGTGCCCGATGGGTGAGCTACCACCTGCGAGCTGCTAGGTGAAAACGTTACCACGGGGGTAGTGGCGCTGAAGGATGGGGACGAAGCCACGTTGACCGTTCCATTGCAAATTGTCTGCACGCTGCTGGTGAGCACCTGCTGAACTTGTGCTGGGCTCAGCACAATCGAGGAAGGAGGCGAGACTGGCTTCTGAGACTGCAGCACGACATTTTCTTTAAGAACCGTCATGGGCTGTGAAGTAGGAATGGCTTGTAAAATGAATTTTTGGGACGTTGCTGCCGAGGCTGGATCTGTGCTGGCTATCACTGTCGTAAGAGGCACCGTCTGGAGTGTTACAGTATGCAGCTGCTGATTTCCAGGAGAAACGACCACTGGAACTTGGGTTGGAGTCTGTAAAGTCCTATTAAGATTAGAAAAGATTAGAGGGTCAGAACACTTCCACGCCGAGTTCTGAAAAACAACTGTAGCTTTACTATTGAAAAATCACGTGGCATCATAAACATTTCATTTACCTAACGGTTCCAAAAGAGGCAGCAGCCACCCTCTCCTAACAAAACAAGAACTGGACCTGACCCCCGAATTCAGCAGCACAGTTCCCGAAGTACAGGCACCCTGCACGAATGATACTACCACCGCCACGCTGAGCAGCCTGCCTTTGAGACGCTCAGCACTGCGTCAGCAAACCTGGGAAGCGCGTCCAAGATCTCCTCAAGCATCGAGCGACATCACGAGCGTGACCCACTACAAATCTGCCACCAGTTTCCCAAGGTACACTAAGTAATTCGTAAGTCGGGCCTCAATTCTCCCGACATCTGTATATACATTTACGTATATGCCAAAGTATCTGCACTGTAGCAGTGAGTCTGGTCAGGACCTTCTCGGACTCCCCGGACACACAGTTCTCTATCCGCCAGGCTTCTACGCTCCTTCTAGTAAAGCAGCTGAACAGAATTTGCTCCAAAAACATCAGTTTCAATTAGGAATGATTCCCTCAGTGGCAGGCTCCCAGACTTGGGTACCACCTTACTTTCTATATATATATATACAGCTGAGAGGGCAATGTTGGAGGATTAAAAGCCGTATTGCCAAAGTGTACAATGACTACGACGGACAGTGGTCAACTTACCGATGTGGCTGAAACACACTCCAGTCATGCACATAAAACAAACAAACAAAAACCCCAAACCACAGCACACTCCTGGGGAAGCAAATGGTGTCCAGCGGACGGAAAGAGGAAGGGAAGGGAAACTGCTTCAACCCCGTGCCACCGCCTGCTCCAGCCCACCATGCCACGCTGTTTCTGACAATCTTTTTCTTTCCTTCCGCTCATCCTGCCAAGTTCTCTCCAACCTTCCTGCTTCTCTTCAGTGTTTTCTCCTGCCCGCCCTCCTCCCCTTTTTTAGTCTTAAGCTCTCCCCTGTGTTTTCTTGAACATGCTTGACACTGACCCAAAAGAAAAATAACTCTCTCCTCCCCCCTCCTAGCTTATTTCTACCCCTGCTGAAATCACTTTAGATGGAAAGCAATTTACTGTCAACATTTGTACTCTGAAGTCCTCCTCAGGTCAATGCCCTCCTTTCTATAGTCCTTCTACCCATGTAGTACCTACTTCTTACAGCTCTGTGAAATCCTACTTGCCAGCGTTCAGTCAGATCAGACTCAGCATATTTAAAACTTCAATTTAAAACCATGTTCTGGCTATCACAGTTACAACAAAAAGCTTACTAAAGCAGCACTTATGTGATGCTGAGGCTGCGGGGCAATGTGGACGCAGATGCTGCTGCTGGCAGTAGTCCAGCCGCACAGGGAGCTGCATTCCCCCTTTCTTGGTGCAGCAGAGACAAGTGAAGCAATATTTGTAGAGGATTTCCCAGGTCCCTCTCAGCTCAGTCCTCTGGGAAAGGTCTCTGGCTGAGCTCCAAAGACTGCTCCGGCAAAGGCAGCTCCAGTAACCCAGCTGGTATCAGGCTCAGGGCACATCAGTACTCCCTGAGCATCCTCCAGCTGCCGGTCCCTGCTGCAGGCAATCTTCTCCCCACCTCCTATGTGGCTTGGTAATGCAAGGAACAAAACCTGCACCTGTAGCTTTCTCTTCCTCACAAGCAAGAAGGTCGCAGTACCCAGGAATGCTGCTATAACAAAACAAATCCAGATCTTTGCCCATGAGGCTCCCAGGCAGGTCTCATCACAGAGGCCGTAATAATCACGACGCAAAACTTGATGCGACTGACACCAGAGTTAATCTTGAGTTTCACACAACTGGAGACAGCCCAAAGAAGAAACTAATGGCAGTGCGACGTGGCTGGAGATGAAGCACCAGCTAGAGTGATCGCTGCTTTCTTTCCAGCTTCTGGAGAGCTCGGTGCTGCACAGCAAACAGCAACAACCAAGCTTCAAGCGCAAGGCTCGGAATGACAGCACCAAGGCTCACTCCAAGTCTGCTAAGGGTTATCAGTGCTCTTCCTGATAGAAGGGATAATAAGAAACGTGAAACAAAGTAGCTTTAATGATATTTTCTAGTTGTTAGTAGTTTTTATTATTGCAGTTTGTATTCCTGCATGCGTAATGATCCAGTGCTGTAACTGCTGAGAACTGTACCGTGTAAACTACCAGCCCTTGAAAAGAAAAGGAGGGATTGATACCTGGGAATGTAGCGAATGTAACAGCGGTAGCGGATGCAGATAGAACTTTAGGTTGTCAGAATCACTGCACACAGATTAATTAAAATCAAAGCAAGTCTTGATTCTTTGTGAATAATTGGGAAAGTTGTAAAGTAAGAGACTCCTGAATAATCCCACCTAGACAGCTCGGCCTTGGGAGAGCAAGCGCGCAGAACCATGAAGATAAGGAGCCACCAAGCTGACAACAAGACTGGAACAAAACAACCTTGAAGAACATGGTATTTGTGATCTCAAAACTGAGTCTGCGCAGAAACAAAGGTCAACCAGCGGACACCATGATGAAGAGTACAAGCCTTCATCTGAAGACCCCTGACAACCACCCGGAGGCGCCAACAAACATGTGTGAAAGACATTAACATATGCTAATTAGTTCTCAGAAAAACCATAAATATGCTAAGCATTTCTCAGAAATATAATGAATAGGTATATTGTGATTGTATTTAACCTAGAATGAAAAGGGTGTTTGGCGCGCACGTCTGGAGGCGAGATCCCGCGTGTGCCCGGGGCCGTACCAAAGGATACCTGCTCAACAGCACACACTGTACTGCTGAGTTATTACCGGGTCTTCGAATCATTCCCTCGCTCAGCAATTCCTCTGAATAGAAAAATCACAAATGTCTGTATCAACAGTAGTAACAGGATGAGGGCATCCACTAGCTTTAAAAAAAATTAAAAATAAAAAAAGTAAACTACCTAAACAAGCTTGCGGTAAAATCAAAACGTCACCACAGACACAGCTCAACCCAGGAAAGTCTAGAGAGACCAGCAATGCAAGTGGAACAGCCAAGAAGCAAAGACAACTACCACTTGCCATCAGCAAAGCATTAGAAGTGTCAGAGCAGATACCAAGCCAGCTCTTTAATCCATGAAGAAATTTATGTGAGCCTGAAGGATTAAGCTCAGCTCAACAGCTGCAGTTTTGAGAGCAGCGGCTGAGGCTGCTAGCTTGTGCTGGCATGCCATCCAAGTATTACTCTGAAGCTACTTTCTTGTTGTTTAGCTGTTTTGTTTTAAAACAAAATAGTGAAAATAAAAGCTTCTAGCTGCAAAATGGCTGTAAAGGACAACCTCCAAAAGTGTGAACTGGATCTAACCAACGCAGAAGGTATCCTGCAAAGCACTGAGAGCAACAGCTCCGAGAGGACCAAACCAGACTGCTCGTCTCAGCACGCTGCAATTACTATTTGTTGACTCTTGTTAAGCCATTTTATTTCTCCTGAAAGCCAGTCCCATACCTGTACGTCATACTGTGACTAATAGTTTGCTCCAGATGCTCTATCTTCTCCATCAGTTGATATATATACACGACACATATATAAACATGTATACACACATATATGTATACACACACACAGAGTGTAAACTTGCTAGAGGAAAAGCGTGCAGCAAATGTCTGTATGAGCACAGGATTAAGCAGCACACAGCACCATAAACACACATTGTTATTTATGTTGATGGTGGCCAAGCCAGCCATTTGCCTTAATTGGTAAGACTACAGACAACTGTGTCTGTGTTTACAAACTAAAAATCTATCTGCTCAAACTACTATTTGCCTTGAAAATCATTGAAAAAAATATAGGCTTGGTTAATTGTTTTGCCTGTTTCACACACACAAAAAAGTACACACTACATAATGTGATTTGTTAACACAGGGCTACATTATTGTAGGTGCTTTGAACTGTGTATTTTGCTGTGCTTCTGAATTTCACTGTCAATTTGCTAATGCCCTTCCTACTCTAAGGCACAAATCTATTGGGTGATTACTTTAAGTTCCTGCTGAGGTTACAAAAAGAACAAGAACATTGAGCAAGAGTGATGAGAAGGAAATGGTGCCATAAAACAATCTGGTTACAACTGAAAAAAGAATGACAAAAATTCTGAAGTCATTTTAGCTTGGCAGAAAATGATCATCTATTTGTTGGTCCATTTGGTACTGTTAACAGCCTAGAATTGTGCAATATGATATTAGCTCTCCAAGAGGTAACTAGTGATAAAGCAAATAATAAGTAACAGGCAGAAAAACCAAGTATATTCGTAGTAATTTATGTGAAATTTATGAAATGCAGAAAGGGAGAAGATAGCAACAAAAAAAAAAATTGAGGCTACAAGCCAAGGTAAACAAAGTATTTCACAGCACAGTACAAAAACGAAACAGGGCAATATTAAGAAATACACAGAGAGAGGTGACAGAGAGATTTCCCTCTCCAGCATACACATTGTTCAACCTACAGCTATAGGGAAAATGATGGCCTTGAGATAACCGGGCAAATTTCCAGGGACTTTCCCCATTTGTTCAACTAATTGGTTGCAAACAACTCAGTCAAGCTAGGAAGAGCAAGGGAGGTGAAGGGGTGGGATGTGCTTGTTGGAACCGCTTCAGATGCTGAGCTGAGAGGCAACCTCTTTTGAGAGACTACGGGAAGCACCAGCCAAACACAACTCCGAGCTCTACCGTCACCACAAACTACTCCACAGCTGCGCCCATGTATGTGATCCTCAGAGTCATCAACCATCTTGTCAGTACTGCACCCCAGCGTGTCGCAGGCATGGCCACTGGTCCTGTCACAGCACAAGCCACATGGTCAGGAGCTCCAAAGCAGTCTAGGGGAGATGTCCATGAGCGGTAGAGAGGCACTTGATGCCTTCACGCCCAGTCTGAACACAGCCTCCTCCGCAGGGCAGGCAGAACTCGCCTGTTCTTGTCTAGCTCTTTGCCTGGACGAGATAATCTCTTATGTCATGAGGACGGAGACAGAGGACTCAGCTCTCAGGCCTGGTGTCCCTTTTTACTGACCCATGCAGTCTTACAGTCTTCTTCCCAGAGTTTTTCAAAACTGCACACTCACCTTGTTATACCAAGGAATAAAAGGAGGAATCAAAGTGTGACATGATTATTGAAATTAATAAAGCCCTACCCCTATTATAGCTAAAAGTTTAAGATTAACTATACTAGGTTTAGAGAAACTAAGAAACAAGATTTTGAATAATGTGTTATTGTTTCAGAAGATGTACCTATCCAAAGTAAAACCAGAGAGTGATGAATCGTGAGAATAGCTAACGAGCTACGAAAAGCTGCTCAGATTGCCAAAAGGAACAGGTAATGAGGGGAAAGGTCGTTCTGGCAGCGGGAGATAGCAGCCACTGACTCACAGACCACCTACTCCAGTTATACCCCAGACTCAAAAGATGAAGACACCGAGCATGCATACTAATTTACATGCTGGATGAAGAGATTTTAAGCAAGTATTAAGAAAATTAATACGGAAATGTGAAGCGTATAAACGGCTGCTGATTTGTGAACATGGTGTGCTGTCTTGGGACAGACACCCATATTAGCGTTAATACGCAATAAAATACCTCTGTTCTGTGTGTATATTGGTGTACCACACACCAGGTAAACGAACCCAAGTGTTTGGGACAACCACCTGAACTGAAACTCTGAAACTTTGCTACTAACAGAGACCTGCAGAAACCCCACCTCTTTTGACAGTGCCAAAGACACGTAAAGAGAGCTCCTGCAGATAGCTTCTCGTGGTGCAGAAACAAAACTGATCCGCCTAGATGATTCTGAATTCCCTTCTGCTGTAAGCAGCCTTCTTCCCAACTACCACAGAAATTATATTAGAAATGCTGCAGGAAAATCAAATTAAAATGTTTGGTTATAACCAAAGTCTTTGCTGTGATAGAAGTTGTCCCCATTGTAAGTACGTTCTGAGAAACACACTCTGTTGTAAGCTAAAGGAGAGTTTCTTCTAGAAGCCCACTGAGATCACATCAGCCTATTTCTGACCAACACCTCCCTCAGGAAGGGCATTTTCCTCACCATCCTCAAACCTGAGAGGCAGCCAAGCCTTCACGTAAGAGATGACAGAGATCAGCTCTTCACAACAACCACCTGCTTCCCTCCTTTTGGGGAAGGCCACGGCAGCGGTGAGACAGAGCCAGCAGTGTCTGCCAGTCGGTGTGCTGGAGAGCTTCTAGTGCAGGCACGAAGACCCAACTTGTTGCACTGACGGAAGACTACCGTTTAACTGCAAACAGAGGCAAAGCCCGTGCACCAATGGTGGCTGATCGAAGTAAGGCCTTCCAAACATTAGCCAGGAGTTGCTTCCGATTATCTAGAAGTCCTCAGCTGGCATTGTATTCCTTCGCTCATGTTCCCCATCAAGTCCCAGGGAGCCCTAGTGAGCTCTTCACCGAGACTGACACCTGTGACGGTTTTTATTCAGCATACCTGTAAGAACGGCAGAGGAGTGATGGGCTACAACGTAAGCTGACAGTGTGCAGATTTCACTCTCATTCTTAGGCAGGGAAAAAGGAATGAAAGCAGATGGTCAATGCAAAATCTCAGTAGGACAGTGCCAGGCTGCCTCCTTGTGCAGTTATGCAAGCTCGAGCGAAACCAACATAGATAGGGCATAAAAGTATGTTTACAGAACATAACGGTGACATTTACTGCACAACTTACACAAGCTAATGTCTATACATGGCACAAGGTGGAAGACACTCCATTTGAAACAGCATCTGTAATCACATTTTCAGAGTTGCGAAACTCATGCTAGACAAATCTGTCTGTTTTTCAGCATCTGCACAGCTGCAGTCAGACCACCAATACATCATAACTTGGACACAGAAACAGATTATGGAACAACAGAAGAAAGCACAGGTGTTTCCTTGGGGTAGACATGACTTTCACAGGTAATTCCCTCTGCTAATTGGGACAATCCACTGTGCTGGCATATTGTTGACTTCATCACAGTTGTTACACAGAATGCTCATGCCCAGAAAAAACATGGTTCACCTTCAGCTATTTCCTTCTCCTCTTGAATGAGGATCTTGCCACTGTGGTCCACGCCTGTGTCACCTTCAGGATGAATTACTGCAATGTTTTCTACCCCAAAGGTTGCAAAAAGGTCAAGACAAAAGCTGTGGCTGATTCACCATGTAGCGGTTCTCCAGCTTAGAAGTGAACACACAGAGCATATCCCACTGGTCCTCTGTGGTCTGTTTTAGCTCCAGAAAAGAGTCAGGATACTGCTTTATCCAGGCTACCACAATGACAACTTGAAAATACAGAAAAGAAACAAAAAACTGAATTTTGATAGAAACACTGTGTTTAAAACCTGAAGTCGGCTGAAGTATTTCACAGGATCTGTCAGCAGTCAGCTAATTGCAACTTTCTTGGTACACAGAGCTGCCAGCTAGAAGATTCAGCTATGTCCCATACAGTCAATAACAAATGGAGACAGATCATTTTAAATTACTCAAAACATGATCTTCTCTGAACCGTCAGTAACGTGAGAATCTCCTTTCACTCCATCCAGTGGACATCCCATCTTAAATCACTACTACTCTAAATTAAAGCTCAATGAAAATGCATGGCTCTGCCTGCAGCCCTAGTCTTTCAAGGGAGCCATTTAATTGCCCAAACGCAGGCATCTTTGAGCCCTGTACGATGTCCTAGACTGCCCATGACAAGGTAGGTCCCTAGCCCTACAGGAGATGTACGCTCTCTGCAGCAACAGAAGGGACGCCCTTTACACTCACAATGGCCCGACGAACATGGAGCTGAATCCCAGGCCTACTTCAGTGCCTCCGAATTCCAGGATAAAACACAATTACTCCAATAAACCAGATATTCTGGTTAACTTGTGTTGGTTATTCTGGTTTAAACAGAACAATTTTACAAGTGCTAAATTCAAAGAGACTTTTTTTTTTTTCTTCCTTGAAAAAAATCTAGCTCATTGGAAAAAGTTAGAAATAAATTAAAAGCTCATCCAGAGAGGCATTTTTATTTTTGTCTTCTCACTGTGGTGCCAAATTCAGCTCCCAGTTACAGGACTGGAGACTGCAGTAACTGTGCTTGCATCCACCAAGCCAGAGTGGTCAGACCTGCAGAACAGCAGTGAGTTTGCAGTTCCGAATATTCCTACTGGGGACAGGAGATGTCTTCCCCAGTCAGCAAAACCCAGTTTGCCTGACCTGACCCTGCTCCCACCCCGTTTCCCAAGCTTGGGTTAGCACCACATTACAGCCTTTTTGTTTAAGCACCAGTGCTGAAGCAGAGCCATATTCCCCTGGCCACTGCTTGTCTCCTGCATACGGCAGCACAAAAACTTGGATAAAAAGCCCCTCAAAAGCCACCCAAAAGACCAGACCTTTCCACTCTGGAGTAGGACGCTACCTTCCTCTCAAAGTACACAAAGCTCTACCTGAGCTTTGTTCAGCTATAAACGAAGCCACTGCTTGTCTCCTGCGAAGAACCAACCCCTGATTTTCACTGTCCCTTTCTCTGAGAAAGGCCGAGGCCCTGGGGCACGGCCGCCACACTCTCCCAGCGATGCCCCACGTGCAGACTGCCAGGCAACTGCTGCCTAGCGCAGGGGAGGGACGGGGACACCAGCCCTTCACCACATTCTGCAGATGATTCTTTTACCAAGTTCCTCAGCAGAGAAGCAGCACGTTCAGACGACTTCTCTGAAGGATATGGTTAAGTGTTAAGAAGCCAACTGCTCTGACCTCAAAAATCCTCACTATTTTCTTTATAGCATGTGGTTAATCACATAGTGTTTTTTTTTCTCACAACAGAAGCAAATTGCTGCAGAGGGAAGAACATTTATTTCCATGAAAAGGCAAGAACATTTATATAAATAAAACTTTAGAAGCTACATTGCGTGAGACAAATTATATGGGTCTAAGACATTCATGCAGCAAGGCAGAGCCCAACCACTAACCAGCACACATCAGAAAAACTCTGAGGATCGTTCCCAAACCCTGATTGCCCCTTGTCCAAAATGACCTTGACTGTCTACCTGCCCCAGCCTCTGAAGAGCAACTGGCAACAAATGTTGCTATTTGTCCTCTTGCTCCCTTACAAAACTACAATGCAGTGACTCCAGCCACAACCATGCAGAGAGCATGCACACATCAGAGGGTTTGTCAGCTCCTGCTCTGTCACGGCAATCGTACCTGCGGTACATTTTCAAATCACATTGATGATTCATTTCACCTCTTCTGGAAGTCCTGCTGCAGCAATTCAGAACATGCACACAAGCATGTTCAGCTTCAAGAGTCTGATGGCTGCTTGAACAAACAAACCCCAAACCCAGTTCCTCTGTTTCAGCCTTATTATAAAACAAGACCTAAAACATACACTCCAAAAAATGTTCAGTGTGTCCTTCTACCTCACCAAACTATTTCAAGTCTGCATTCTGAAACTCAGCAGTAATGTATCTGTCATAAATTGTATTTTTAGAGCCCGGAATGGGCAGTGACTACTGCACAGGACTCATCAGCACCTTGGCTTGCAGCTTGGCTCATCCTAGTTAAAAGCAACACAAAAAAAAAAATTTGGGTTGTGGTTTTTATTTTCACTCAAACTGCTCAGACATCTCAGTACATTCTTTCTTAATTAGCAATACTTCTATACCATTCAGTAATTACGTACTGTACTGAAAAGATCCAATGGGTCTTTTTTTTTTTCCTTCGAGACACTGTCATCTTGGCTAAGGAAAGTACAACTGAAGACTTCGTGGAACAATGTTTTAAGTTACAAACTGTGGATTAGAACCAATGCAGTACAGAACTGATCTAAGGCTTTAAGGCTTCTGCTTCATTCGAGCTTCACACATGTGCCACCTCTACTACTTTTCTCCCCACAGCTTATTGCCCAAGGTCTGATTGTGAAATACCATAATGCAATAATTTGATGTCATAATGTCACTGAGCCGCTTTCCAAATGTTAGGCTGGACTTCTTGCCTGCCTGCCTGCCTTATTAGGTCTTACAGATACTTCTGTTTGTTGTTACCATTTTTCATACCTTCTACGCTATTGATATTGGTTTTGACACATAATCTAGTGTAGGTCTAGCCTAGAGCTATCTAACTGTGCAAACTGCTGAACTTTCCCCCTACTAATGTTTAATAGCATTATTCTTCTGACTTAAATGGTACTGTACAGCTTCAATTATGTCTGTACTTGTTTCCTTTCACTATATTGCCCCAGTGAGTTTTTACAAGTTAAGTAAATTCCTCATCAACTCTGAAATCATAGGATTGCACTGTACAGAGTAGCTTCATTCCTAAGCTTTACAATCTTATAAGACATCACATTGATGCAGATTATTATTCATTTTCTAAATTAATTCCAAAATTGGTTCTTTATTTTTTTGGTCAAATTCTTCATAATTATCTTTCACATAAACTTTGGATCAAATGTAACCCTTCCCTCCCTTACGTGCATCTTGAACTAGCTGGTTAGAACAACAAGCAAAACACAATTTGATTTCAAATCATGCATTTCAGGATTAAAAGACAAATGAAAACAGATACTGACTACTTAAAAATGGTAACTCTAGCTTGTTTTACAGTGCTTACCAGTAACTATGAAAAATATTTTCGCTTTTATGGCCCAGCGTATTTATTCCCTTGCAGCCTTTACTAACCAGTACATTTCTCTTTTCAGTGTGAATTTTGCATATTGCAGCGCGAATGAAAACATTTCATAAGTTTTAACAAAATTAAAAAAAAACCCTAGAATTCTAACTAGGAAGTCCAGGGATAATTTTGGAGTTTGGGATTTTTTTACCCCAAGGAAAGAAGAGATAATACAACTTTTTCTCTTGACTGAAGCTGCAGTCTGGGTTTGTCATTTCCTATGTATAAATCTTCAGCTTCCTCAACTACTTGGTTATCTCCTAAGTGTTTCTTATTGTTTCTATTACATCAGCCACTGGAGCCTGATCTAAACAGTTTCAGTTCTTCTTTCAGTTCTTCTGAAAAATCTAGCTGTTATTGCTCTGCTGAATTTTCCTTTTATATAAGTGCAGTTTTAATAACCGATCAGCTTTTACAGCATCGCTCTAGTAGCAGAGAAGAGAGAGCAAAACTTACTCTTTAGAAACAAATAAATTATTTGGACTCATTAGTGTCACGACTTACTTCTCTCTGACAAAATTGCATGGTTATCCCCAAACAGTCAGTACCACTCCAAATCTATTGGTGGCTCTGGATGTAATTTTCAAAGGAAAGAACAGAGGAGCGGAGCAGGACATAGCATTATTGCCATTTTGCAGCACAAAATGATTACCATTGTAACGGTGATGTTAACACAGCAAATCTCAAAAGAAAGTATGTTCATAACTCATTAAGAATGTACAGCTCCTGAATTGTATCCTGAAGCTCTCCTGAACCAGCTTTAAGGTCCAGAATCACCACATACAACTCTGACAGTCTTGTGAGGGGCCTAGATTACAATAACATTTTTTTGTTTTAGGTCTTTTGTAGTCAGTGGAGATGAACAAGCTCCACCAGAGGATGCCTCAGGGTAGGGTAAAACCAGGCTAAGTGACTGTTTTAAAGCCTCTTCAATTAGGATGCTGCCACTAACGGGTAGGTGCAAAGGAGTGCTTCAATGCTGTGTAGCGTTAGCCAGTTGACTTACAAATTAAGCGTGGAAGCATGGCTGTCTCCCAAAATAGTCTGCGGATACACAGCTCCCATGAGATTACTCTGTTAATTGTTTTCTAAAATGAAAAGAACATGCTCTTGTAACAGCAGCAAAACGCCAGAGTCGATAAAACTGAGCTTTCCCTTGTTGTAAATGGGGACAATACAAAAGATGAAAGAGATGTCAAAAAATTCTTAAGAAGAAAAATTAAAAAGCAAGAAGGAAAATCTTTTTGAAGGTATCACGCAGCCACACCACGTATAATTCAAAAGCAAAGACACCAAACAGTCAGTGAAAAAGAAAAGCCATTAAAAGACTGCCCCTGCTGTGGGACAGAACCGGTGATACCAATTTTAAAGAGGAGCTGTGTATTTTTCTTCTCTGAGGGATTTGCATCAGGCCTAATACCGCAGGAACGATGCGCTTCCCTCCACCAAAGGCAGAGCATTTATGAGCACACATGTCACAATATGCTGTAGAGATTCCCAACTGTACCCACAAAGACACGGTTTCACTTCAACCATACTGGGAGATGAGCACTTTTTGAAGCACAACAAGGAATCTAGTCTATCTAGCCATCATCCAGTGAACTTATTATTATTCGTACATTTATTTTCTATACATTTTCTTACCTTATATTCTGAACCGAGGGACTTAACGTTTCATCCGGAACATTACTGGTTACAGCTGTGTGTCCTTCTGTGAGGGACTGCAATGGCTGCATTACGTGAACTGTCCGAAAAAGCTGAGTGGGATATACTGGCTGTGGAGATTGCATTGTCCTCAAAACTTCTGAAGTCAAGCCAGGTGTCTGCTGGTGTACAACTTCTACGTGCTCCTTCAGCTTCGCAGGCTTTGAGTTTCCTGTTTTTAGCACTGCGGTTGATCCTGCCTTTGTTCCCCCGTTTGCAGACGCTCTAGATCTGCTCGACTGGTTTCTGTTGGCCACAGGAGTTGAGAGCAGAGTTGAATCTGATGATTCAGCGCTAGGGCTTGCATCTTCATCATCGATATAGATGAGATCTTTTGGCATTTCTTTAAATTGATATACTAGGCGCTGACCTTCTACTTTAGCCAGTATTCCTCTTTGGTAATAGTATCTGTTTAAAGCGTACAGACATCAAGTTACACACTGCTTTTTGCCAAAAACCCAAACAAAACAAACAAAAAAGGCAACAAACTCCTCAGAAAATAAGACCAGTGGTAACAAGTAAACAATATTTTGAGTGCCTAGTTTCTTCATTATAAAGGAGTAGCCAATTTAATGGTGTATTTTTTCCTCAAACAACTTTCTTTTACTGGTATTTCATGTCACCTTTTAATCTGAACCTCCGATAACTCTGAGGAGAAAGAGAAGAACTCCGTGACTTGGCAGCTCTGCTATCAACTCATACTCTTTAAAAAGTTGCATAAAAATTGTAATTCTCCTCAACTCCTACAGTTCTTTCAGTTACCTGAATTCACGCTTATTCACCAGTGAGCACAGGCAGACATTTTAGCTGCAACAAAGCAAATGCAACAGGACAGGAAAGCACTACTTCTGTTAGATTTACAAATTAATATGATAATTTGAAATTACACACAGCGAGGTGAGGGGTGAAGGGAAACGAAAAGAAACGCATAGCTGCTCAGTCGGACAATTATCAATCAGCAGGTAAGACTGAAGCTTCGTGGGTGCCTGCTTGTTTTGCACAGTCTTTTATGTGTGAGAAAAATCCCAGCCTCACAGGCAGAGCGACATGACAAGATGTTTTAAAACTGTCTGCACACACAAGTTCAGAGAAGCGCATCCAGACCTGAATTCTAAAACTGTATCTTCCACTGGAAACTGGATTATTTGCAACAAGTAGAAACAATCTCATTAATACACCTGAATTTAGGATTTTTTGGAGGAAAGAGGTTCAAAATTTATGTAAAAGGCTTGCCCCGCTTAGAATGTTCAGCCTGTGACTGAGCGAAGATGTAGCTTTTGCAGCAGCACTGAAAATATCTGAGCTGATGTGGCCTTGAGGTCAGTAAGGGTTACTTTCTGGCTTTTGTTAGCTCATTTATTTTGCTGAAACAACATCTTCATTTCCCAAACTGGTAGAATACTAACTCTTTTCTGTTGTTACACAAATTAGATGAGGCATTTAATGCATGTAAACACTAAGGCAACAAAAACACTCTATTACTAAAAATGCACATACCTGAGCGCTCTACCCATAGTCTCATAATTCATGTCAGGTTTGTTTTTGTGTTTTCCCCACAACCTGGACACAGCCTTGGAATCTACCAGTTTGAAAATGCCCTTCTCTCTTTGAGTCCATTTGATATACTTAGGACACGTAGCTTTGTCCTGGAGCAGTGCTAGTAAGAACTCCCAGAGATAAATGGTATTTCCTAAAATAAAAGTATTTCAGGACACAGGAAAAAAAAATATATTAGTTGACCACATTTTATTAATGATGTAAATAATCTAAAAATTAAGAAGCTGGTATCTTTATGAATACACTGTAACACATCATCAAGACTAGGAAATAGTGATGGAAGGACACGGGAAGGGACTCTTGTTAGCTGTTATAACCTGGGTGCCCAAAGACCCCAGGCACTGTCTGTAGCCTAAGGAGTCAGCTACCAGTCAGCCTACAGTCACCCACCGCGCTCCAGCCACCAAGGTTAGACAGCATTAGTCACCTATGCGCACACTTCCCTCCTGCCTAATCCAGTTACAGAAGCAGTCACTACAGATCTACCTCGAACTGGAACATGTTCGGGTCCATCCTCTGAAAATGGTGGAAACTAAGTCCTTGCTTAAATACTTTGCTGAATTGAGGTATTATAATCCTTTAAAAGGCTAAACAAAATCCTTACTTTTAACAATTAGATTTCTATGGAGCAAGCAGTGGCATATGCTGAGGTAGGCAAACCTTCAAGAACAGAGTTCAGAAAAAGGTGTTTGTTTTTTTTAATCCAGCAAGCACTTGCACTTGCTGATAATCAACGTTCAAATTTCATTTTACAAACAAGCAGGCACAAACCCTTATATATGGAAATCCATCACATCTGTTCGGTGTTTAAGACCTATAAAGAAACAGTACTAAAATCACAGAATGTGAATACTTAAAACTACTACAAAATATGCGTATTCTTTTTTTCCAAAGGCACATTTAAAGGAGTCTAAACTCATGTAACTAATGAGACCCTTTTTCCTGCCTTTTTTAAGGCTTTTGGCATCAGATGTTCTTTTGGACACTTTAAGCTGCACAGAAGCTTCTTAGTGATACACTGTTGCTCTGAGGAAAGGAAGAAAAAACTTTTTGCATGAAAGTGTCACCTCCCACAAGCAGTCGAGCAAAAACACGGCAAGGACAGAATGTCCAGATTTCTCAAGTTTCACAAAAAATGATGCCCAGTGCATCAGAAGGTGACACGGTCTCTCCTGTTAGCTTCAGTGTAACTCAGCAGTTCATAACCGCCAGTCTGAACTTACTTTCAAACAAGAGAAGTGTCTCACCAATTAAAACTCCCATACTACTGCATTATAATCTGTATTTTGCCAATATTCAGCAAAGACATCAGCACTGGCAGTACAAAATGTCAGCAGCTCCTTCAGCATGTGGACACTTGAAAAGTGAGCATCCCTAAAGAAAAAAAAAACCACTGCCTTTGCAACAAATGTCTCCCAGCCTACATGAAAGGTCAGCCTGGTTGCCTTCGGATATCCCGAAGGCAAAGGTTAAGACTGTTTAGGCAAGACGCAATGCCGGCCAGGAGTGAGAGCATTCCCAGCCACTTACCATCTAATCCAGGATGCTTTTGTTGTAGTCTAGACTAAAAATGCTCAGCTGCATCAAGGCACTCTGAAAATTTGTCACTGCTTAGCTCCTGAAAAATCACTGTGAGGAGGACTGTCTGCGAAAACCATGTCTGCTTTACTCACAGGCAGAATTTTTAACTCCCTCTGAGTCACAGCAGAGGAAGAAATCTGTAGGAAACTCGATTGTCTCCATGCATCGCATCATGTAATTATACAGAGGGCTCGGTGTTTTAGCATGCATTCTCCCCTTCGGGGAACACTGTGGATACCGAGAGACAGGCAACTCTCGTGATTTTCTAGCTGCTTCCCTGCTAAGGCCGGTTATATTAACATCCCTTTTACTTCAATTCTATGTTCCTCAAAATGCAAAACAAAAGCTTTTGTTGCAGCTTTTTTTTGTAACATGCAGTGGTTTCAGGCAACACACTCCTATTCAAGACCCGCCTGGACAAGGTCCTGTGCAGCCTGCTGTAGGTGACCCTGCTTCA
This sequence comes from Opisthocomus hoazin, assembly GCF_030867145.1. NCBI lineage: Eukaryota > Metazoa > Chordata > Aves > Opisthocomiformes > Opisthocomidae > Opisthocomus > Opisthocomus hoazin. The sequence continues at coordinate 38,292,406 of NC_134414.1, read as the reverse complement.
GCAGGGGGGTTGGACCAGATGACCCACAGAGGTCCCTTCCAACCCCGAACATTCTGCGATTCTGAATTTGCAATTTTGTAACAATTGACAAAGGTGACATATGGCATACCCTTGCTATCACCGCCAGAAACAGACTCTTCTCCCTTTCAATTTTGTGGCTAGCTGCTTCGGTATTCTCTATTATTTCATCTGAGCGCCACTTGGAGGATCCTATGATACTTTCATTTTTACTTAAAAATCAGGTTTTAATTTTAAAAAAAGGCAACAGTGCATACTCAAAATTGCTGGCATTAAACTGTTAAATATTTATTGCTTGCCAACAGGTATTTTTTCCTGTTACCGCAGAAAAAATACCATGCTTCTATGTCAGCGCAGTGATTTTTCTGATTTAAAGAGCATCTGACATTCTCACACCACCACCGCCCAGGTTTGGCTGAGTTTCTGTCCCAGGCAGTACCGCCAGCGCATCAGCCCGCAGCCGTGCGTGCGGGCACTGGCAGAGCCACAGGGGAAGCTCACCTCCAGCTCCCAGCCAGCGCAGCACAGCTCGGCGGTGGCTGGGACATCAGGCTGCCGTTCTAACACCAGCCCGGGCACGGGTGCTGGACCCAGCAGCAAAGCAACCGAGCTGTTGACAGAACTGACAGGCACGACCGAACAGTTCAGTCTGGAGGAAATGATTTATTGTATCGGTTGCGGGCTATTTATTTTCTTTCTTCCTTTTAAACACAGGAGGAATGAAAGCAGCATCAAACCCCCAGGCTTCTGCCCAAGTCTCCAAGCTGCGTTATAACTTTCCTCAAAACTGAAGGCTCAGAAGACTCCTGCTGCCAACGGGCAGCCTTCATTAGCTCCTCACGCAGAATTAAGACACACACAGATGGAAAACGTTTTCAGAGATCATCTGCCAAAATAACCACAGCCCAAGAGACATTAATACACTGCAAAGTGCTCCCCAAGACTCCAAACGCAGCAGCCTCTGCGGGGGGCTGAAGAGTTTCCAAGAACCCTTGCAACTGAAGTGACAAATAGGCTATTCTCCCTGGGAACCGGGTATTTCACCAAGAAATCTTGTGTGCTAATTTTTTACTTGGCTTGAGAGGAGATGTAAACCACCCCTGAGCATAAGACCTTGTCTTAGATCACAAGAGAACCAGGGAAGTTGTTCTTCTTTATAGGTTACTCAGAAACAACGTTCTTTTAAAAACTTCAGTGACAACTCTTTGACTTACCCTTTCCATCTTTGTTTTTCTTTTTCACAGATATGTTTGGAGTTGTAGTAGGGGACTCAGGACGAGATGGTTTCGGCTTCTTCCCTGAAATAAACCACCACTAAGTCAACTGCTGCTTAAAAAAAAAGGAAATAAAAAAAGAACAATGACCTAAAAATAGAAGAGTTTTGTTTCCCCAATTCAGAGAGGATTCAATTTCTATTAAGTTAGGAGCTCAGTTTTATGCTGAACTCTTTCAATTTCTACAGCAGGATTGGACCCCCTGTGCTCTTAGTGTACTCTAGTAAAGATGATGCTCACTTTTCCAAAGCCTATGTGCCTTGGAAATGTGTGGCTTTTTAGGTACTCTTAAGAGCATTTAAAACAGATGATATGAATAAGCCATTAACTGTGGGGAAGAGTTTAAACAGGAAAAGCTAGGTAAAATACAGAGCACCATCTTGTTCACTGACCACCAAATAGAATTCAAGGGTGAAACAAGATTGTCTGCTTGTTTAATAGACTGGAAGTCTCCACTGACAGGAGCAAACTACACTGTCATGTAAAGAAAACATTCCTCAGCCCTATTGTCTTTCGCACCTTTCTCAACAGTGGCTACAGGTAAAGTCAAGTCCCTTCTTCACTTGTTAAGACCAGTAGAACCAGTAACAGGCTCTGAAAACACACCAGGTTTTAAAGTCATAAGCATGGTGGCTCTATCTGGTGAGGAAGACTGAAAGGAAGAAGTCAGGCACCATGAAGGGCATTCATTTGAAAATGTTGAGAAATCAACTAGCTAAACAGAAGTGGAGTAAAAAAATAAATCATGCTGAAGTATTTTTCAATATAAAATGCTGAACCTATTCCTTTACTAGTCCTCACTCCATGCAACGGCAGCTTTTACAGCTAATGTCATTAATCGGAAACCTTCAGAACTTTCTTACAAAATAAAAAAGTTCTCTTATCAGGTTTTGCAGTGACCCCTTAGTACATTGACAATACCTATTATTCACATATTACCTTTGCTTTTTTTGAGAGACAGACTAGACCAAGCAGACACAGGACTCGGAGAAACACACTTCTAGTCCAAACAGAATATTGTCAGAATTGAAGATATAAAGAAAAATATTTTTCTTTTTCTCTATTTATTACATTTCCAAAGAGCTTGTGTCCTAAGGAGGTAAGGACAACAGGCCTGTGCAAACCCATACACTATGGCGTTCCACTTTTGGTTTTGTTTTTAGGGGCTGTTTTAGTAAGGAAATGGCTCTGCTGCAGAATAAGAGTGAGCGTTTTCCACTAGATCTGAAAAACATGCTCAGTGCCAGCCTGCACTGTCTGCTTTGTTCTAGACTTCCAGGTTTCTAGAAAGACGTCATAAGAAGCACTGGCTTGAGCATTCACCTGCTGACATTAGCAGTCTTGCTAAGTCCACCTTTGCACCCTGTTCTTTCTCTCTCTTTTTTTGACAGGGCATGGGGGAGGAGCGATAGCAGTTGAGAGCGCTACAGTGAGGAAACCCTAGTAATGCCTGGAGCCCTCTAATTTTCTTGCTTGCATTCAGACAGGATTCATGACTGAGGATGGGACACAAAGTTCAGCCATCGCCTTGGCCAGTAATGTCTTCCTTGATCTGGATGAAGATGGGAGGGAAGAAATCCTACAATACTGTATTTTGTCATATATCGTCATACGAAAGGATAAAGAACCACTGGGGTACATTTTTGCCGTTTTGTTCCACTCACCATTATTGGTTGCAGAAATGCCTCTTTTCTCTAACACATCTAGATGAAGTCACTCTTGTATAGGTTAGCTTCTAGGGCACAAGAAGTCCCTCAGGTAACTTTGGCTAAGCGCTCTTCTCCCCTTAGAGCTGTGTCATGGAAAGGCTCTGTTGGGTGCTCATCTTGTTTCCCCTCTTGTACAGGTGTAAATGTACGCCATTAAGGAGAGGGCAGTGTTACTTTGATGTCATTGACTACCTTGTGTCCAGATGAGATCATGTCTTAATTAAAAGAAAATTAAGTGGATGAGGGCTCAATTAGGTCATGACCTAACTACTGCTGGTCAACTTCAGGAAACATAAGTACCGGTCACATATATTTATGCACTTCTGATTTAGGGTTAACCTAGGCTACTAGACATGAATACTACTCCTACAGCAATTCTAGGCTCTCTCACTTCAGCTCAGACAAATTCAGGACATCCTATTTGGACAATCCTCTGCCAGAAAGCCATCCAAAATTAGAACTCAGTGAAGAATGTGAAACTCGTTTACAGAAAGGTATTGATGTTACCGCGCTGTATCTGGGCTAGAGATATTTAAGATGATGGTTTTAGACTATGTTGTGAGCTATGATCTCCAGGCGCTGACTGATACCGCCAAAAACACAGTTAACAGAGGCAGACAAGATATGTTTCCTTTGTTTAAAAGAAGACATTTTCCGAAAGCACATTAAGCATTAGCACGCTTCCTCCTTCAGTTCAATAGAGCATGAATTTGTTACCCTTCACAGTACACCACTAAATTCCTTTTTAGGAGAGAATTTTGCAAAAAGGAACGATGAAGAACGTGCCAGAGCTAAGCCTGATGTGGGGCTACCATAATTTTGCATAGCTAATTGAATTTATAATTGGTATCTCCACTTTCCCATTTCCATGGCTGCAAAAACACTTCAGGTTAGAAATCTGTGCTACCATCTAATGCGATATTTAGACAGTGAGATTCTCATCCTGATTAAGTATTTTATACCACACCAGAAAAAGTTCAATACATCTTCTTGCACTGTTTCCAGTGGTTTTTAAGAGAATACAATGTATGTAAAAACATAATAAACAGTACATAACTAAAATATAATGTGTATATAACTTATGTGACCACATACTGCCAGATATCACCCATAGGAAAAATGGGACTGAAGGTTATTAGTACAGCAAATTCTCAAATTTCTTTCTCTGATATCCCTTTGTTTCTCCTGTCTTTCTGATCCGTAGTTCGGCAGCTCAGTGCTCAGACATTCATGAGTACAAACACCATGCTGAACACGGGCCTGGAGCTGAGCAGATGGGTGGATACCGCTCTCCCGCTGCAGCAGTAAGGCCCCTAGGGAATGGAAGTGAAATCACCCCATCACTTCTGGAGAACATTTTCTTGGAGGAGCTCTACTTGGCCGTGCCATTCTGGCTCCATTAGCTGGCAAAGCTCTGCACAACGCAATCCCATATGTCAGAAGTCTATAAAACTGTGACTGGTACGGACAGGGCGAAATGACCATGGTCCTTTGCTGTGCCACAAAACTGACCAAAGGAAGGGAACCAGACTGCACTTCAAAAAACAAAACAAACCCAAAAGAATCCCTCCCACACACTGCACATCATCCTGAAGTGCACTACAAAATTAATAACAATTTGCAGCAACTGTTGTATACCAATGCCTTACAAATCCCTGGACGTTTTGAAGTAACGCTTCAACGTCACTCAGCCCATACCATTTGCCTCATGAAGTCTCAACTTCACTGAAAACTAGTAGTTAACAAAACACTAAGCTGATGCATCTGTTTTAGTATGTTTTCTATCCGATGTAACTGTCAAACACACACAATTGCTGTGAAGCAGTTGGTTTTCTAACCTACAGCTAGGGAGGAGGAAGGAGTGGGAGTAAGCAGAAGCACAACACCGAAGAGGGTATGAAAGCACCAGGCGAAAGAGGTTAAATGTCTGGCAGACAGCAGCTCCTTGTTTTGACCCCCATAGCAGCCAACATTAAAAAGAAGAAGAAAAGAAAAGAACAGAACCAAAAAAACCTAGTTTTAAACTCTCTTATGGTTGGGTATCTCACAGTAGTGTGCAGAGCACGGTAGTTTCCCCAGCAGCACTCTTGGGGCAGCTGCTGGTAAAGCTCCCCACAGCAGTTTCAGTTCAGCTTTCTAACGGGAATTGGAGACTTCCCAACCCACACGCATCCCTACCAGACCTTGTGACACACACGGGGCTCAGGAGGCCTCCCCGAGATCCCCACAGGCTGATAAGCTCCCTCTCACAGACAATGACTCCCAATGTTTGGAAGCTGCAGCAAAAGTAGCAGCAAAAATGCACTCTCATTCAGCAGGAGTATGGCTGGGTAGCAGGAGCCCTGTTCTGGAGGGCTTTTATTTCACAGGGGAACCTGTCAAAGTCCTAACACACTGATTCAGCCCTAGGATTAGTTCCAGAAACATAACTCTCGGTTTATTTTTCTTTACCAAAAAAAAAAAACACCATTTGTTGCAACAGCGCCTTACATCTGCCTGCACTGCGTGACTCTCTCCTACTGCAGATATCAGCTTCAGGACCTCTGATGGAGTCCACGCTGAAGCAGGGTGCGAAAACAGCAGCAGAAGGTCTGACTAACCCCACTTCATTCTCTTTGGGACAGCACTAACTCCAATGGAACAACACGCAGTGGACACCGTGTAAATATTAACTACCAGAAATGGGACTAACGCTTACTATAGTGTGCAGCTATTAAAAAAAAAATAAAATTAAACTGCTCATATTTAAGAAAAGCTAAAAACTCCTCCTCATTCTCATCCCATATTCTGAACAGATCAAGTATCTTTAGATGAAGCTAAGTAAGAATTAATGAAAGTACTTCAGGATTCTGCTCTGAAGAAGAAACCATAAACAGGAATAAGCAGAGATTCATGTTTCCTATGGGATAAGCCATCATCGCTACCTCTCCATCATCACTTGTATCTAAGCACCAGTATCTGTGCTCACACTACCTAGTCAGAAAATGCTTTCTCTGTATTTCTAGCTGAGCCCACTCGGTTATTTTGTCCTGAGACCCAGAATGGTTCCAGACACCCACATGGAAGTTGAGCACGCCAGCCACTGCTCTCCTACTCCACACTGCTTTTCTCCAGTAGCATCTTACCTTTTCTCTTCTTTGGTTGTTCAAATTCTGGAGTCTCTGGTGATTCAGCATAAGGGTCTCGGGCTTGGTTAACTTCCACCACCTCAGGGATCCCATCAAGCGTGACTGACACATGTGTAATAGGAGCCACTATATCATCATCTTCAGTTGTGCCAAACATAGTTGCTTAAAGGAAAGGGACGATAGGAACATTTTCACACAGCCACAAGGACTTTTAAAAGCTGTATTTTTATAGCAAAAATTTAAACATAAAATAAAACAAAACTATGACACTTAAGACTTTCATGGGAGAGCAGACTAGTTCATAGTGGAATATATCTGCCTACAAGATTTTACACAAGCAGAAGGACTATTAAACCAGAATAATTTAATGATACAACCCACGCCCTCAAAAAGCACAATTATTTGGTGATCACACATTTTTATTCATATTTAACCAGTCTGTAGATGTAAGTGCATATTCTTCTATCTTGGGGACATAAACAGACAAATCCTCTACCAGCCAAACAAAATAGCGCCAATCTAAACCACCCAACTTCATTTACACCTTCCCTCCGTAATTTTTTCTTCTTTCCTTACCTGTTTAACTCTGGCATGGCAATGAAATCCTTCATTGCATACAACACTGGATTTCTGCTATCCGAACTATGTACATGAAGTCTAGCTGGAAGCAAAACAGTCTTACCAATTCCACGCAACCATGCTGCACTGAATCCCTCCTTCTTTCACAAATAAACAAGGGAAATACAGACTGGATTTGCTTGCATAAAAAACTTACTTATTCTTTTTTCATCCAACATAGGACCAGGGGAGTCCATATTGAGAAGTGCTTCAGCAGCCTCGATTGTTTCCATTGTTTCATCTCCATTATGACAAGATGCTTCAACTAAAAGCAAGAGAGTAAAATTAATTCTTCACAAGCTACAAACTGGACTTCAAGCTTAACATATTTATTCCTATTTCATTTCGAAAAAAAAGAAGTGGTAAACACAGTCTTCTACTAGATGAGTAGTAACAGGTTAGCTGGGGAGAAAATGCACACTGCAATAATTTCATTTATTTAACACACTACATTTTTCAGATTGTATGTATTAAAAAAAAAAAACAATACCAACACAAACCCTTTGTTTCTGCCCCATTTTTCTAACCCCTTTCTTTGCTGATCAAGTACATGCAGTAAAACACAACACCCATGAACCCTATGAAATATCTCTCCCACAAACAATATTCCAGATAGTATCCCTTAAAAAAAACAGTAGTGCTAATTTCTTCTCATGGCAGTCCAATGGGAAGTGAATTCTATAATTAAGAGATGCTCACCAAAAATATTCTGTCATTTAAACTGGAGAATAGACAAGAAAATATTCCACAACTTCTATTAGAGAGCATATTATCTAAAGGTGTAACTGAATCCTAAACCGTTTAAATCCATGGGGATTACAGGTAGGGCTAAGAGCGCAGGCTCCAGGAACACACTGGAAAGCAAACGTAAAATACGAAAAGCAGTATAGAGGGCTGGCAAACGTTCAACAAATTCTGACTACCAGACAATCCCTCATCAATCTCATGAGGGCAGTCATTAGACAAAGTTAAAGCTCTTGAGCATTAATTTATAATTAAGGTCATCTGAAGCTACACACCAAAAAATACAATAAAATATCATTTTGCAAAATAACAGCTGTCAAGAAGATAGCATTGGTTTGACAGGAGGAGTACCTTACCAGAGGATTTTTTTCAAAATAATTGTAGCATGGTAAATAAGATCGATGTTCATTCCAGTACCGGCTACTGTAACCTTTAGAACTGTTCAACACATTCTTTTGGAAATGACTCTTTGTTGGATGGAAACGCACAGGACAGGCTTCCCTATCCTTTGACACGTATTTAAAGCAACGCTGGGGAATTCACTTGCGCCTACCCAAGTGGTACAAAGGGCTGCATTAGTATTCCCCTCCCTACTATGCCAATGAACCTCAGTCAGCTCGGTAATGAGTCAGCTTCACACCCTCTCTCCCTGTTTAGCTTTGAGGAATTTCGGGTGGGGCAGTCATTTAAAAAAAAAAAAAGCAACAAAGGAGACAGACTGACAGAGCAAGCAAAAATGCACCATAAAACACAATGCAATGACCTTGGAACATTTCTTTTTCACATATAAACAGGAGCTTTATGCCAGAGTTTCTATACTTAAAAAAAAAAAAAAAAAAAATCACAACAACAACAAAGCACCCAGCTCACTAGCACTAAACAATCACAAAATTAAAAAACCAACCAAAAAACCCCCAGTTTCACCCCAAATATTTACAGCTTCAGCAATTATACCATTAGGAGAGTGCAAAGATGAATGCAGACATTCACATGTCAGCCCTACCTCCTCCACCCAGCTGTGATTTACAGGCAGCACATGGAGCTCAGGAGAAGCCACCTCACCTTCTGGTTCTTGACCTTAGTCCTACCATGCCCCAAGCATCAGAGGATCAGGCTAAGACAGAATAAAGTAGATGGGCACTGGGAATACCTGACCCACACAGCAACACACCCTGTCACCTACAGGACCCGTCCACCCCACGTCTTGCACAGACATTCAGAGAGTTAAGGATCCGCACCTTCCCGCTGACATCTCCAAACAGGCTTAAGAAATGAGAAATGCAGAGCTGCAGAGGAGGTGAAGAGAAAAGGAGAGGTTGTGAGTATGGACTAAAGTCCTGGCTTGGGAAGCCACAGAGTGAGACGGGGCAGCAAACCGCCGACGCTTTTGTCGTGCAGCTTGCAGGCTCAGGAGCTCAGCTGCAGAGCAAGAGCCGAACGGCATCCCTAGGGAATGCCTGGCCAGTTGAGGAGATGGGACCAAGCACAGCCCACGTGGTCTGCAGGCACACTCACACTTGGCCCAGCAGCACTGACTTGATCACCTCTGTTTCTCAGTTTTATCTGGATGGGAACTCTGCATGCCACCTACCAGCACAATGAAGACCACAACAAGGATCTCACCCTGAACGGAGGCACACAGCACCGCCAAAGCAGCTGCCACCAGCTCCAACGTTGTCTGAACGGATGGGACAGTAACCCACCACGACGCAGCTCAGCTGAAGCCACTGAGCGGGTCTGGTTTACGCTGCCACGCACGATTTGAAAGCCAGCAGTGGTACCCACTGGCTCTCCGTGCTGCAGGCGGGGAAGAGGGAGCAGCTGCTGTTTGCTCGCTCCTCGGTGAGAGCTGTGCGTGGAGCAAACCCTCCCGGCTTGCTTTCAGGCGCCGAGGTGGCAGAGCAGTGTCAATTCTTCTTTCTGAATAATGGCAGGTGAGGCAGAGGTTGCCAGCTTTGCATCACTGTTGCACCATGTGGCTAAGAATCAACCATCCATGTCCAAGACTAATGAAAGGAACTTACAATAGTCATACAGATAATGTAAACTTAGAAATTCATATAATCTGACACTCACAAAAAAATGTAAGGAGCACCACCTATCTGTCTATCCACAGACACAGAAAGGCAAAACTAAGTTTCTCAACCACATTAATACCCTTGCTAACACCCTTCAAGCCTCTTGTTAGATGATGACTTCACAAGGTGGTTTGAGCCAAATTAATATTTCCCTGTTGCTGAAAAAACAAGTGCTGTGGTTTGTCCTCCCATCTCTGCCCCCGGTTCATCATCCAAACTACTGTCACTGAACACAAGCCAGGCTTCACGCAGAGAGACGATTTTGTTTTATAAAATGGCTCAAAAGAAGTTTTTTGGGTTTTGCTGGGTTAGCAAGTTGAATTACAAGAACTCAAGAGCTAACACAAATAAGATGTGGGGTACTGCACAGAGGAGATGGAGCACCACCTCTCTGTCCTACCAACAGCAAGATGCTAATTCACATAACTTAAGGCAGTGCTCGGAGACCACCAACTCAACCACCAAAGGCAAGCTGGTGCCTGTAGTTATTCTCTCCATGTTGCAGAAGGGTATTCCAGTCACTGGCAGTTATGATACTGTCACAATTTTAAGATGAATTGGGATGACATAGCTTATTTGTTACACTTTGGCAAACTCAGAGCTGAAAGAATGGTGGTGGTGGAGGTCATTTCTGAGAAGCATCAGATTTCAAATGTTATCTTCAATAGGTAGAAACTTTGAAAAAAAAAGGAAAACAGGAAAAGGAGGGAAAGAAAAAAAGAGGGAAGAAAAAAGGGGAGGAGAAAGGAAAAAAGGGGGGAGGAGAAAGGAAAAAGGTGGGGGGGGGGTAGGGAAAACCACACCCAAAAGTAACTTCATTTTTTTCCCAGGGTACTCCCAAAGTTCTTGTTTATCCGAACAGGCCACAAAC